>NC_091118.1:163577880-163937880 GCF_040183065.1 Periplaneta americana | reverse complement strand
TAGGATGAGAAAAAGAGACCAGGAGTAGGATCAGACGAGAAGAAGAGGGACTAGGAGTAGGATGAGGAAGGGAAGAAGAATTAGGAGGAAGAGAAGGAAAAGAGACTAGGAGTAGGATCAGAGAAGAAGAAGTCCTAGGAGTAGGGTGTAGAAGGGAAGAAGAATTAGTAGTAGGAGGAGAAGGAAAAGAGAATCTAGGAATAGGATGAGAAAAAGAGACTAGGAGTAGGATCAGAGGAGAAGAAGAGGGCCTAGGAGTAGGATGAGGAAGGGAAGAAGAATTAGTAGGAGGAGGAGAAGGAAAAGGAAAAGAGAGTCTAGGAATAGGGTGAGAAAAAGAGATCAGGAGTAGGATCAGGGGAGAAGAAGAGGGACTAGGAATAGGATGAGGGGGAGAAGAGTGATAGAATGAGGCTAAGGGGTATTAGGAGGAGAGAAGATATGTTAGGAGAAAGAGAAGAGGGGCTAGGAGTAGAATGAAGACACGGAGAGGATGGATTAGGAGTAGTATGAGGAAGAGAAGAGGGGCTAGGAGGGGAAGAGGTGCTAGGAGTAGGACGAGAAAAGGAAAGGAGTGAGAAAGAGAAGGGGAACAAGAAGAGTAGAAAAAGAAGGGGTAGAGGAAAGGACGAGGGAAAGAAGAGCTAGGACTAGAAAGATAAGGATAAAAGAGAAGGTAGGGGAGGAGAAATTGGCGAAAATAGACGGAAGATAGAACAGGAAAGAAAATGTGTCAATATGGGAAAATGTGAAATAGAAGATGGCGTGGCTTTTATCTGCTCATCCATCGTGTCGAGGTTCGATCGCAGACTGATCTTGGGAAATTTATAGTAGAAAACTCGTATATTAGTCCGTCCAACAGATTTTCGTGGCGTTAATTAACCACTGCAATTACAGTAATAAACTCAGAAAATAAGATAAATAAATAACATTGTGTAGACCCTATTGCAATCGCAGTTACATTGCGAGTATGAGACTTGACGCATGTAAAATACAGAACGCAATCGATATTGCCAAATTTCACAGGGAAGTGAGGAATACGTTTGGTGAGTACTTCGATTTTCCTAGTCGTTTTCAATCCACATTGCTCCAATAATCTCATGTCATTTCATTGACATTCAAATAATCTCATTGCTTTAAAAGTCGCTATTTTGCTATTCTTCAATAACTACATAGGCGTAGCTATAATCAACACAATGTTGCGAACAAGATACAGGTAAGCTGTTACACGTGTTTGCTTCTATCCACAGAATTTTTTGTTCTCTGTTATACAGAATAACAATAACCATCGCATAAACCAAGTTTTTTTATATTTTTTACGTACATTACGTTTGCTACATATTTTATGCGATATTATGCATATTTTACGTGTCACATAGAAGACAGTTTTTGCGCATAATTGCACAACTATGGCTGTGGCTCAAGCGGTAGCATTTGTAGCTTCAAATTCAGCAGATCTGGATTCGATTCCCGACAGAAAAGTGGAGATATACTCGTATGTCTCATGTACAGTATGGTATTATGTTTGTCTAATGTTATTGTACGAGCTAATGCGCAATGCTGTCGTTATGATTCTCGTGTTAGTGAATGCCAATATTAGTTTACAGTTTTTATACGATTGAGGTTGGATTGACGCTCATAATGCGATATTAAATTTAATTAAAGCAGACGAAATTGAGTTCTTACGCATCATATGTTAATTTTATTGACCTGCTCCATCTTCAGATAACTTCACCTTCATCTAATATCGTTTGAATCTATACTTCAGGGCTTTCCTTGGTAGTCGATTTTATTGTATTATGAGTACATTATTATTTGTATATGCAATTTAACAAGAAAAACTTATCGGCCTTGGCAGAAGGTGAGACCATATTACGTTCACATTAATCTTTTTAAATCGGCTCCAATTCACTAAATTAAATTAAATTATCCACCAGTTAAATTTAATATATTACGTTATACATTACTCATAATCATAATCTATTGTACAGTTAAATTAATAAATAACTATAAATGAGTTGCTACTATAGTTTAATCAAGCGACTATTTTGTGCAAAAAAATAAACAAAGAATAAATTGTTATTATTATTGTCAAGGAAGTGAATAGTGGCTTTGAGTCATTCTGAATAGATAACAAAGAGTCCCACTATTAGAGGTATCTAGTTAGTTCTTAATTCTCGAACCATAGAGAACGTAACGTAATCAGGCTTTCATATCTGTTGTTATTTATATTATTGTTTACATTAATACTTCGATTTAATATATCCATATCGACGGACGTTCTGGAACTAACTCATCGCTGTGTATGACGGCATTTGGTTGCCATAAGAACATGGCTACTGCTGGCGCCCTCCTCAGGAAATTGCACTGATATGTCAAATAACTAATACAGTATTATTATTATTATTATTATTATTACTATTATTATTACTATTATTATTAACTTATTATTATTATTATTATTATTATCATCATCATCATCATCATCATTGTTATTGAAATATTTCCTCTTATAAAATGGTTACACGCAGTAGTTACAATTTTTATCAATCCTACGTTTAACTACTGATATTAATTTCTTTATACATAGAAAAATGATTCATGAAGATGACACATACAGTACTTTCTCGTTATGTATTTTACGAGTTTCTCAACAATTTAGCTTCTTTGTCATTTCTATTAATTGAGAGGCATACGTAAGTGAAATCATATGTAATATGTGCCTCAAAAAGATACTAACTTTTGTTTTCTGAATTGCATACAAAACCAGTGGTTCACTAGCCAAGCAAATGTGTTCATGGCAAGTGATGCTAATCCTAGAGCAATGAGGTGCCTTCATTAAAAGTATTCACTATGGATGGATGTAGGTCTATCGGGTCTGAGCGATTCCTTGTCACCCCTTAAAGAGATATTCACAGAGGATTTTTGGTAGGGTGCACCAGTCCCCTCCTAACACATTTATCTAAATCTGACTTAAACTTAAGGACAACACAACATCCAGGCCATACCTAAGTACTAAGAATCCTTTCCTAACTAAGGAAAAATATCCCTAGCAAAGTCGGGAATCGAACCAGATACTTACTACGCCGCACGTTGGTTATTCTGATGAGGGTTGGAAACTTTTGAGAGTTCGACAAGATTCGCAACGAAAATAGAAATAATTCTGCGTTTGAGGCGTCTCCAGGAATAACAACTCAACGTACTTTACGTCGTTTTTTCCGTTTCCAGCATATATTGATTCTTTAATAACACATCGCCCGCCTAACAAAATATTATTTTCCTCCAACAAACACAGCACCTTCTAGAAATATTTTAATGCCTTCTGAGCAATGCTGTTATACCAGTTCTAAAATGTTTGATGCTTCGTATATCAAATTCAAGATTTTGCAGTTAAGTTCTTGTTCCAGAGAACGCCTCAATTTGTCTTAAACTTATGGGACTGTGTATATATTGTCCATCTCATTTATGTCTTCATTTTATACGGGAAACAAAATAAAAATTAGTTTAAGTCGAGTTCATTGCCATTTTGTGTTTTTAATTTCAAATAAAATCTTATGGTGTAAAACTTGGTAATATTGTGATATGAGTAATATTGTGATAGTTCTTTTTAATAATTTATTACAATTTTATTGAGCGAGAGGAAGATCGGTTTTTTGTGTCAACGTATTAAGTATTAAAGGAATGTTCGTGGACAAGTTGCTGCACAAAACCGGTCTTTCTGTCGCTCAGTAAAATTGTAATAAATCTCAAAAAGAACTATCATAATATTACTCGTATCACAATATTACCAACCTTTACTACATGTTTGTTTTAAGGGGGAACGGATGAGAAATAACATTATGTTACTGAATTGTTTGTAACTTTCACATTTTTGGATCTAGGATCTTGAAATTTTAAATATTAGATTAAAACAGGGGTTTCTTTACCTTCAATTTTTTTAAAAATTCTATGAATAATAGTTTTTATCTTTCAAAATTTTCATTTAAAAATTAAAAAATGATGTATCTTTTCTAAAAAAATTGCTAAACCAATAAATCAAAAACTTTGCACATGTGTTACCAGTACCTATAATATTTCCCTCCAACCAGATATTTTATTTAGGCTTTATAGGCTATTATTAAAAAAAAAATATTATTCATAGGTGTGAAACACTTTTTTTTATTTTTTTCTAACATCTAATGTATAAAACTCACAAATGTTAACAAATCAAAATTTTGTTAGGTATAGGGAATTATAGATAAAACAGTTTTAAGCTTGTGTACAAAATTTCATACTTTTACTCCTAATGGTTTCAGAGAAAAAGGTAGGCCTACATAAGCATTGAAAAATGTAAGTTACGGAAAACGACGTTTAAAGTTGAGTCTACTATCTCACCTCATACAGTGCACTCAATACCTCCATATCCATAAGGACAACAAATAGAGTGAACTCCGGATATAGTGAACCTCTGAGGACTTGCATATTTCGTTCACTATATCCGAAGTGTCTCTCCCCTAACCTTAAATGACAGAAATGAATGAAATTGTGAACAAGAAAATAAAATATTTCATTTTTGTGGAATGGATTACACTGTATACTGTATACTATTACTCACAGTTGATGTACTTAAACTATGCTGTCGACCCACGTCCGCTTGCGAAAATTACGTTCAATGTCACTTATGATATTCGCCTTATCTTCCAAAGAAAACACGTTATGCTTCGACATTTTTATACAGTACATTCACTGCTGGAGCACTAGAAACAGACTGATCAGGTAGAAATGACAAACGCTGTATGATGTGACTGCGTACGCAGCCTTGGAATTTCCCGGGTCACTTGATGGAAACTGGGAGAGGGCTGATGTAGTTTGAAAGTCATCGAAATCTTACCTTCATTTATTCTCTGGACATAATGTCCGTCCCCTTTTAATAAAAGAAGACAATTTCATTTTCCGTTGTTGCGATGCTATCCGTCATAATGGAAATGTTTCTGAGAACAAAAGGCAACCCTTTGATGGCGGATGATTAGAAATAACAGTCGAGTAGAGTGCCTGAGAACAGAATGTCAACCCTTCGATGGTGGAGTGAGGCAAGGACGTCATGCGTTGCCTGGATTTACAGTACAGCTCATTGTCTAGGAATCACTAATCCTACCTTTGTCCTTTGACTAAAGGAGTAAGAAACTTAGAATGTTGTTCTCAACACATTCTTTCAATTTCATACAAGAAGGTCTGACTTCAAATAAGAATTTGTCAGGATACTAGGTTCACTATAACCGAAGCGAGGTTCACTATAAACGGAAATATTAATATACATTTTAATGTATGCGGGTCGGGACCAACGATTTAGGTTCACTATAGCGGGACTATAGGCGAATGTTCACTATAACCGAGTTCACTATATCCGGAGTTGACTGTAGTTAGGAGAAGTTGCTGTAATCAGACGGACGAATGGACAGAAAGACAGGCAGTATGTCCAAAATCATTTTCCGGGTGTCAGTACGTTGAAATAGAAAATCTTGAAGTATATTTTTGCAGAGAATAAAAAAGGGCCCGGATTTCTTCCTTGACCGAGATATGAAAATATTTATAATAAAATTGTGTGGTACCTGTAGGCTGTTAAGTCAACAGTCCGAAGAGTGGTTGGAACCTCATAACTGATACCAATAAGGCATCACTCATGTAGAGCTAGGATTCGTATGTAGTAATAGCTAATATTTTTAGTCGGTATACTGTAGTTTATAAACATGGAAGCCATGCCCCCCCCCCACTCCACATACTTGGCATTGTTGTCATTCAGTACTTCCATTAGTTAGCGCTAAGGGTCTTTAATCCTCTTAATCACCAATTACAAAACAGCGGGGGGTTTAAAATCTGCATTGTCTAGTCCTTGTGACTTTTCTTGCATTTCGAGTCTTGTCAACCAAGCTTAAAACCTTCTTAACCGGCATCACATCGACTCAACTATACTCGGCGTCATTGTTAATTCATACTACATATAAATCCTAGCTCTCGTCATGAGGCAACTAAGGAGATTATAGGTAGGGTGGCCAGTTCCTTTCTCCCTCCATTGCATACATCGCTGACTAATATGAATGAAAAAAAATATATATTTTTAAAGAATAAAATACGGTACTTCAGTTGCACTATTTTAAGCTTTATAATATAGCCTACATACAAGAATTCGGTTCTTAACATGAGACAACACTATCATCGTATAGCCCAGGCTTGCTTCGAATCCATGACGATGAATTACACGTAACATCAAGTCACTTTTTTTTGTCTCTATAATTAAGAGTATTTTTCAGCTCAATAAAAAATTCTGTAACTATCCGTGAACTGTTAAGGAACGGGAAAGGAGGAATTATTGATCAATTTTGTGATTGGCAGAGAGAGGGAGATTCACAAACGCAATGTAACGAAGTTGCTAAGAAACGATATTGCAAGACAGAAGAGTTTACGAAAGCAACAGTCAGGAAATTTTGTAGCGAACAAAATAATGGCGTCGTGAGGTTGTCTTGTTACGAGTTATATGGAAGAGCAGAATGAATGACCCGCAGGCTGTTGGGTTAGTGAGACACGTTTGCGTCATATTATAGCAACAATGATACGACGAGGCGTAGGAAGTCGTGCAGCAATCCATAAATCCATCGAGACAAGGAAGGCCTCCCATTATTCCTAGCTTTGTATTTAATTCCTATGCCTCAAATTGATCGCAAGATCATCTTTATGTTAGAAAAAGTGCCGAAAAAGAGGAGGACACTTTTACTCAATATGTTGGGTAATTTAATTTACAAAGACGAGATTAAATCTATGCGTTCGTGACAAATACTAACAAAACAAATACTAATTGCAGCAATGAATTACCTAGATTCGGTTCAAAAGTTTAAATACAATTATTTATTTATTTATTTATTTATTTATTTATTTATTTATTTATTTATTTATTTATTTATTTATTTATTTACGTATTAATTATTTTTGCAAGGAATAGTTGACACCTTTAGATGGATTATATTAATTTTGCAGTATTGGGTGATTGGTGTTAAAGGTTTGCTCTTAGATGTCATGTTGTTGTTATTATTATTATTATTATATTATTATTATCATCATCATCATCATTATTATCAACGTCATTATACAATCTACTTCCCACTTGTGTAATGGTGTGTATTATAGTAGTTCTGGTACCATACTAAATAAACCATTACGAAAATAAGATGTCTTCTTAAAGGCTTAAGAATTTTTCTAGTTATTTGACAGGTCTGCAATATTAGGCCTACCGATATCTGCGGTATAGTAGATCTATAACTCTGAATAGGAACCTTCTTGATGTTTGTATTAAGCCTCTTTGGAATAACTTTTCCGACAGAGATTAATAATGTGCCTGACTGTCAATATTTACTTATTCCTTATTCTTGATTCTAGATTCGCTTGATTTCGTTCTGATGGTTTCGATAGGCTACTTTGGAATTTTCCTATTATTGCTCTTAATTGATTTTTGGAGTCTGGAACGGCTAAATTTGTAAGATGAAGAGTTATTTTTAAACAGCACGTGTCATTAAATCTAATATTTTATAAACATTCAATTGAGTAAGTAACTTGGGCACATGATGTTTTACAACAAATTAAATTAAATCCTTTTCATTTGAATTAAATATTTTGGTTTATCTATAAATTGAATTACATATAATATACAGTCCTGGATAAGATATTGAAAGATTTTATATCTTTTCCATTAGCCATTTCAGATCCTCTACGAAACATGAAAAATTTAGATGAAAGATGGGTATAACAGATAAATTCTCTCCGTCACCGGGACTCGAACCCGGGTTTTCAGCTTTACGTGCTGACGCTTTATCCACTAAGCCACGCCGGATTCCAGTTCCGATGCCGGATTGAATTCCTCTCAGTTTAAGTTCTACCGGTCACTTTTTCCCTTAGGTGGCCTACACTCATGTACTGTGTCACAGAATATGTGACATTGGCACAATGTCCAACACAGGTGCAGAGGTGCACTCATTACGAGTGACTAAGTGGCCGGTATCCGACGAATGAGCGCCGTCTTGAATCATTAAGCGATCACTTACGCGTATCATATTATTATGATGTACCGAAGTACATATGATATTTTCGTGCAGGTATTCTGGGTTATCATATGATGAAGGATGGGTAGAACAGAGAAAAATTCTCTCCTACACTGGGACTCGAACCCGGGTTTTCAGCTCTAAGTGCTGACGCTTTATCCACTAAGCCACACCAGATTCCACTGTACCACTGAAGATTAGGCAAACTACTGGAAAGATTAGCAAAGCACTTTGAACTGGAACCGAAAGAGATCAGTGAAGATCTAAATTCGTGAAGGATGATGATGATGATGATAAATCATATCATGATCATGTTGGTCCGACTATCAGATATGAGAATAATAAACAGGACCAAGCATAACATGTGGACCAAGAAACGAAAACTACTTTATGAGCCTTGCATTCTTTCCTTCACGAGAAGTACAGAGAAAAGTTTCATAATATCATATTTATTATAGGCCTATATGGTTTACTTTTAGGTGTGAGTAGGGTTATATGTCAGCAATGCCGTAAATTGATTTAACAATTTTAGCCTTCAACAAACAATATTGCTGATTCTATTGAAATCTTAAATTATAATATTTATAAAAATATTTAAATTAACAAAAAACAGCATGTCATGTAATGTAAAACCTGTTGTCTTAAATTTTATCATTCAGTTGTGTCCTAAGACAACTTTTTAAACATAAGCAGCTTAATTTATTTTGTTTTTTATTTTATATCTAACAATGGGCCGCTTTATAATTTGATCACAAAAATGTTGATTTTGTTCTGGAATTTATTGTAGAACTTGATAAAAATATAACGATTTCATTAATCTTCTTTCAATTTATAGATACCTTACACTACGAATAAGTTAAAATTGTCAAGGAAGTGTTATTTCACTTGAAATCTTACTTCTTAACTTTGAAGTACAATGTGTATCGATAGACTTTATATTACATTTATCTATTCAACAGTGAATAATCAAGAACAGTCCATGTGAAAGCTATAAATTTGGTAATATTTTATATTGATCTTATGGTATTTGATTGTACTAAAACCAGATTTTCTTGAACAATCTAAGCCTCAAGTTTTGAAATCTAGAAATCTAGAAAATTTGATGGTGAATTTCTGTAGGCCTATAGTCATTTGTAATATAAATTATGTTATTTCACCTGAAATGTAGAGGCTAATGCCTGCTTGACGAGGTGTTTTTATTGAGTTACAGGAGAAACTACACATTTTACAGGATGTGGCTAGTGTAGTTTCTAAGTATAAATTATTAAAATATTCACTATGAATGTGCAGTTGTATAACTTATTATAACATGATGGCTTCCACTGTTGCTCAAGCGGTGAGGCTTTCTGCTATAAATCCAACTGACTAATGCTTTCAGTTATAAATCCAGCTGACTAAGTTTCGATTCCTTCTTTTGTAGTTACTGTGTGTGTTTCCCTTTCCTTGTGTATTATCTTGTGATGTCATAGTCTTAAGACATGCTAATCACGTGAGCAAGGAGTCGCAGAAATTGTATATGTTCAACGTTGATTCATAATCCTCAGAAGAGTAAGGACGGAATGAGCCTAAGGGCCCAGTTCCTGAACCATTTCAGGGTTCAATAAATAATTTAAGCTTACGTCCAATGGCTTATGAATCTATCTAGTAACTATATTCTGTGAACTATTGACACAGAAGAAGTCATACAAGGTTCCCGACGCCACTTTGTCATAATGTAGACGTCTATCAAAGTTCAAAATAGTATGCTGTAATAATGTTCTTCCTTTTACAAGTTTAGTGTACTTAGTGGCAAATCATTATCATGTATTGAGCTAGAGTTTGGCAACCATACTACCTGTTTCTTCGTAGAATTCGGCGAAATTCGGCTGAGGTGATCGAAAGAAATGTTTCTCGTGACCAATAGTACATGAGGAAAGTTGTCAGCTCAGATATTCGTATTTTCTCGAGTAACCTCTCTTAGTAATGGATTTAGCAGTCCATCAGATGAGCAACTTACGAAACACTGATTGCGTTGTAAGACGTGCGTGAGATGGGCATGGATCATGGTCAGCTGGAGGCTAAAAAACACTGCGAAGGCTGAATGAAACTTTGGGTGTCAGCTATTCTATGTGTTAACGGATTTCTTTTATTGCGTTTTTCTGAGACTTAGCTATAAAACTGTGGTCATTTTTACAGCACGAATTTTTATGCAAAATACATAGTAGAAATAAGGTTTTGTATGGCGATCAAGAGCGTTGCTGGTAAATCGTTGCACTGCAAGCCGGAGAGCCGCGGGTTCAATTTTCGATGTGATGATGAATTTTTTTCGACCGTACTATGACCCTGGAGTTCACTCAGCCTCTAAAAGTAATGCGTACTAGGGACATTTTTTGGAGCAGTAAAGGCGGCAAGCACGTATAGTACAACTGACATCCTTACTGCTGCTAATGCTGATTGTCTGCAAAGATACGAGCTTTAACCTTTCGTTACCTTGTGAGTCTCTATGGCCTGTAATAAAGATAACTTTATATCAGTGTTTAGAGATGCTACCATAGTCTACTATATACAGTCACGAAGCTTGAGTTTTGAGGGTGCTAGAAACACAAGACTGTGACGGTACTATTTTGCATTGCCTGTAATGAGGCGATATTAGCGATCCTAGTGGTGAGCAACTACCTAATGTTTGCATATTTACTACGTATTGAGCTTCGCGACTGTATATACTAGACTGTGATGCTATGGTCAAAATTGTTACAGCAATCATTGATTCAATATGATATAAATAAAAATCAATGTAACAGTTGTATGATCATCTTTATGAAATCATTAAACATTTAAAATATAGACATGTTTCGGGGTTGAATGCTGAGTTTACGTCAGGTCACGCTAGACGACGCGAAAACCGATCATCAGGTTACGTCCAACAATCTTCTTTCCACACTGAAGATGGAGTAGCATACAACACCGAAACATGTTTCTCGTCTTTTCAAACTTTTCCTCGTTTCTGTAAATCTCACTTACTACATTTGTATCGCAATATACTATTGCATCCTCTTTCCATTTATTCAAAAAGCCGTACTTAACTTTATGATAACAGCTAGAAAAAAAAAACAACGTAATTGTCTTCGTCACTTCATCAGTGAAGTTTCAGCCGACTTCCACAAACAGGATATTGCACAGTGGTAATGTAACTGTAAGAATTGGGACCACGCATAGCATGAGTTTAAATCTTATGAATCCATATCATACCTTAGAATTTAAATATGAGTTTATTATTCCGTCCAGAGAAAACTGGCTAAATGGTTGTGGATCACTATATTCTGTGTACGGACGGATGCGGAATAGAAGGTAGGCCTACTGGGGCTAAGGTCTCCGTCATACCTCTAAAATTAGGCTTTTTCTTTTGTCTGGGCAGATAAACAACAATATTTCATGCTAACATATTTGCGATTTTAGCCTCTGCAAACGCAATCCGGAAACTAGTGATGTCGGCCAGAAGTGTACAGAAAAAAGCTTTGTCGCATAGATACTTCGTAAGTCCCAGAAAGGAGGCAGAGCGCATGATCAAAAGAAGAACGACTAGTTGAGATAATAAAATTAGTTTTTTTTTTTCGTTGTATGTCTCATCATGCTCATTGCCTCTGTTCTAGGATTTATATAGTATCTGTGCGACTGTGGGCCTACTATATATCTGTTCTGATAGGCAGTTCTGAAAATATTGGAAACAGTTAAAATAAATTCGAAACTGATACTTGAGTGTTAGAATAAGCCTATATTAATGAACTTGACGCCAGTAAGATTTAATTGAGCTCTTGGTATTAAGAAATTAGAGGCAATGTCTGATGTAAGACTTTCACGTGGTGTGAGGTTGTTGGTTTTATTTTGTTGGAAACAGTTATTATTTTAACGAAGCTTCAGATAACTGTCGGTTGTTAAGTGACGATTGTTAAGTTAACGTTCGTCAAGCAAACTCTAAAGAACATTGATGGAGACTGCAGTAAGACAGCAGGTACTGAGTTCTGACAAGCTAATCCAAAACTTATTAAGTTACGGTAATTAATTTTTGGAAGCATTTGGATCTTTTCAGAGAAAACAGGTTCTTTAAATAATACCCGATGAAGAACCAAAATGGTCCAATTTGGTAACCGTACTCTTATAAGTTTCTGCAGTGTTTTAGTGGACGGTAGAACTTTATTCAAAACCAATGTTATTACGCTGCTAGAAATTAGCTACGTGTGATACAATTTCGATATATTATAGGCCTATAGTCTACAGACTCAAAAGGACCGCCATGCAGAGGTATAGTCGTAAATAAAATAGTTCCAGGGCGCATCGCGAAAAGTTTATTATTATTATTATTATTATTATTGTTATTATTATTACTATCATTATTATATATATATATATATATAACTAGTCTTTATAGAACAGGAGGGATAACATTAGTAGCAAAAGAACTAGCTACATATAGAATAGACTTCGTAGGAGTACAAGAGGTTAGGTTAGATGGGAATGGCATATCACAAATAGGAGATTACCTGTTGTATTATGGGGAAGGAAACAATAATCACCAATTAGGAACAGGATTCTTTATATTATTTTAATGTACCGAAGTACATATGATATTTCCATGCAGATATTCTGCGTCATCATACGATGAAAGAGTAATGGAACGGAGAAAAATTCTCTCCGGCGCCGGGATTTGAACCCGGGTTTTCAGCTCTACGTGCTGATGCTTTATCCACTAAGCCACACCGGATACAACTCTGACGCCGGTTAGAATCGTCTCAGATTAAGCTCCAACTCTTGGGTTCCCTCTAGTGGCCGCCCTCTGCACTACGTCATAGATGTATATGAACGCAGGACCGAAGTCCACACATGTACTGAGGTGCACTCGATATGAGTGACTAGTTGGCCGGGATCCGACGGAATAAGCGCCGTCTTAAATCAAGAGGTGATTTACGCATATCATATATATTATTTTAATGTACCGAAGTACATATGATATTTCCATGCAGATATTCTGCGTCATCATACGATGAAAGAGTAATGGAACGGAGAAAAATTCTCTCCGGTGCCGGGATTTGAACCCGGGTTTCCAGCTCTACGTGCTGATGCTTTATGCACTAAGCCACACCGGATACAACTCCGACGCCGGTTAGAATCGTCTCAGATCAAGCTCCAACTCTTGGGTTCCCTCTAGTGGCCGCCCTCTGCACTACGTCATAGATGTCTATGAACGCAGGACCGAAGTCCACACATGTGCTGAGGTGCACTCGATATGAGTGACTAGTTGGTCTCCAGGTATCGATCAAATTCCAGCAGAATTAATACAAGAGGGTGGAAGTGCATTATATAGCGAAATTTATAAACTTGTACTTGCTATTTGGGAAAAGGAAATTGTACCAGAACAATGGAAGGAGTCCATAATTGTACCTACTTTTAAAAAGGGGGACAAAACCAACTGTGGTAACTTTCGAGGAATATCACTTTTGTTGACGTCGTACAAAATTTTGTCCAATATTCTTTTGAGAAGATTAACTCCGTACGTAGATGAAATTATTGGGGATCATCAGTGCGGTTTTAGGCGTAATAGATCGACTATTGATCAGATTTTTTGTATTCGACAGATAATGGAGAAAAAATGGGAGTATAAGGGTACAGTACATCAGTTATTCATAGATTTCAAAAAGGCATATGACTCGGTTAAGAGGGAAGTATTATATGATATTCTTATTGAATTTGGTATTCCCAAGAAACTAGATCGATTAATTAAAATTTGTCTCAGTGAAACATACAGCAGAGTCCGTATAGGTCAGTTTCTATCTGATGCTTTTCCAATTCACTGCGGACTAAAGCAGGGAGATGCACTATCACCTTTACTTTTTAACTTCGCTTTAAAATATGTCATTAGGAAAGTTCAGGATAACAGGCAGGGTTTGGAATTGAACGGGTTACATCAGCTTCTTGTCTATGCGGATGACGTGAATATGTTAGGAGAAAATACACAAACGATTAGGGAAAACACGGAAATTTTATTGAAGCAAGTAAAGCGATCGGTTTGGAAGTAAATCCCGAAAAGACAAGTATATGATTATGTCTCGTGACGAGAATATTGCACGAAATGGAAATATAAAAATTGGAAATTTGTCTTTTGAAGAGGTGGATAAGTTCAAATATCTTGGAGCAACAGTAACGAATATAAATGACACTCGGGAGGAAATTAAACGCAGAATAAATATGGGAAATGCGTGTTATTATTCGGTTCATAAGCTTTTATCATCCAGTCTGCTGTCAAAAAATCTGAAAGTTAGAATTTATAAAACAGTTATATTACCGGTTGTTCTGTATGGTTGTGAAACTTGGACTGTCACTCTGAGAGAGGAACATAGGTTAAGGGTGTTTGAGAATAAGGTACTTAGACAAATATTTGGGGCTAAGCGGGATGAAGTTACAGGAGAATGGAGAAAGTTACACAACGCAGAACTGCACGCCATTGTATTCTTCACCTGACATAATTAGGAACATTAAATCCAGACGTTTGAGATGGGCAGGGCATGTAGCACGTATGGGCGAATCCTGAAATGCATATAGAGTGTTAGTTGGGAGACCGGAGGGAAAAAGACCTTTAGGGAGGCCGAGACGTAGATGGGAGGGTAATATTAAAATGGATTTGAGGGAGGTGGGATATGATGATAGAGACTGGATTAATCTTGCACAGGATAGGGACCGATGGCGGGCTTATGTGAGGGCGGCAATGAACCTTCGGGTTCCTTAAAAGCCATTTGTAAGTAAGGAAGTGTGTGTGTATATATATATATTATTATTATTATTATTATTATTATAGTCCACACCTGTGGAGTAACGGCTAGCGCGTCTGGCCGCGAAACCAGGTGGCCCGGGTTTGATTCCCGGTCGGCCAAGTTACATTGTTGAGGTTTTTTCCGTGCTTTTCCTCAACCAAATATGAACAAATGCTGGGTAACTTTCGGTGCTGGACCCTGAACTCATTTCACCGACATTATCACCTGCATCTCATTCAGACGCTAAATAACCGAAAATGTTGATAAAGCGTCATAAAATAACCTACTAAAATAAAAAAAATATATTATAATTATTTTCATTAATAGTATTATTATTATTATTATTATTATTATTATTATTATTACTATTATTAATACCGCTGCTATTTATTACTAACCTATACTTATACGTATACTACAAAGTAGAGTAAGAAGCAAGTTAAGATAGTTATTATTTTAAAAATTGAAATAAATTAAGAAACAGGGCGCCCCAGGCTGCAGAGAAAAGTACCGGGGCGGCGCCCTGGCCCGTCCTGGCACGACTACACCCCTGCCGCCATGATATGGCCCCATAAATCTTGAATTTACTGACAAAATACAGTTTTAAGTTCTGTATAAAAGTTACTCAATAATAGGCCGAAGTCTCCTCTTGAAAGACATACTAGTAAGAGTGCTTGTTAATTTTCTCTTTGAAATATCACCGTTGAAAGCATCTCGGTGTGCAGTTTTACGTAAATGTTCATAGAAATTAGGAAGTGATGCTTTTAATTAAAATAACATTGCATTATTTTGTATGATGCGTGAGAAGTGTGTCTCGGTAGAGAAAAAGTTTATAGTAACATATTACACTGATGATGTAATTTATTGGCACGATGCCTATCTTGTTATAACGGTGTTAATAATTGCAATTGCATACTTACCGTACATATTTTAGTATATTTTGTTCATATTTCCATACATATATTTAACATTGTTTTTTTTACATTATACAGGGTGATTCACGAGGATTTACCGCCACTTACAGATCTTATTTTCGAAGACATTCTGAGCAAGAAATGTCATATAAACATGAGTATATGAATGGGTGTTTATACCGTATATTCACTCAGGGACAAAAAAACCGGACACTTCTATATTTGCTTGTATTTTGTTGCCAATTATTTCAAAATGAAACAAACCCCATTTAAACAAAATAATGTTTCATTTAGCACCTTATACGACAACATTTGAAAAAAAATCTCTGATGAGAAAATTTACAAAAAATTACAAAGGGCGTATGTATAACTATGGCATCGTTTGGTCTAACTGTTTTTTTCATTTTATGGTGCCTTAAACATTAAAAACTCTTTTTAGTAACGGGTATTACCCTCTCTGGCTTGAATGACTGCATCCATACGTCTTGGCATGCTCTCAATTTGGTTAGCAATGTCTTCTTGAGGAATAAGTTCCCATTCTTCGCCAAGTGCTCGCCTCAACTCTTGTAACGATTCTGGTTTCGGTCGTCTATTCTTAACACGCTGTCCCAGCATGTCCCACACGTGTTCAATTGGGTTCATGTCTGGACTCCTTGCTGGCCATGGAAGAACATGGATTCCCACTTCTTGGAGATAATCTCCGACCGCATGGGCAATATGCGGCCGTGCATTATCATGCATTAAAACAAAATTATCGCCTACAAATTTGCCAAATGGCACAACATGATCAGCCAAACATTCATTTATATACCTATCAGCTGTTAGTCTTCCATTTTCAACAAAAAGCAACTCTGTACGAGCATCCGTACATACTCCTGCCCAAACCATCACTCCACCACCTCCATACGGCACATTTTCGGAAATGCAACACTGTGAAAATCGTTCTCCCCTCCTTCTCCAAACTCTTTCACGTCCATCAGGTGAGCACAGATTGAAACGGGACTCATCGGTGAACAGAACACAGCTCCACTGTCCATTTCTCCAATCCCTGTGATCATTTGCAAAACGCAGTCGTTCAACTCGATGCATCCTGAGAAGTCTGGGACCAGTTGCAGGTCTACATGATATCAGTCCACTTGATTTCAACCTCCCTCTAACTGTTTTGGCTGAAATTGGATGTCCATGCATGTTAACAAATTACTGGGCTACACTAGTAGCTGGCAGGTTGCGCTCCCTAAGAACTCTCAACACCATATACCTGTCTTCATTTGGATTTGTAGCTCTTGGACGACCCGAACCTGGTCTTCTGGTTTATTCTAGGGTCTCTCTATACCGCTTTATGGCATAATGGGTTGTGCTTCTAGCCATATTCATAACATTTGCAATGTAACGTACACTGCGTCCATCATCGTAAAGGGCTACAACTCGAGCCACATCTTCAGGTCGCATCTTGTTTTAAGACAAATGTTACAGCCCCACTTAAACTCAGAAAATGTAAAATAAAGAAATAACGAATGATAACGATAATGAAGCACAAAATGGTTGAGACAAAATTGTTATAGCTGAGACTCCGAAAGCAAAATTGGAATATTTGGTTGTAATGGCTTGTTTATAAAACAAAAAACAATCAACAATGTATACACGTCTCCATAACAACAGATGGCTACCATAATATTGTATGAGAAGATAATGTTTTGCAAAATACCAGCAAATATTAAAGTGTCCGGTTTTTTTTTTGTCCCTGAGTGTATGTTTTTTTCTCTGAAGAGTAAAAAAAAACAATAAATGTCAATAATTCCAGTATATGTATAATGGAATGACTTTACTCTTCAATTAGAGTGGTGACTGAGTGATCAGACCTTCAGCCTGTCACGCAGGCGGTCCGGGTTCGAGTCCCGGTCAAATCTGAGATTTTTCATTGAAAAATTCATAGTGACACTTGTGACGGACAAGGTCACAGTTGGGATTTTTCTCGGGGTTCTCTCGTTTCTCCATATAAGGTATCTCCATCATTCCGCAAACATTTCTCCATTTCATCATCATTCCATAGCATTCCCCGAACGCCACACGGAAACCTGGGTACGCAGCGAACCTTGGTGTAGTCAGCTGATGTGGGTTTGGGAATGCGTCTAACTTGAGGGTTAGCGCAATAGATCGTGAAAGGTAGCAGTGCTGGTTCATAGTGCTCCCCTCCAGGAAAGTTCCATTCCAAGTACAGTGGAGTCACTCCGTTGGAAACTTCTGTTATGGAAACTTCTAATTTGGAAAGCAAGCTGACTCCGCCCACTACAGGAACACCACTCAATACGTTACTGATAAGGCGATCGCTTTGCTCATGCTCGACGTTGACATCAAAAGATACAGTAAAGAAGAAGAAAGAAATGTGGTTAAACTTATACATGAAAATATTACAAGCTTAAATAAGAATTATTTTAGCATCTAAATTTATATACATAGAAATATAAGGAGAACATTTTTTAATAACACATAAAAATATAAGAGTAAATAATTACAGTGGTAACTCCTCTAAATAAAATAATTGTTTTAACGTTCACAACAAAAATATTTTTAAGTCATTTAGACTGATACCCTTTCATAATACATTTACTCAGACAAAAAAATTAAATTGAAACTTGTAGGGAATATGCTGCGTGGTGCCTCCAACGCTTAGAGACAAGTATATACAGTGTTTGTACTCACCCTTCTGTTTACACCACGTTCTCTGTCTACCAGTCACTGAGTTCATCGTTCGGCATTGGTTACATCGTCTAGGTAGGGACGGGCACAGAAGATCAATAATGTAATAGACAATGCGTACGAACGTATGAAATGATCTTTGATTGGCTAATAGTTTTTACCCCCATTTATAAACAACGAAGGGACTCCACTGTATCTATACTAATAATAAATCTGTAGCCGAAATTTTTCTGGTAATTTTCGATTTTCCAAAAATAATTGGTCCTAACATATATAATTAACCACCCTGAAACCGAAAATCGCTTTTTTTAAATTTTTGTTTGTATGTCTGTCTGTCTGTCTGTCTGTATGTTTGTTACCTTTTCACGCGATAATGGCTGAACGGATTTCGATGAAATTGGAATATAAATTAAGTTCGTTGTAACTTAGATTTTAGGCTATATGGCATTCAAAATACATTATTTAAAAATGGGGGTTATAAGGGGGCCTGTGAATTAAATAAATCGAAATATCTCGCTTATTATTGATTTTTGTGAAAAATGTTACATAACAAAAGTTTCTTTAAAAATAATTTGCGATAAGTTTTATTCCTTAAAAAATTTTGATAGGACTGATATTTAATGATATAAATGAGTTTTAAAATTAAAATAACTGCCATCTAAGGCCGTGTAATGAAATAAACAAATGACTTCGTCTATAAGGGGCCTTGGACACAACAATCGAAAGCTATGAAAGATAGCCTACAGATAATGTTTCTGCGTTTCTATGAAGTAATATCGGAAGCTAGATTAACCGATTTGTATAATTAATTATTATTTCACCATTGGAAAGTGTAGTTTCTCTAGATGGACATAATGCTATAATGTTATCACAGTAACTTCTGAGTGAATCGAGGACAGGTAAGATTAAAATAGATTCTTATGCACAGAAAACTTGATAGGCTATTCTGTATATTCGTTTCCTGTATTTCCTAAACTAATTTTTATGACCAAATGAGTGGTCTCTGGATCAAAATGATCGCATTTTAATTTTTTAATTCAATTTAAATTAAGTAACATAATAAACGATTTATCCTTCTATCAAACACGAATGTTCCCTGGATCAAATGTCCTATTTTAATTATATAATTGAATCGCCCCATGCAGAAAGGGCTTCAGTCCATTAGACCTGGTTTTGAGAAAACTAAGGAAAACAGTCTGTACTTTGTATTCCTTTCTGCATATAACTCTCAGCCTGACGCTTCAGTTTCTGTCTTTCCAAGCATTGGACTGAATTCCTTTCTGCACAGGCTGATGGAACCATCCATAAAGATATGATTTCCATCGATATCTCGTTTTTTCAAAATTTGTGACTGAAGCCCTTTCTGCATGGAGCGATTACTTTATATTTATTTCTAACGGGTGCAGCGGAGCGCACGGGTACGGCTAGTTTACAATAAATCGGTATGTTGCAAATACATCCGGAACCGAAATAAAGGTGATCTCTTTTGTAAAAAAAAGAAGTAAGTTTTCACATTTCCTTAACTGGGTACTTTATTGTGAGTATTAGTGCCTCGTCCACTGAGCCGTAGCATTTCGACGGCTTCTCGCCCGAAGAATAGAATAGATATAGGCTATATTCCCGACAGGCTCTCTGACAATGAGATTTGTGGTGGACAAACCGATATGGGAAATTTTCCGTCCAAGTTAACAATGTACTTCGTTGATGAAATCGATATTTTAAATGAATCGATTCATTTTACTGTTATTACTTTTAGGCCTACTCGTGCTATTTATTATCGCCCAATTTTCACATTTACTACGAGGTGCATGAAGCAAATGTATTTGCATTGTATACAAGAAATGTGATGTACTCTGTGGTTGCCCTTCAGTGACATTGTTGATACTAAGCATTACGGGAGCTGATTACAGTGATTACGTAGTAGGTCTCTACAGCACTGCATCAGCTACAGTATAGCTGCATTATTATTTTACTCTTATAATATTCAGGCCATTCTTCATACCTACTGTTACTAATCTACAATGTTTCAAATTGGCATATATGAATCTGTATAATAAATGAGCTGCCAGTTTAACCTGTGTAATCGCTCTTTATTTGTTTTATTCGTCTGTCTTTCGTCATTGTTTTATTTCTTCATTATTATTTTCTTTTTTTTTTTCATTCTCTTTAACTTCTTAATTTTTCTTTGATGGTTTCTTTCTTTATTATAACTTACTTTTTCATCTACTCCACTCATTTTAATTTCTATTATTATTTATTTATTTATTTAATTATTTTATTTATTTATTTATTTATTTATTCAATGAATCATTCTTTCATTCATTATTTCTTATTTATATTATTATTTCTTTATGTCGTTTATTCATTCATTCATTCATTCGTTCATTCATTCATTCATTCATTCATTCATTCATTCATTCATTCATTCATTCATTCATTCATTCATTCATTCATTCATTCTTTTGACGGGTAACGTCTACTATTAATAGAAAAAAAATGAAAGACTTTTGTGTAACGAAAATTACACTGACGTCAATCGACTTCGGTAGCCATAGAAAATACTTGCGTCATATCCAATAAACCCAACAATGAAAATAATCTATTTCTATATAGAAGGGGAGTCCGCGTATTATACTTGTACACAACCTACCAGGATGAAATTTCAATGTTAAAAATAATGTTATTCAGTTGTTTTTTAACATGGACGCGAAACAGACGCGTACCCAATAGTGTGTAACTATAGAAAGTTAATACAAGGTTAGCATTACTTGTGTTTTCTTTGTTTCTATTCACGTTTATGTTCCAAAATACTTGACCCTGCTAGGATTCGAACCTAGAATCTTCTGATCCGAAGTCAGACGCGTTATCCATTGCGCCACAGGGCCAACTGCTTTCAGACTTTGTTAGATTGCGTCCTTTATTGATTTTATTGTCTTTGATTTATTATATCAACGTAATTGTGGAAGAATTGAAATTAACACAGCCAAAGGTGTGCACCTGGAAAATAATAAAAATATAAATACAAAATTATTTGCGAACAATCAGGTACTCTCGTCACGAAATGAAAATAACCTTTATTTACGGGACATTCTTGTGTTCTTATATACAGTGTACCAGTTAATTCTTAATTGAATGTGGCTCAAAAACAGTCCAGTACTTGTCCTGTTAATAGTACAGTCTTAGAAACAAGTTTTGTCGCACAGATACTTTCAGTCTTAGAAAAAAGTTTTGTCGTACCTATACTTTATGTCCCAGAAATGAGGCAGTGCGCATGATCAGACATGCAACGAAACAAAACTAATTTTGTTACCTCAACTAGTTCTCTTGCGAACCAGGTAGCTCATCCTCTAATCATGCGCACTGTCTCCTTTCTGGGACTTATAAAGAATCTGTGCGACAAAACTTTTTTCTAAGACTGTACATTCTCTTTCATGTATCATTATTTTTGGAGGATTGACTTTTATTCATATCTCATTTCATTTCGTTCATTAGACACACTTAAAATTTACAAAAGATTGTATTTATTTATCCTAAACTAAACCATTACACTAATTCCTGTGTCATTTAGACGTCACATGCAATCATAGAGGTGTCCTCAAATCTCCTGTCACTTTTTTTAAATAATTAACACAGAGTGAAAATTCACTGGTTCGAAAATTAATACGCTAGAAAATATACAACTTTAGGTTTCATATAATGGACATGAATGTTTACATAATCGCAGTTAATAACAACATATCGTATTTGCATGTTATACCAAGCAATGCAGTTATGCTTATAATGTAAAATTATATAATTTATCTTGGTGGAATTCTTCCAATTCAATAATTTCCTTTATTTTTAAACAAGAATATAGTGTACAACTTTGATTCCTACAGTTACACGATCCATAGAAATATTTCTTTAGAATCTTGTGAAATTTGTCTCCAGAAAGTATGAAATGGTGAAGAAATTGTCCCTCTTTCTGATTTTGAGTAATAGTCGTCCGTGATGCGGCGGTTACCGTGCTTATCACTGGACGTAAAATTCACAGGTTTAAACGTGAAGGTGAATGTTCTGAAAATGGCTTTCTTCAGAAGGGAATTAAAGTTGAAGGCTCATGAAAAGAAATCTTTCCCAGAATGAGAGATCTCTTCAAAATAAATATCATACCGTTTTTTCATTTGCTTGCTTTTCGGGAAGATGTCGAATCTCCGTCTGTTTCTGATGATTGAATCAGAAAAATAAAACATAATTTTTGGCATCATTGTGAGACCTTATAGACTTCGACCAGATTTTTCACTGAAATTCGCGTAAAGTAGTGTAACTGGGTTAATAATGATGCTAAGGATTTCATTTCCCTTAAAATGTGCGTCTCCCTATTCCAGGTTTGAACCTACCAACTTCAGATCCAATACAAGAATGGTAACCACTAGACTTAGAAAATAACTTATTTTACGTTTTCTTCCCGTGTTGTCTTAAGATATGTGTTTCGGGCATGCTGCTCACACGACCACAAAGTTTCGCTACTTGAGAAAGACTGACATTCCGTCAAAATACTTTCAAGAGTGAAGACGAAAGGGTTGATGGCGTTGATGACGCTCTAATTAAGTTTGGATTTTAGTCTATGTGTTTTAAAAAGAAAGTTCATATTTCTTTATTGACTTTTGAAACAGATAGGCAACTGAAAGCAAGAAGAGACAGATTTTGTAAAATTTAGAAACACCAATTGACATATACAAATCATTTTGCGCTATATCTGGGATACATCAGCACGTAGAATATGTCACTCAGTTTCGGAAATGAAACTACATTTGTGTTGGTATGAATGTTTAATTTTTGTTTCAGTTTACAAATGAAGACGACATATTAATAGGTAAAGAATTCTTAGAAGGTAGAACCCAGAGAGTTAGGGTAGGTCACAAAATATCGGAAATTGCAAATAATATAAGTTAAGTTCAGGGGTGCCACAAGATAGTGTTCATAAGAGTAGATTGATAGTGTTACGGGAAAAGCATGGAGGGCACTTCATTTTATTATGAGAATCTTGAAAAAGGTTAGTCTCCAAATCAGTGAAATAGCACATCTAAAGTTAGTGCGACCGTTAATGGAATACGGAACTTCATCTTCGATAGCTATAGAATATATCAGATAAATTCCTTAAAAAAATCAGTATAGAGCAGCTAAATTTGTTAAAGGTAAAAAAAGGACAAGGGAATGATAAGATAGAAGAACTGAAGGGAAGCTATGGAAAACAGACATAGAAAAACTAGACTCACATCACTGTATAGGTCAAAAAGCATGGGTAGACATAACAGTTCGGTTAGAGAAGTCAGCGTACTATGGTAGGAACGATCATGATTTTAAAATTAAATGTAGGAAACAAATGTAGGTAAATTCTCATTTTTAAATCGAACTATAAATGATTGAAATTACCTACCTGCAGCGGTCTTTGAGAGCTGTCCTTCTTTAAGGAGATTAAAAAATAACTTGAAAAGTTGTGTATAAAGTGTAAATGTTACAAAAGATACGTTACATAACATAAATTAATGTGACATGTATTTACTTAGCCTGACGATTAATTCCTTTGGTTTGAATTGCAAATTAGATTAAAATCTTGTAAGAGGATCTTAGACCAGCAATTTTAGGTTAATATAGTTTATTGTATGGTTCTACGGAATAATAAGGGTGTAATTTTTGTTTTATTTTGTCAGTGACGTTATGGTTTATAATGGCAACGAATAGTTCGATCAGTGAAAATTTATAGTGTCAGTGAAATGTGTTACATAGTGTCAATGAAATGTATTTTGAAGTGTCAGTAAAATGTGTCACAGTGCTAGTGCAATGATGAGATGAGAGGAATGAAAGTAGTGAAAGAGTATCAATGCCAAAATAATATATATATACATATATATATATATGTGTGCCTGTGATATTTAATTATCTGTATATAATATATATGTAGGTTGTAATAGAAAATTAGATTCACTTTATTAATTAGGTTATTATTATTATTATTATTATTATTATAATTATTATTATTATTATTATTATTATTATTATTATTATTATTATTATTATTATTATTATTTTACTTTGCCTTTAAAGTTATTTTGTTTCCTAGTATTGGAAGTTCCTTCTAAATATTGTTCAGTTTGCTATGTTTTAATACCTCAGCAGGAATAACTTAATCTTCGAACATCCAGTCTAGCTGTATTGCAATAAATTTCAATCTTGTACATATTTTAACAGCGGTCAAAGTGCATGTAGTACATCTCACGACTGGAAATATCATTGTTTGTTAATTCGTTCTTCGAGTGAAACAAAGACGTGCAGGTCTTCAATTTGAACAATTAATTCTTTGACAATTGACATAGCAAACTCGCAATATAAATGACTTATGTCGGTATGCTGCACATTCATCTTTGAAGCACCTGCTCTATCCCCTCTCACTGCCTACTCCAGATCTCTTCTTCACTTTCACTTGTTTGAAACACGAGTATTTAGTGGGGGAGAAAGAAGAGCCTAGAAGGGGTAATACCCTTCCTTTCTTTGTGGTTGGAACGTCAATATCGTCCCGCCAATTTCATTTGTGGAAGACTGTTGCTTCTCAAACCATAATCTGTAATGTATCCTGTCTGTTTCTTTTTTTGTAACCTCGCATAATTTGGTGATGAGAGGGGAACTGTGGAAGGTGGGGATGAGATACTTTTTTTCATGTGACTGTATAAATACGATAGATATGGGATCTTCTTCAGATCAGTGTGCAGTGTAGGGTTTGTTGAGTTCAAATTTCCATGCCGTCTTGCAGAGATGGTTCATCATCGTAGTAAAATCCATAAGGTAAGTTTTCTGAAGAACTGGAAATGTTAACGAAACAACTTCCAACCACCCCCTGGAGATGAAACGGAAACAATCTTTGAACAGTGCGAAATAGTGCATTATGATTTTTACACCTAGTCAACGAAATTAATAGTATTATGGTAACGTGTTAAACACTTCGACATCCATGATAGTGAAGAGATGAAAACTCATATTTTACGAAGGTTGAATTCGACTCATGCAGCTGCATTTGAACGTGATTAATTTCATAAAGAAATTCATCGTGTCTAAAATGTTTTTGTTATAATATTTTTCGTTATGTTTTGTTTGACTTTGTTCTTCGTGGCGTTTAATTTTATTTTCGTTCAGACTAAGGATCAAGGCTCTGAGTTGCGTTTGTGCCGTCCTAAATTCAAAAATATTATTTTACTCCTCCGTGTTGTACTCAGATGTAACGACACGTAGCTTTAACATTACGTGGAGGCCACCGGCGTAGCTTGCCTGCCGATCCGGAGTTGCGCTCGGGCGTGGGTTCAATTCCCGCTTATGCTGATTACCCGGTTGGGTTTTTCCGAGGCTTCTCCAACTATAGGGAGAATGTCAGGAAAAATATGGTGAATCCTCGGTCTCATCTCGCCAAATACCATATCGATATCACCAATCCCATGGACGTTAAATAACCAACTAAAAAAAAAGCATGCGTGGAAACCATGACCACGAATCCGGCGAGTTTCTGCACTTATATCGTGCCAATCCTTCATCATATTTTATGTACCAGTAGACGTAGGGTGGGTAAAAAAAATCGCAAATAATGGACTTGGGACATAAAAACTTTCGATAAATAGTATTCTTTTGTTTGTTATAGTATATTTTTATGTAAACCTACGATGTGCCGTACATTTTTCGATAGCAGTAAATTGAGTCCACGGCTGTGGAATAACGGTTAGCATATCTTACTGTGAAACGAGCGGGCCCGGGTTAAAATCCTGGTTGGGACAAGTTACCTGGTTGAGGTTTTTCCGGGATTTTCCCTCAGTCCATTAAGAGCAAATGCTGGGTAACTTTCGGCACTGGACCCTGAACTCATTTCGCCGGTATTATCACCTTCATCTCACTCAGACGCTGTATAACCGTAACAGTTGAAAAAGGGTCGTAAAATAACCAATAAAAAATAGTAAATTGATACCAGCATGAAATTTTAAGTTGGAATTCAAACATGAATAACAACTTACGAGAAGAGCACCGATATAGAAAATTCAACATTTCTATCCACAGAGATCTCTAGGTCATGGCATGTCTCAAAGGAGACAGTATCGATCTCTGATAGATCCTTTCTTCACGTGAATAAAATATCTGTGAAGAAAGTGGTCTTCGTGTATTTCGGTTCTATTGCTCTGCTTTTGTATTCTTATCAGGACCCCAATTTCTATGCAAAATACACGTTTTTTATAACTTTCTAGAACAGGTAAGAAAGAGATTTAAATGCACAACTCGTGGAAAAAATAAATGTTTTTATGCGTATTTTACAGCTTTTACAAGAAATGAACATTTCAATGTAAAATGTTTTGCATGTAGATTTTGTGAATTGTTTAAGAAACTATGTATTTTATTTTTAAATTGTAGACTTATTACAGATTTTACCTGCGTTTAATTTTGCGTATAAATATTTATTTAGGGAAATGTTTTTATGGATATTTTCCTAGTTCTACAAGAAAAACTATAGCCTACTGTTACTAATATTTTTCCTTCTTAAAACTAAGAATCATTAAAACAGTATTTTATTTCTAAGATAATGCTATTGCAAAAAATGGTCGTTACCAAACCAATTATTTTTCGTTTTTAGCAACAATTTGCGAGTATGAATAACAAAGTTTAACTTAGAGAATGAATACATTTACACTATATAAAATATTCTTCAGGAAAAAATACAGATACAGAATTAATTGTTTTCATTACATACCGCTACAACGGGGAATAAAGTTAGTTCATTGACGTAATTTCAATTCCTACTATTTCATATTATTTGAGTCGCCTAGAATCAAACTGTACTTCCTCCAAATTATGCAATATGGGATTAAGATATGTTTCTATGCAGAATTTTTCAGGATATGTGACAAATTGCTCGTTTGGAGTCAAACTAGAGATTATCTGCCTTAACTTTAGTAGTTAAATCACCGTGTGGAGTCTAACTGCACTAGTTTTTCGTCTTTTCTGACAATTCAGATAAGTGCAGTTTGATTCTAGACTAATAATAATACTGGCCTCACGCCCACATGCTTGATTCTAGACTACTCATTTATAATACATATTTTAGCAAATTTTGTATGTATATTTTTTTTCTAGTATATATTTTTGCATACATATCAGGCTCTGTTTACCTTGTCATCGCAATCATGATAATAACGTGGACAATTAAAAATTGGCAAAATAAAAATACAGTAGTATAGTTTGTAAATTACAAAATATAAATTACTAACAACAGCTACTCGAAATTTTGTTCTATATTTATTGTATTTATTATAGTATTATTACTCGACCAAGGCGAGTGGAGCCGCGGGAGTAATGTGAACTATTGCGATTCGGTATTACGAACGCAGGAGCAGTAGCGCCGCCGCATCTGTGGAGTAACGGTTAGCGAGTCTGGCCGCGAAACCAGGTGGCCCGGATTCGATTCCCGGTCGGGGAAAGTTACGTGGTTGAGATTTTTCCGGGGTTTTCCCTCAACCCAATGTTGGGTAACTTTCGGTGCTGGACCCCGGACTCATTTCACCGGCATTATCACTTTCATCTAATTCAGATGCTAAATAACCTAAGAAGTTGATAAAGCGTCGTAAAATAACTACGGCTCTGGGGTGCAGGACTCCACTGGCCTTGGTCGAGTAATAACAGTGGTGATATTCACAAAGTTTAACAACCAGTTCTCTCATGCTTACCTATGTTAAACATATACGGTGTATGTCCATGGTAATTGAAAATATTAAAAACTGAAAAGTTCGCCGAACCTATCAATAATTTAACAACCGGTTCTCGTGCGAACAGGCCGAATATCACAACTGAGTACTACCAACAGAATCTAATCTTCAAAGCTAATAGGACTATGTATTATATTTCATCGAATAGGGAAGGATGGGTGGGTGGATTAAAGGGGCCAGCCTGGGTGGCGCAAGCGGTAGAGACACGGAAAGTCTCTACTGCTTGGTCCGAAAGGTTGTGGGTTTGAATTCCACATAGGGCATGAGTACTGTCTGAAGAAAAAGGAAACAGAAAAAATGAAAATTATAAGGACAAAGAAGACGTTAGGAAAATAGCCTCTAGCCAATAATAATAATAATAATAATAATAATAATAATAATAATAATAATAATAATAATAATAATAATAATAATAATAAAATAAATGTGGTGGTTTGGATAAATATACGCACAGTTCAGTCAGCCATACGGGTACTTTTTTTATTGTCTCTATAGTTGAATTTCGACGTGGTAAATTTTGCCTGGAATTCTCTCATTCACGGGGGGGGGGGCAGTGTTATTTTACTTGCAATAAATCTATGACACTACCTTCACAGCTTTACTTCCTTTTCGTAGAAAATCGTGATAAAATTTTATCTCTTAAAAATTCATCACTTTCGATCGAATTTAAGCCCACGAACCTCGGATCCAATGGAAAGTATGAGTATGGTGACAACTAGACCACCAGTGATGGCGAATAAGAAAGGATTTAGAAGAAGTCTTTCGTGGCTTAATTCCTAGTTCCTATTATTCTAGTCAGCCACTGTGTTGAACAGCAGATGTTGGAAAGTCTAAAATTAACATCCCAGAATGAACATTCAATTCAGCATAAGTATAGGTTACATTCAATTAAATTGTTATCTTCAGAAATTCATATTTTCTCAATATTGCTAAAAATGACGTAAGAAATAGTCGAACTTGATAAAAATAACAGAAACTCAGCGATAAAGTATAGAATATTGCCTTCTTATATTGACCTGTTTAATGTAATTAAATTATTTGTGCCAGCTAACATGAACATACTGTACATTTCATGCTTACTCTACTTTTTTTTCTGTATCATAGATATGGACAATTGTTGCTATTTTGGCAACAGTGTCTCAGCTATGCCTCGCAGAAAATGCTTCCTCTAGTAAAGCTGCAGTCGCCAAAACTTCAACTACAACATCTACAACTGAAACTCCACGTACAAAGAGGCAAGGTAAAGTTATCACTTTTGTAATAACTTAACAGAACTTAAATATCTTACTGCAATACATAGGCTATTTATGTAAGTGAAACATAAATTTAAATTAACTTATGTAGAATAATAATTGCACATTTCTTTAGAATTTCACCAAATTAAAACACGTAATTTAACTGTTATGATGAAACTAAAATTGCAATCGATAACGTCTGCAACAATTAAGAAAGTAAGAATAGAACAGTTGCATGTGTAGATTAAAGCTTGCAGCTTTGTTTGTTTCAGCTAAGATGATAGGGGACGGGACCTAACAACTTATTTCTTTACAATAACATGTAGTAGATATCAGTTAATATCTGTCTGACATACTGATATTTTTCACTAATGTATGCATGTATGTATGTATGTATGTATGTATGTATGTATGTATGTATGTATGTATGTATGTATGTATGTATGTATGTATGATTCGGGTTCCGCATATTGCGGATATATGGCAGGACTGTGACCCATTTTCTAGTTGTACAACACTTTGGTAGGCCACACTGTACATGATGTGTATCTATGGAGAGTTATGTCGTGTACTAGGGTGAGTGTATGTGTAAGTCTTCGGGACTAGGAGAGATGGCGGTGCGGAACTTCTAATCACAGATTGTGCACCAATATGCCTGGGTTAAATCTCAAATCTCTCTGCAGTGCATATGACGAGAAGGCATATGTCACTGTTGATAGTGATTCGCCAGGAAGTTAAGCCTGGAGTGTTGATATTACATAATCTATCCACTCTTCAGGGCTTTTTACACGTTCAAGTTTCCTCTGCATATGCTCTATGACAGTGAAGTGCCAATCACATGGGAGATAACTATGACGATGTTCTAGAAAGAAGTGTGAGATCTCCCACTTTCTTATTTCTGCCATAGACTGCCAACTGTCTAATCAATCCAGATTCTAGTCTGACAGCTATAAACTGTTGGGCTTCTCTTCTACAAACGTACACAGGAGAGCTACAGTAAAGTTCCAAATGGAATAATTGGGCTCTTCTCCTACCAAACATACAATACAATGTGTGATTTCTCTGTAAATTATATAAATGACTGGAACCTTGTTATACTCACCAGATGCGCCTCCAGAAAAATGCAAAGAAATTGAAAAACGTTCATTTTGAAAAAATCACTAATTGGGTCCTTCTTCTAATAACCACTTCAATTATTAAGGTAGTCCATTACATAAGAATAATTAAACTATTAGCCATTTTGCTTAGATACCTTATTTCTTACAAACATATTGGGACATTAAACTGTACTATTTACGTGAAAATGTTAGTTTATAACTGAAGTAAACATAAAGCTACACTAGAAAATCCTTTTAGACTATTACTGCCAGTAATTAAAAATAACAACTAAGTGAGCATTTGAACAATATAGATAAAATAACATGTTGTAAATTTATTATTTCTGCGATGTGCAGTATAATTATTTATAAAAATTACATTTGGAAACTGGTTGTCTACAGTAATGACCAATTACAGCGTGCCTGTAACAGTCCCTACCATAAATTCTTTATTTATCTCATCTCTCATCTTGGGTGACGCATATTTTAAGTTCTAATTTAGTTTTGTGTTTATTTTTAGCTTATATACTCAAAATCAACCATATGCTATAGGTCTATAAGTAACATAAGTATATGTAGGTACATAGGTATCTCTATTCTGGCCAGTTACTTTCCATCAGTATTTATTCCAATGCAATGTTTATAGTAACTGCACTTAAGCTTGTTGATGTTGCTGAAGAAAAGGCAACTTCATTCTATGTTCATGTCGCTTACAAGATAGTGTAGGAATCTGTACATTCCACACTTACGTTTTACAATCCTTACATGATTTAAATACTGTTTGTGAATTTACGTATTATGTTCAGAATCTCATACTCTATGACATTCGGTATATGTAAACAATGTTGATTGTTAAAGTAATGTTGTGGGTTTGAGTTTTTGTTATTTAAGATTACCAACACTGGCATTTTTGCAAAAGTTCGAGTTCTTTCTTTCAGATTGTCCTGCTGCCATTTACCTCAGTTACATCTGAATGGAAAGCGCAAAAAATTAAATAACATCTTCCTTATAATTATTTGAATTTAGGTGTCAGTCTGAATTCCTTCCAATATGTTAGAGTTAGTTATACTAATGACTGTTTTGTTGTTTTGCAGGCTATCCTAGAGGTGGTCCTGACTCAGGATTTGGAGGTTCACCATCAGGGCCTTCAAATGCATACCTGCCTCCGAATAATGCCGGAGGCATTGGTAGTCAAGGTCCTTCAGGAGGCGGTGGTTTTGGAGGACCATCTTTTGATTCTTCTCCTGGTGTTGGGGGCCCCAATGCAGGATTCGGTGGTTCACCAAATGGACCCTCTAATTCATATCTACCACCTGGTGGTCTGGGACCACAAGGATCTGGAATTGGAGGACAAGGACCATTAAGCGGAGGACCTTCTGGCACTTATGGTGCTCCAGAATTCGGTAGTGGACCAGGAACTTTTGGAGACTCACCTAATGGACCGGGAAGTTTTGGAGGCTCTCCTAATGGACCATCGAACTCATACCTTCCTCCAAGTTCTGGAGCCGGTCAAAGACCTTCAGGAGGTTTTGCAGGTCAAAGATCACAAGGAGGTAGTGGTTTTGGTAGGCCATCTGGTACCTATGGTACTCCTGCTAGAGGCAGCGGTGGATTTGGAGGCCGAGGACCTTCTGGAGGTAACGGATTTGGAGGAAGACCGTCAGGGACATATGGTGCACCTGCATCTGGAGGCAGTGGATTTGGTGGCCAGGGACCTTCAGGAGGTGGTGGTTTTGGTGGAAGATCTTCTGGAGGAAGCGGATTTGGTGGAGCAGGAGGAAGACCTTCGGGAACATATGGAGCTCCCTCTTCTGGAGGTAATGGATTTGGTGGACAGGGAGGAAGACCTTCAGGTACATATGGTGCTCCATCTTCTGGAGGCAGTGGCTTTGGTGCACGAGGTGGTAGTGGTTTCGGAGGAAGGCCCTCTGGAACATATGGTGCTCCATCTTCAGGAGGCAGTGGATTTGGGGGTCAAGGTCCTTCTGGAGGCAGTGGATTTGGGGGTCAAGGTCCTTCTGGAGGAAGTGGATTTGGTAGAAGACCTTCAGGGACATACGGTGCTCCAGCTGGCGGCAGTGGCTTTGGTGGCCAAGGAGGACCATCTGGTGGAGGCGGATTTGGTGGAAGAATTTCAGGTGGTTTCGGAGATTCTTCAAGTGGGTTCAATGGTGCTTCAAATACGTATTTGCCACCATCTGGTGGTGCAGGATTTCCTTCTCGCCCTTCGGGAGGTTTAGGTGGTTCAGGTTCAGGAAGGCCATCTGGGTCTTACGGTGCTCCAGGAATCGGTGGCCCCCAAGGTGGTCTGGATGATAGTGTTGGTGGAGGCTACAATGGTTCCCCCAATGGTCCTTCGAATGCTTATCTTCCCCCATCAAGCGGTGGATTTGGAGGTCAAGGTCCATCTGGCAGCAATGATTTTACTGGACAGGGTGGATTTGGCAGTGGTCAACCATCGGGCACTTATGGCGTACCAAATTCTGGTGGACCAAGTAGAGGTCCCAGTGGCTTTTCTGGAGGAAATGTAGGCGGATTTGGTGGCGGACAGGGCAGACCTTCAGGATCTTATGGTGCTCCGGCCCCAGGAGGTCCAAGTGGAGGACCAGGTGCTTTCGCAGATAGTGTAGGTGGTTTCGGTGGATCGCCTAATGGGCCATCTAATACATATCTGCCTCCAGGAGGTGGTCTTGGTGGTCAAGGTCCTTCTGGAAATGGCGGTTTTGGCGGTCCACGTCCTGGAGGAAGTGGTTTTGGAGGTGGGCAAGGTTCAGGACAGCCAAGTGGTTCTTACGGTGCACCAAATTTTGGAGGCCCAAGCGGTTTAGCAGATGACAGCAGTTTCGGTGGTTCACCTGGTGGGCCATCTAACACCTACCTTCCACCTGGTGGCAGTGGAGGTCCTGGATCTTTTGGTTCACAGGGTGGACCATCTAATACTTATGGCACCCCTGGCATTGGTGGTCCAAGGAATGATGACGGTGGCTTTGGAGGGTCTCCATCTGGCCCATCCAATACTTATCTATCACCTGGATCTGGAGGTCCTGGTGGTTCAGGACGTCCATCAAGTCAATATGGAGCTCCAAGCAGAAGCTCTGGAGGATTTGGTCAGAGATCCCGTGGTGGAAATGGTGGTCGTGGACCTCAGAGAAGTGGTCGACCATCACCATCATATGGAGCTCCAAACCAAGGTGCTAGTTCCAGAAGGCCTTCCAGTACATACGGCACTCCTGGTCAGGGAGGACAAGGAGATAATGCTGCTTTCGAAGGTTATAAATATTAATGCACTTGGTTGAATGTTACTGAATGTGTGATTGATTCATCAGTTCTTTTGATGCATAAATACCCTATTAATTTAATATCTAAAGAAATTATTTAATTGATTTTGTAATGATTGTTATAAACTTAACTTGTCAAATAAACAATGTTAAATGATATGGAGAATTGACATTAATTTCGAAATGCCCTAGCATAATAATGACAATTTATTGCCACAGGTAGAATATTTCATAGAATGGTGATGTTTCTTATTTATTTTTAAAACAGGGAGGAAATGAACTATGAAACTTAAACAGTTATTATTTAATTTTTATCAGGATTATAATTCCAGAATTCTCCCTATGTTTCCATGAAGCACTTAAGTAGGAGCAAACATCTTCACGTATCACTCCTTCGCAGAAACAATAGTACTATTCTTCAGGTAGAAAATATCACTGCGTTTCGCATCTAAATGTAAACGATTGGCAGAAGATCGAGTTCTTTCATGTTATTGTGTAGTTTGTGGAGGAAGATTTCTATTTGCAGCCATGGTCTGTAGGCTATCAGTACCAGTATATGTATTTCGAATTGTTCATATGACTGCAGAATGTGAAGATGTTTTTGAGAATTGTAATAGTGCAGACGAGCCTCGCACAATATACATTGAGAATAGTAGCTTGAGTAGCGGTATCTACCAAATAGATGGTGTCACTGTATTCTACTCATAAGTGGAGATAAAGCTCCTCGCCTGTCATCTTTGAGTATTTTCCCCTTAGTCGAGTTGATACTCCCTCTAGTTGTCTGACAGGTTTCACAGGGGTATCCTAAGAGTTTATTTCTTCTAAAAATGAACTCAAAACAGCTCTTACCTTAGAGTACACTCTCCTCAGTCGGCTTGGTACTTCCTCCCTTTTAGTGTGACAGGTTTCACAGGAATCTTGTAATAGTGTTAGGGCCTATTTCTTCTAAAAATAATCTCGAAACAGCAATGATCTTTGACTACACTCTTCTTAGTCGAGTTGGTACTCCCTCCTCTACTTCCGTCTGACAAAAGACAGTGTACAGAGTGTAACAGATATAACTCAGATTAACTTTGAATTATAAAATCTTCTCGTTCCTAGTATGCCCAATGAAATTCTATTAAATTGTTTTATCTTGTAAAATGTTTTATATATATATATATATATATATATATATATATATATATATATTCAACTGTCCAAAGACAGGTCTGAACCTCACAAGTGATACCAAGAAGATACCACTTATGAGGCAACTAGGCCAGAAGATAATGGGGTAGGATGGCCAGTTCCTTCCCCCCCCCCCATATACATATATATTTTACTTGGTCATTTAACAATGTTATAGCGTTGATGAAATTGGCGATAGTGAGATGGTATTTGACGAGATGAGGCCGAGGATTCGCCATAAATTACCCGATATTTGCCTTATAGTTGGAGAAAACCTCGGAAAAAATCCAAACAAGCAATCAGCCCAAGTGGGAATCGAACCCACACCCGAGCGCAACATTGGATCAGTAGGCAAGTATCTCAGCTGACTGAGCTACGCCGGTGGCTTTGTACTGTTCTTAGAGAGGATGGATGTCGTTAATACTCTTTGTTGTAATTCATCGAAAAAGGGGCAAGAATGTTCATGTTTACAATATCAACAAAATACCTCATACATTTTTGAGATAGAGTATTTTTTCATACATTCTACATAATAACTCAATGAAAAGAGAAAATCGTACCATACTCTTTGCCTGAATCTGTAAAAATTTCCTTTTGCATATAATAGACAAAACACCAGTCACTTACAATTCCCTTAAAAAGATTGTTACAGTAAGAGCCCCTTCAGACGAGGCCACTTTTAGAAGTGCTGCCACTTGTGAATAATGGATTTAAATGGAGGCCTTCAGACACAACCACATCACAGAATAGTAGCACTGCAGATGCTCTGAGTGGTTGGCTTTGCCACTGTTGTGGCCATTAAAAGTGGCGCTTCCCATCGCGATACATAGAATTAAATTGTAGGTTTCAAATGGGGCCACAGCCAGAATGCATTGTGTTCATGTGAGTTTAAACTACATAAATGAAAGCATTCATTATTCATGACGGTTTTTTAAATTTTCCAATTCACTGGTGCATCCTATGTTAAGATTCTCTGTTTTAGACTTAGTTTTTCTATAAACCTAATGGTTTTATGTCAAATACACAAGTCTCGTTATAAGGGCTTTCAATGTGATTTTATGTATGGGATAAAAAAAACTGGAGAAAGAAAACTCTGACATAAAAACTAGAATTTATTGTACAAATATGGGTTAATGTATAAGATACACAATGAAATATACTATATCTATTCGTAATATACATACAAGCTGCTATGAAATATATAACACAAATTAGACATGAAATGAAGAACTGGCAATATAAAGATGCAGCAATGTGAACTGTGCATGGGGTTTCACATTTTACTATGAGTAATTAGTAAGCAATGAAGTATTCCATGTATATGAATTTGAACTCCACATATTTCCTTTCTCCTCCTTTACTTTCAGATCTTATTTATTTACAATTTATATTTAAACATACTAGTTTATGTTAAAAATTAAACTGAAAATCGTGACAAGATACTTGCTAATCTATGTACTACAAGTTTTCTGACTGAAAAGGATAAAAGATGAAGTCACGATACTTATGAAATATGAAGTATGCACGCCTGACAACTTACGAAAATAAAGTTTCTTGAGGTAGGGTGCCTGACTTCATGTACTTTAATATTTGCAACTATTCTAGACGTTTTTAATGTTACATGTATGTTTGATATGATACAGTACAAATTTTACACTGCTCTAACTTCTCAAAATATGTCATTTGGGCATAATTTTTATATTCTACCAGGTATCTGTTACCAACATGGGACCAGGTTGAAGATTTTATATATTATCATCAACACACAAAATGAAAGTACATGTAAAGTAACCTGTCAAGTATATGTACATGTAAACTACCAAGTCAGGAGGAACAATATTTTGGAGTAAACTACACATGAAACCGATAGGAACTTAATAACAATTTTTACAAACTTAATTTTGTAGCTATAGTAACCAAATAAATTATTAAACTATACATAAGACGAATGCATATCGCCCCTGTTTTATAAAAAAAAAAGGGGGCTAAGTGACATTTTGGATCAAAATGAGCTATTTGCAGCAAAATATTCAACTGATTATTCTCTATGTTATGTAAAAAGGAGACAGTTGTATCTTACTTAATGACAAAGATAGTCGAGGGGACAACCAACACCTAAAAAAGTTTTTAATATGCAACAATTTTGTAGAAGGCAACTTCCACTTGTCCCCTTTTTACATATTGTTACTTCAAGCTGAGATTGTAGGAGACAACTACCACTTGGGTAGTTTTTTGTACGTCTGATTTAATTCTCAACTTAAAAATTCGATTATTTCTTCACACTAGAGTCAAGTACTGTTCAAATTTCACGAGAGGATCCCTGCAAGGGGAGTATGGTCCTTGCAGGGTAAGAGGAGAGAGTAAGCCAGTAACTCAAGTGTTCTTGAAGGAGCAGGAGGATGGGAGTGGTGTCATTGGCCGGCTGGGACAAACAAGGCTCAGTCAATGGCTGGCCGGTTCCATGTCGGGGATAGGTTATAAGAGTGGGGAAAAACTCGCATTCCTTGCTCAGATCTTCTCGTGAAATGCGGACAGCAAGCAGTGTTATGATCTGTTATTTAATTAGTATGGTTAGGTTCATTGTCATGAATATAATATTCTATTTATCTTAACCTGCAGTTAGAATATTCTCACGTAACACAGAAGTTGTATTTCATTAGCCTATACACATATGGTATTAGTAATATCCTGATATTACAAGGCATAAAAATTCTCTCTTATATGATTCAAAGTGAAGACTGCTGATTCTGGTAACGAAACCAGAGAATATCCAAATACATCTACTGTGAACAAGGGGGGGGGGGGGTAATAGCTTTCCTATGATCCAGGAGTGTTCTACTATGAACCAGGGCTGAAGTAGCTCTACCATAAATAGGGAGTGCAGCAACTTTATTGTGGAAATTGATAGTAACATATAACATTTTTGTATATTAGAATGTAAATCTCCAAGTTCTGGTACTGACTTTGAATATTTCTCCCCAAGTTATAAGCTATCTAGTGAAGAGCAAATTTGGGACAGTTCACATCTCAGTGATAATGGAACATCTGATAGTAGATCAACGAAAAAGTTGAAGAGAGTCAGAACATCCAATGTTAGTCGACATAAATATGCAACTGCAGAACACAATAGTGATTCATACAATGAAAATAATGACTAGGGAGACCAGTTAAGTTAATAAGACAGAGGTTAAACAAAAGAGAAGGTGCCGCAAGAAATTTAAAATAGCACATGCTATGGGAAACACAAACTCTGACACTAAGAGTGAACACATTTCGAGTGAGTCATCTACAGAAAATATTGTTTTGATCCTGAGAAACCTATGAAGCACCAAAAAGAAAACGAGCTGGAAATATCCGCAAAGTAAGGAAGGAATGTAGAAGCAATTAAATTGAAATTTTCTGACTTTGAGGACTGGCCAGCAAAGCAAAATTGTTTGTTTTCCAATAACCAAGCGAGAGTTTCAGGAAGAAGAATTCAATGGTCATTACTATCTGGTCTAAATTTTAAGGGATATTCTGAAAAAGTTGAAATCTGGTATAATTTTCAAAAAGAAAGGAAGCCATTAGAGTGGAGAGTGGAAAATGTAACACAAAGAAACAAATTACAGTCCATGAAAGTTCCAAAGGCATATCAGAAACAACACAACATTTCAGAAGTATCATGACTTACATACTTCGTGTAAATTATAATTCCTCGTGTAAATTATAATTCCAGCTAAGTATCAAGAGGAGTACACAAATATGTCACAGCAGATCGTGTGGAGGAAACAGACCTGAAGACAGTGACAATGAGTGAGATTGTGAATCATCAATCACGTTTTCTATATTATATCAGACATTTAACACTTTTGTTTGAAACTGTATTATGTAAAAAGTGTCCAATTGATTTATTTTCTCAAAAAAGAAAACATTAAATATACTAAAAACTATTAGTAAACTTTAAAATACGAAAGACGTCATTGTTGCAACTAAGAATAGTCGTTATTTTGTGTTAAAATTAATGATTTGTTGGTTGTCCCCTTTTTACAAAAGAGGGGCGATATTTAAAACCTGTTATTTTGGTTACAATAACTTACATATTCATTTGCTAAAAGAAGTGTAAGGAATGGAAAAAATCTATGAAATCCTACTTGACTGACTTGAGAAAGATATTAGAAGATAAATAACAAACAGTCCACAATCACTAAATGATTCCGCATTAGTGATATAAAACATTCATTCAGCTGTCTCTTTTGTGCTTGTTGTCTCCTCTTCATCATGACTTGATGTATGCCAAGTAAGCCGTTCCTCATAAAACTGGATCACAATTTGAGGACAGCGGCCATTGGCTTGTCTAGAAGGTACCAAGTCTGCTTCATCTGTTCCTTTCCTATTAAAAAAATACATCACTCTTTTCAAAACTGTGTTCATATTTGGTAACAAATGCAATCTGACATAATTAATTGATTTGTTAACATACATTATTTATTCTAAAATATCTGTGATCTCTCTTGTTTAAAAAAATAGAAATTTGGTTTGTATGTTTTTTTCTTTTGCAATTAAATTAAGATCATTGGCGGTATTCTGATCAAACATGCAATATTGACAGGCACAGTAACAGAATATTTGATATCTTATTAACCCGGTGCAGCTTGTACATATATTCCTAGCATAAATGCTTGCTCCGGGTCTGTCAGACCTAATCTAGTATACATAAAAAATAATGACGATCTTGAGGTTATTATACAGTCTTCCTTTTTTGGTAAATGAGAGTTTAACTGTTTTTACATACAATGTGTCCGCACACTCATTCCGCAGCGAGAAGAGACACTCGATCTCCTAGCGGGAAGTTTTAAGTTGGCAGCAAAATCATTCACACATGTTCAGTGTTGACCTTTGAGTGGAGTTAGTGGGGTAGAGTAACATATCGGAATCTACTGTAACAGTATTGCCAACAGTCGACAGTGAATCCCACCTACCAACATAACTGCAGCCCCTAGCGTATACATTGCCTTCTCCTCACTGCAGAGTTTGCGGATGCACTGTAGTAACGTAGAACACGTAAACTATTTGCTCTGGGTCTCAGAGATCCAGCGCAAGCTCTGCCGGGTTAACTACAGTATTAGGCTACATCAAATATAAAATATCGGAGATGGATTTTCAATAACTGTTACACTATGATACTGTTGATACTTCTGAATTGATAATTTCAGTAAAGGAATTTAATTTACTTTGGATACTATTATTTTTAGTAATACCGGTAGCAGTCTATTATATTCAGGTTGTTTGAAAAACAAAGAAACTTCGTTCCTGATGTATGTTCTGGCATTCATAAATACAGTATCACCAAAAAGAGAAATTATGCAAATGTCTTAGGCCAATAGACTGAGAGGTAAATTGATATCTTCAGCAAGAAAAAAAAAAAAAAAATCAATTTATTTTAGTAATATCATTCTGTTATATCAAAGTCGCTTGGAGAATTTCAAAACTTCACCACGTTTTATTCCATAGATTAGTTTTGTTCAGACAAATAGCAATTTATAAAATGAGAGAGTAATTTTTTTTATACATGAGTGGATAGTCCACAGCATGGTGCATCCTTGCATTGTGGATAGAGGAGATAGCCTTTAGATGTAGAGGACAGCTGCGAATATATTGAATAAGCAGTTGCAGAATACAGTGGGGAAGGAGGAACGAGAGAGACATACCTAGTTCAAAACAGGAGAAAGATGAATCTCTTGTTTCCAATAACAATCGGGCAAATGGGCAAGACTAGAATGAGCGAAAATTAATGTTCACCGAACCAGAATGTACATTCTTTTAGTCACACAATTTGTACTTTTCCATACATATAATACAGGAACTATTATTACTACCTTAAAATTATCTAGCTATGTATTTCGCACAGCAAATAAAAATTTGCATATTGTGGTACTAAGATAACAAAGCAATGTAAAAATGTTGCCACTAAAATTCTTGTAACAAGTTTTCAAGATATAAAATAGCTTTAACTTACCATTTCATCAGAAACATGAGTTCTCCACTTGAGTCTGTTGCTCCAATAATTTTCTCAGGTTCTAAACCACGGTCAAATCCCCTTGGTTTGTTGTCTTCCTACAAGAGGGGGGAAAAAAAAATAATTGCATAACAATACAACAGAAATTATATTATTAGTATTACAGTGATTATATGTACAATCCTTCATTATTACAAAAGCAACTTTCTAACAACCTTCTCTAAGCTCATAACATGCCTTTTTTCCATCCCATTAACTTCTCATCTTGTTGTGTAGGTCTACTTTTTTTTTTTAATTCTTAATTAGAAATGCTACCTCTGACTGAGATTCTGGCTGATATGCACATCTATTGTCAGGCAGTACATCTCACTTGACAGTGTGTGTCAGAGGAAGAACAATTGTTTGCATACATCTGAAGTTTGATTAGTGTAATATGTAGCGAATCAGCGATGTATGCAATAGAGGGGAAAAAGAACTGGCCACCCTATTCCATTATCTCCTTGCTCAGTTGCCTCTTGAGTGATATCTTTTGGTGTCACCTATGAGGTTTAGACCTGTCTTCGGACAGCTGATTAAACAACAACAACTAGGCATGCAACATTTTCTCACCTGTCCAGACCAATATAATATATAGTAACTAGTCTTAATAAAAAAACAAAATATAAATTATGCAAAAATGTATGCAAGGGAAATGACTAAACCATTAATAAGGCATACAACACTGTATCACAACTTAAAGCTCTCAAAATGATGAAAGAATCAACTTCTGATAGCAATGTAACGTCTATTTTGAACTTCCTCCTATCCACTACTACAATCAGCCAGCCAGTAGAAACTGAATGTGTCATTTGTCTTTCCGGTACCACAAGGGAAATGAAGATGACATTGCCACGCAGAACTTTAACTCAGTTGTCATCATATTGTAAACATTTCCTTCCACGCTTATCAGTAATTAAAACAAAATTTATGTCTGCTGCTTCCCTGCTGCCTGCCTACAGGGGAAGGGAGGAGGAATGCTGCTAGCTGCAATTCCACAGCCTGGTTCTGTATCTAACATGTGCTTCATTAGAGATGTCAGAAGTCTATTCTTTTGTCTATGATGTTCTAATAACCAGTAAATTGATTTTGTAATGAAAATGTAAATTATATTCATTATCAAAAAATTAATGAACTGTGCACTACAAATAAGTGCATCATCGATATAAGTCAAGACATTATCAATCACACTAACATATGCGATTAAATTGATCAAGTTTATTTTAATACTGTTTTTTTTTTTTCTTTTTGCAGACTAGTGTTCACTGAAAAAAATTACTTCCCTTATATTTGTTTTTATTTGTTCAACAGTATAGGTGCGGAAATTTGTAGAAGTTACATTAACAGTCGTGCACCAAAGAAGTCACGCACCATAACTAATTTTCTGCAATTTTTTTTTAACTAATGGTGGGTACTTGACTTACGTCATTCACCCATATGAAGCCAGTTATGTAGACCAATTTACCGACAGAGTCGTTACCCAGAGTGTGCCATAGGAGACTGGTCTACGCTACACCCACGATGAGACGATTATAGAGATTTGTTGAGATGCCACAGGGGAACTGGAGTTCCTGGAGAAAACTCCTGTGTTATCTGGACCATGGCCTAGACCAACACAAGTTATAAATCGGGGGTACACTGGGGATCGAACCCAGGTCCACAGGATTATAAATCCAGCGCTCTAGCCACTAGACCCCCGTGGCAGCTTATTTTTTTGCAGATTAGAGGACAATAGAAAAGCATACCAGCTCTATTTACAAAGGTCTGAGGAATAGAATACAACTGACAGTCACATATATACAAAAAACTTAATTTACATAATTCGAAATTTTCTCGGGCTTCCAGCCAGGTCATAAGATGAACATCCCCGAAACGTCGGTGGATCACCAACTTATGACCTGGCTGGAAGCCCGAGAAAATTTCGAATTATCACGTCGCCAGGAAAGCTTCAGTAGTTATTTTAATTTACATAGTTATGTCAATTGTTTTACAATTATGTTTGTTATTTTCTAATGACAGACTGCTGGGTTCTGGGCCATCAGTCTTCTGGCTTCCCAATATAACTTGGTCAAATTTCCTGGAGGCCGCAGATAGATAAGTTTTCTGCATTTGATAAGGTGAACCCTGTTCATAATTGCTTTCTCTTGAGCGCATATGGTGCAGATACTGGAATTACAAATGCCTATTTTGTGCAATGTGGGTAGCGAGACAATCATAACCAGTGTTTAGGCGAAAAATAGTTGTAGACTCTCGTCTTGATTTTTGTTCTCTTCCCATGTAGTTTGTATGTTATTCCAGATCTTGTTTAAGCACGAAAGTGTTTCTTTAAAGAATTTTCCTTTGTTTTGCATCTTATTTGTTTTTTTTTGGTGAACTCAATGTTCAGAAGTGTTTTGTTTCGAATAATTTTGGTTCCTTTTTTTGCCAAGAGATCTGCCTTCTCATTTCCTTCAATTTACTGTATGTGATGGAACCCACTGGAAACTGATTTGTTTTCCTAAAGTGGACTTTATGTTGTCAGCAAAAAGCTGGATACATTAAGAAGATTGATTGACTGATAATTTATAGTGGGAATGTTTATCTGAAGCTAATGCCTGGATTGCTGACTGTGAGTCAATCAATTATATCAAAGGTTAAACATAACAAGTTTAAAGGATTGCAATACTTTCACCTTACTTTATAACAAAACAATGAAACACTTACATGTATGAACTGAAGTAATCTGTATAGAAGTTTAAATTGTAATGAATATTGCTTAAAGTCAATGAAATACTTACCTCAACATGTTTCTTTTTATTAGGATTTGGTTTCTTATCATCAGGGGCACCAGGTTTTCTTTTCCTTTCATCTTTTTTTGCTGCTTCTTTTTTCTTCCTGTTTTCCTCATATTCTGATATGAGGTCTGGACAATCAAGGTTTTCTTCAGGCTCCCAAGTGTTGTCTTCACTAATAAGAGAAGAATGACGTAAATATATATCGAATACCACATGAAAGCTGTAATTCATGTATATTTATTGAGATTTACACTTAATAATGATGAAAACCTCGCGTCATTAATTTAAGAATATTAGTATTTTGACACTCTAAGTTACGAATGTAACTCGTCAAAAAAATATTCAAGTTAAATTCAAAGACACTGTGATTTATCTTCTCTCACATACAGCAAAATTTTAACTGTATATCATTATTAATGTTTCTGTAATATCAAAGAAAGCAGGAATTTAAATGACACCAATACAAAGATATTCTACAATACAGCTGAGCATAGCAACTATGTCCAGTTAGCCTCTCAGTCAGAATATATATCTTCATCTCATACAGGGTGTCTTGTGATCTTTTAGCTCAGCTAGTCGGGAATGAGTCATGGTAATGGCCGTAGTTGAAGCATGCTGACTGCCAGGCTATGGTCAGTGTGCTTCTAAACTTGTGATAAGATATATTTCTTTTCTGTTTGCTAATTATGATTATCAATGGAATATCAAATCCAGTGTCCAAAAACGAATGTTTATTAATAACACATTTAAAAAATACAGGCTGTAAAGAAGAGTACGAAGAAAGTTTCGTAGGAAGTATCCAAATTTCCCAGTGCCATGCTGGGCAACAATTCGTAATGTACCAAGAAAATTTCACACCACAAGTTCCATTGGAAGAATTGAAAGAAAGCATTAAAGGCTGGAGATTTACGCCATTTCACGTGAAAAACTTCACAATGTCAAAGAACATTCTTAGAAGGTACGGACACTGATGGCTGATGATTTCGAGCATACTTTCTGTCTCTGTACATAAATTTTTCATAACTACAGAGTGTTCAACCCAGGTCTGGTCCGATAAAGCAAATGTATGCATGACAAGTAGTGCACAGAGTAGATGTGAAGACAGCGGCAATTTCGATCTGTATAGTCAAGCAAATTCTCTCTAAATTGCCTACACGTAGCTTGACTTGAGCCCGTTTTCACTTGTGTCATATTTATTCTAGTGTGAATTTTCGGTGGCTATCTCAATGGTCTAGCAATCTAAATGCACACACCCTGATATTAATATTGGAAGAACACTAAAAGTGACATCTTGATCTTCAAGAGACACTGCATACATGCACATTACATAGCCTTGAGGTGGCTTGATATCAGCTGTCTGTGATTCAGTCCTCTCAGACCAAATCCAAAAGTTAAATGCTCTGTAATATTCTGTATCTTTAAGTCAATTTATTAAGGAATAATGATGCACATGAAATACAATAATTTTAGTAAAAAAATTAATGGACTTTTATTTCAAATCAACAAAAACATATAATGGTGATTCACTCCAAATCAATTCAGAGAATTTTTACGACTTTTTCTATTACATTGAATAAACCAACAAATAAAATAACATAATTTCCATCGTTTCCCCAGAAAAATTATTAAAATTGAAGATCTCGACAGTAAAAATAGTGATAATACTCAAAACTGAGATTTGCAATTTTCTGGTTGTAAAGTATCTATAAGCCATATTTTCTTGCATTTGGTTAAAGAATTATGTGAATATGTTAAAAGATAATAGGAATATACTGCTTGCAAATATGACAATCCTCTTGTGTTTGAGTAAAAAGTGTGGACTGTATTATTTGTGTGTTATCATTATTTACACTCTAGGTTTTCAATTAGGTCTATTTCTATCAGGGGCATATTTTGCGGGCTACCGGCTCACAGTGGTTCATTTTCCCAATTTCTTGGCCAAAACCTCTGGAGATGTTTGAATTAATTTGAACGTAACAAAGTTGAAACAAATCATAAAAGTAACATAATTAAGAATTAAATATCGAGTAAATTCACATAAATAGCTACAGTACATGCTTTTTTGCGTGGATGATCATTTCATTGCTTCTTGGGATATTCAAAGTTATAGTCTATTTTATCTATATACATAAATCTATATATAATGTGTGTATAGTACAGTAATTATTTCATTCGCTAGCATCCTAGTCTGCGGAGGTAAGGGAGTCATCTTTATCAGAGGCCTGAGTGGACACACCTAAATGTGTAGATGCATCTGGGGCTGACAGAAGTGACATTACATCTGCAGACAAATGCTTCAGTTTCTTTCTTGGGACTTTCAATATTCTTTATGAAGTATGGTCCAACAATGCCTGCAGATCAGTTTCAGCAGACTTTTCTGTTATTTGAATGGCATTGGTATCGGAACAGCATGTCTTTTGTGCTTCTAGCACCCTTCTGTATTGCTGGAAAATGTAGGCGATGGATTTTTAGTCTCGGACCTAATCAGGTTATAATGGAATTTTGTTAATTTAACTTCAACTAAAATGGACAATGCTCTGAACTTAATTTATCAGCTTTTCTGCATGTTGACGTACTGATTGGTGTTGAAAATTGTACGTCTTTTATTGCAGCAGCAGCAGTAGTAACAATCTCTCCTGCTTCACGAAGACTCATTTGTGTGGCATATGCGAGTTCGAAGGACCTATGTTTTGTCTTAATCCCTGTGCTTTTCGTCTTTTAAAACGTTCACCACTTTACTAAATTCTAGTAATGGGCGTTCGACACTCTATTGCGTTTCAGTAACGCATATTGGAAAACTCGCAGATTTTCAAGCCATTTCGTATTCTGTGGTAGGAATCTTTCAACTGTCCTATTTGACCATTGCCATTTGGTTCTAAAATTATATATTAAATGTTTTAACACATTCTTTAGTTCAGCGGATGATGTTGCAGGGGAATCGGTTATGATTCTAATGCGTTCTCTTAAATAATCATACTTTTCTTCAAAATTAGATGATGAACGTTCCTGTAGTATAGTAAACAATTCACGTCTAGTGAGGTTTTGTGATGACTTTCATATCCTAAAAGGAATTACAGAAATAATTCAAATTTTAATAAATTGATGAAGGATTAATTTACGATACAACAATTTTTTGTGGCAACGTATTTTATAGGTAAGCAAAATGAAATAATGCACAAGAAAGCTAGAGGTTTCACCTATTCTTCGACATTGGAACCAAGTCTCTCGACATATTTCTCCTATCGTGACACGTTTCAGTACACCTCGTTCATAAAACTTTTTTTTGGGCGTAAGCCTATAGCTACCTGTGCTCGACCGATTTCACTTCTTCATCCGAACCGAAGCGTTGTCCTCCTAGCAATTTCTTCATTGATCCGAAGAGGTGAAAGTCAGACGATGCAAGGTCTGGACTGTAGTGTGGGTGATTGCCGCCTTAATGATGCCTCTGATATTGGGTGGTGTTGCAGCAGTCACTGGTCGGCCGGAACGTGCTTTGTCGGCGACAGAATTCTTCGAAGAACTTGCACCACCTGGAGATGTTGCTATGGTCCAGACAATCAAGCGCCATAAACCTCCAATATTTCCCTGTGGATTTCACTCGATTTTTTTGTTTTTCGCAAAAAAAATGGACTACACCTCGCTGCCCTTCACAAGTGAATGATGGTAGAAAACGCGTAATTTTTACTCAGTAGTTACAGCTTGTTTAGCCAGGGTGACATCCAATCGAATCATTGCTGTATGTAGTGCAAGATTCAAACTAACTACCTCCCAAATTTGAACGTCCTAACCAAAATAGTATTCCATTAAATAATTGTTGTGTGTTACTTTCCGATCCTTCCTTGTATTACAACGCAAAGACGCAGTGCGCACTTCAAAACTAAATTCGAGCTAGTGGGCCCAGTGGCAGTTTGGGGCAGACTTTCTTTATTGGTAGATGAAAAGCATCCCCATAGGTATGATTTGTAATGAGTAACTTGACAGGACCTCGCAGGACCGATAACTTTTAACCTCCGTGAATCTGCCGCTTTCACATTTTCAACCACAATCAACATGACTATATTATTTAATATATAAATGCCGTTAGTTAATTAAGTAATAAATTAAAACTATGTTAAAATATTCTACACATCTCCAGGAATCGAATCCATGCTTCAGCTTTTATTTTCACACTTATACCACTTATTTATAACACTTCAAAAACTACCTTTCTTTCACCACGCAAACTCAGCAACTGCATTGTTCAAGAGAGACGCATTTTCAGCCATGTATTTACAAGCACAGGACTGGAGATGGGAGATAAGATATACGATGTCTACATGTCCTGTCCTTCCTCTTCAACTTCAGACAACAAATAATCCTCTCCTATATGTTTCAGTTTTGGGGTTTTGGCCAGGAATTCGGGAAAATGAACCACTGTGCGGCGGCAGCCCAAGGAAATTACAAAAGAAAAAGTTTATAATATAACATAATGTAATAATTTTGTATTATTAGTTTTACCATAGTAATTAAAATTAAAGTAATTGTTAGATATATTTTGTGTAATAATAGGGTCAGCGGTAGCCCAAACCCTTTAACCAGTATACGCCTCTGATTTCTACACTTGGTTGTAATTTAATGTCGAAGTTCCATTAATCTGGGCACAAAAAAACTCATTGTCTTTACAGAACACTACATGCCCTTCCAGCTTTTGAGAGGTTATTAAATGAGGAAATGGAAGACAAAATAGTGAGGAGGATGGAATTAGCGAGAAAGAAGAGTGCTAAAAAATGAGTGCAAGAAAGTTAGGGGTATCAAAAGTGATAGAACAGGAATAGAGAAGAAAGTGTTAAGTATAAGAAGATAATGTAAGAATGTAGTAAGATAGACAAACAAACAATGAATAAAAGAAAGTTTAAAGTGAAAGAACATCTTGAACAATAATTGTGAAGTGGATGAGAGAGAAATTGGAAGTGTAATTAAGTGATTTAGATATTTCATGTTTTTCAATGTTGTGGCTTGGGAGTAGTATGAGGGGTACTATAACTGTAGGAGTAATATTTCTATATGGAAAGAGATAATAAAAGAGGAAATTTAGGAGTGAAGTGAAGAGAAGGAGATAAATACGTAAATAAACAGAGGATAAAATAGTAGGAAAGAAAAATTAGTGATGTAAGTGTTGTAAAATAGAGAAAAGGAAAATGTGAATGAATGAATGAATGAACGAATGAATGAATGAATGAAGCTACTGTGTTCCATGAAGGGCTAGGACCTCCTACAGGAGGGGAAACTTGGTTGGTGTGGTTCACATGATGAGCTATGTAAACAATTAATTTAGGAGAAAATAGCTGGAAAAGAATGATTAAGAGTGGGTAGATTTGACAGTAGAGAAGAAAGTAAATACATAATGTGAATTATTAAGGAAAGGAATATGCAATATTTAATAGGAAACTGAGAAATGGAAGGGAGACAGTCTACGTATGAGCACAGTCTAGTATATACAGTCACGAAGTTCAATACGTAGTAAATATGCATCCATAGATAGTCGCTAACCACTAGGATCGCTAGTATTGCCTCATTACAGACAATGCGAAATAGTACCGGCACAGTCTATTGTTCCTAGCACCCTCACAACTCAAGCTTCGTGACTGTATATACTAGACTGTGGTATGAGAGAGAATAGAAAAGGATAGATAGGGAAGGATAAACAGCAATTCAGTTAAAACAGAAATATTGGAAAGCAAGAGGTCAAATGACTTTGTCAAACGCCTGGTATTAGAAAACAACAACAACATATATATATATATTTGTATACTAGTGGCTTGTGCAGCAAATGCTGCAAACTAAGTTCAAATACAATTTTTTCAGATTTATTTTCAATGAAGAATACCACATATTTTGAAAGTTCTGTTATTTGGTTCCATAGTAAGGAAACATATGCCTCTGAATGTTTTTTATGCTAAATACTTTTTCTTGACCCTATCCATCTTAAGTTCTTAAGTTTCAATGCCAAAACGCAAGTAACAATGTCAGGATAATCAGTGTTTTTTTTTTATATGACAGTAAAGGAGTAGCTATTTCACGTCATTGTGGATTGTAGGTGAGAGTTAAGAAAATATCAGGTTTGCCATGCTTTCCAACAATAGACATAGCATCATGGTATAGCTGCTGCATGTTTCGTGAACTACAATACCTTAAAATGTAGAGGGCAAAATCGCATTTTTTCTGCTAAGAGGTCTTGCTGAATTGATTGGGAGACTACAAAATCTTGTAGGCTTCTTATTTTATTAGTAAGTAATACTTTTTGGTCTTCCCTAGGAATTGTCATTTTTTCGCTTCCTCCAGACAATATTGATCTACCAAATATTGCAGGATTAACTTGTGTGACTAATGATTGTATGTTAGCATAAGTTGAATCAATGATGTAAGTTATATATTATCCCATATATTTTCACCAGTATAGGCTGTTACATTTCACTTGACAATATGTATCAGAGGAAGAACAAATTGTCTGTATGCATCTGAAATCTGATCAGTGTAATATGTAGCTAATCGGCGATGTATGCAATGGAGGGGGAAAGGAACTGGCCACCCTAACCCATTATCTCCTGGCCTAGATGCCATGTCAGTATCACTTGTGAGGTTCAGACCTGTCTTCGGACAGTTGACTAGACAAAAACAACAGGCTTTTGTAAGGAATCTAATGCTGAGGTGTGGAAAATGAGGCAAATGCTATATCAGAGTTGTAGAATCTTACATGCGCCCTGAATAAAATTGTTCATCGTAAATCATTAGAAGTTTCAGTGTTTCATTCGCTGCTGGTTGTGAGAAATAAACTCATCACGGCAGCAAGAAGTGAAATGATCGGCTATTCTCCCTACAACAAAATGATATGCTTGGAAGCGATCACAAATCTAGTCAATTAAATGAAAAGAATATTGAATTAATTTTTATGTAGTTTAAAGACGCAGCTAAAATAGGAAGCCTGATTCAATTACTAATGACTCTTCCATAGCTACTTAGGAATATTTGAGAATCACGCATATAAATATCTATACCATACCACCATTAAATATATGAAAAAAGATCACACCATTTGATTAATAACTAAAAAAAATATTTCATTTTTAATAACGATAAGTTACTGTTATCTTAGGCTACATAAGTTTTGTAATTTTCAGTAACATACAGTATATACTGTATAATATATAGCCGTTACTCAGTAAATTATAGAAATGAAGATCTAATTTAAGATATTCTCTACGTCTACTTATATAATCCCAAAAGAATACACTGATAGCATTATTGTGTATAATTAGTGACAAATACATCATGGCATTAACTACAATATATCATTTTTAATGGTAATAATGTCATCAAACATTCTTAAGTTTTGTAGTTTTTAATATCCAATACATAATAATAATAATAATAATAATAATAATAATAATAATAATAATAATAATAATAATAATAATAATAATAATTCTTTATTTATACTGGCAGAGTTAAGGCCATAGGGCCTTTCTTACACTCTACCAGGTCACAAAGTATACAAGCAGTTAAAATTTATAAAATACATAGCTGTACTCAGAAAATTACACACGAATCAGACCTGCAAATTATTTTTAACATGTCTCAGAGTTTTTAATAACCAATATAGAAGAAAAAAAAATACACAAATGAAGATCGACATATTGGCATTATATCAGAGAATCTCAGTCTAAAGAACTCAGCATTAGTTAACAACAACAACACAATTAAGAAGTTGTGTAGGCCTGTAATTATTGTACCTTATGATTGCAAGAACATCACACAGACAAAGAAAAGAAGATAAGAGATGAGATAAATTTAGAGGAAAGGGAAGATGATAAGACAGTTCAGGGAGTAGAATATGCGACACCTAGTAAACAAACTTTTATTCTTACCTGTAGTTGTTCCTCACAGATGGCTCCCCCTCCCTATTATCTCCTCTGAAGGAGGCCCGTCAGTAATTTCAGGGATGGGGCTTAAGATGGTTTAATTTCTTTGAAGTTATAACTCCTATTCCTATTAGTTTCTCATGGACGGTAATGGTTGCCATTAATGTTCATGACCATACAACAATGTCATAAGAGGATTTGCGCACACAATATTCTTTCTCGTAATTATATACCTTCTTTTTTTATGTATGTATGTATTTACACTGCAAATGGTTATATACCCGGTGGCAGTGGTAACTAATTACACACAATAATAAACACAATTAATAAAAAATACAATTAATAATAATAATAATAATAATAATAATAATAATAATAATAATAATCTTTTGGACTAGCTCTAGCGGAATGTTGCCTGAACCATCATGCATTCGATAATGGGAACATCCTCCGTATTGAAACAATATTACGGAAAGGAAACTGGTGTACATAAAGTAGACATGGTATTTCTTTACAATTACGTTACCACGCTAAGGTACAAATGTATTTACCTACTTGGCTTCTAGTTCAGTCTTATGTACTATAAACAAAAGAAAAATTTAGTATAATGATACTTATTTCACACCGAAATTGCCGTGAAAGTGTGCGCTGGCTGAGAGGTGCGGGCAGGCAGGTTCGCTCTGTCGAGATGAAAGGTACAGGCAGTAGGGACAGACAGCACATGCATCTCATTTCAGTGCGTTTCCATACTGATCACTGATAAAAAAGCAAGTTTTCGTATAGCCAAGTCACAACTGTCCAAGAATGTGCCCTTTCTTCCAAGCATACCAAAAACCTAAACTAACCTGTCACTGATTCGACTTTCGAAAACTCCCTTTTTCTCTGTGATCGGAAAGGAAACGCAAGGAAATGAGATTGGAGTTTATCCCGAAATTGGTATCAGCACTCAACTTTTCTTAAGTTTACGGTACATATGACTCGACTAGAAGCCAAATAGGTAAATACATTTTTACTGTAACGTGGTAACGCAAATGTAAAGAAATGCTGTAGACATTTACCTAAAATTTTATCACTTCACAAAATTCTGAAGGCGGACAACTTACTTAGAATAGCCTTTCCATTTCAGCAAGTATTCTACTCTGCCATTTCGAATCCTCCTGTCCAGGACCTTCTCCACTGAATATTCCTCTTCTTCTGCTTCTCCACCTTCTGCACCAGGAGTAGAATCCTTATCTTTCGTTTTTCGGCTCATGCTGCTAGGACCTTCCACTAATACAATACACATGATTAAATAGTTAATGTTATTAGATATACCTAGTAAGCAAATAAGTAACTAGTTAGTATAAAATTCAAAGTACCATTAGGACAAACTAAGTATTCCATATATAAATTGTTTAAAACATTCCTCAACTTACATTTTGACATTTTGTTGAGGTTGATATTGTGTCACTATAAATCTGATAAAATGTTTAGTTGTTATCAGTAATTCCTGACAAGTCACTCTGCAATGTAATTAGTAAATAATCGCCTCTGTAAAATAAAAGAAAGTTTCTTCCAGTTGATGCTACAGGCTATAATCACGAATAATAAGGTTAATTCTACAATTTCATGCAATTACACTCATTTACAATTTGGTTAAAATTGTAGAAACGATACCAAAATATTGCCGACAATCTTCGCCAAAGCGGGTTCAAAGTTGTAACCCGCTTTGGCGTTGTATTTTTGGTCCAGGGAAAATAACTTGTCTTTTACGAAAATACACGCAGCGACCATTAATTATTTACAGAATTGGCGGAGTTCACCCAAAAATTTAAAATGCATTTAGGCCTACACACAAAACTCGAACGCTATCCCAATTAGAAGTCAGCGTTATTAAACGTAAGGAGCCTATAACCAATTAAATTTTATATCACAATCACAATTTTTTTGTGATTTCGTGTTAATTATTCATGCAGGCATTCCTATTATAATCAGCATGTAAACAAATGTGTTAAGTTCAGCAGTATTACAATCATGGAACGCTCACACATGCGTCAGTTTCGAATTTAGTGCTCGAAAATATCCTAAATTCTATTTGCAAACATTGCATTATACTCAATAGCTCGCGATTAATAAAATCGTACCTCTAAATTTTAGTGTTATGCTTATTTAATGAAAAACACCAAAAATGTCACTTATGTATATACTCCGTAGCAGTTGGCGGGATATAGCTCTATAAAATTCCGTAATCTAGCATAGCGGCATGAGTTATATGATGTTGCCAACATTACATTTGCGTGATTTCTCCAAAAGTTGACATGTTACTTCACAAATGCAGTGGAATTCTAAAACATAAATAATTTAATGTATATGGATATTTAACTAACTAATTATCGGAATACGACTCAGCAACTGTAATCAATAATAGAAACTTAGGTTTAGGAAATTTCTTTAATGACATTCTGTACTCATCTCTTCTAACTAAAGGAAACCAGTTGATGATGATAGTCAAATGTTAACTGACTTCAAGTAATAAATTATATATTTATATTTTAATTAATAAATAAAAGTTACGGAATTAATATAAAATTTTATTTTGAGTTATAACATAAGTATGAAGCGAGACGGATGTGACTTACAAACTTAAGTCATTGAATTGATTGTACCAGTTCACGTTCCACGCAGACATCTGCCATTTTGGTGTCGGCCGATTTGGAGTGAAGTTTTGTTTGGAATTGTCTGCGACTTTTTGGCGAAATGGTAAACATGGACCACGAGGTAACTATTATTTTTATATACGAGTGATTAAAATTTATCGTGGATTAATTTTGTATAATAATTATAACATAATGTATGGTATATTTTTCGGAATTGAGAAACATAAGATCTTGGATTTTTGTCTTGCGTAGTGACGCTACACGACTGAAGCTGATCAGACTTAGAATAAAATTTATGAAATCTGAAATGGATTATACTTACAAAAACAAATACGTAGTTCGAAATTACTGGGTATCGCTTCTTTGGGTTATATTATTATTTGTGTGAGAAGAAAATTTATATTGAGTCCATGAATATCGATCCACACATACGTAACATAGCTATATATACAACGCAAAGAGTCCGTTCAATTACGATGAGTCATTCCGTCCATTTTGAATAGATTGGGAATAAGAATTCATTGTAAGAGAGATTGGGAATAAGAATTCATTGTAAGGTAGGTTTATAGGTTTTAAATTAAAATAATTTAAAAATTTCGAATACAGCATAGTAACATTCTATTTCTACATTTTAAAAATGTTCTAGAAAAGTATTCGAATGAGTAATTACTTCCTCTATCGCCATGACTGTTAACCGCCACGTTATAGCTAGCCGTGCAGTTGGCGTCGGTCAACGCCTAGGCATTCCGCTGCTGAGCAGTAGTTCAAAATATATTTTATGTTGGTGGCTTTGAAAGTTTGCTGTGCGATGTATGTAGGGATAAATTTCAGAACATGGATTCCTTCCTTTCCATCATCAAAATTCCAATCTTGTGCACATAAAATAAATTATTGGCACTAAAAAGTGCCTTTTCGTAAGCATGATGCGCATTCGACGAACGCAGACATATCTGCTCTTTGTAGTATTTTAAGATCTAATTGTCAGTGAGGAATCCGTAGCTATACTGAAATATTCTCTGTTTAGTCAACTATTCGAAAAGATCTGAAACTTTCAAGTGATACCAAGAAAGCATTTCAGGCAACTAGACCACGTGATGAGATAGGGTAGCTATTTCCTCCCCCCCCTCTCCATTGCTTGCATCGCCGATTAGCTGCTGTTTTACTAACAGCGAGCGCAATTATGTTGGAAAGGTGTGTTGTAACACATTTTGTGTTTTCCTGAAAGTCATAATTACAATTACTCATTAACAGCTAGAATATTTCGACAACCAACGTAATTTCTTTAGAAACTTCAGCTTCCGTTTTCAAATGTTTTCATTAGGTACCGTATTGAAAATTGGCTAAACTCCAGAACATGGATTGCACCCTTCCCCTCTACCCCCACCGCACCTACCTCGGGGATCGGGGAATTGTATTCAGTAGCTATGATAAATGTATTCATATCATGAAGACGTAACTATATAAAAAAGACACTAGGGAATCGCTTAGAAATGACCACAGAACCACAGAGGAATAGTATTTCTTGAGTAAACTCATTCTTGTCAAATAATTTCAACGACCTCGTGTCTTGGTGAACTGTAAGTCTGTCATTGAACTCTGTTAACAGCATAGTTCAATGATCTGAGCATGTATGAGTCCGATCCTTGTGCGGATTCGCGTGATGTTCACAGCATAGTTCAATGATCTGAGCATGTATGAGTCCGATACTTATGCGGATTCGCATGATCAACATGGAATGGACGCTAGAGACGACACTGGAATTAATGTACCGTATGTAGGGAGAAACTGATCAGGAAGAGGAAAGGGAATTTGTTGGATCACTGAGAAGAAACTGCCTACTGAAGGATACACTGGAAGGAAAGGTGAATGGGAGGAGTTCGGGGGCAGAAGAAGATATCGGATGATAGACATTAAGATATATGGATCATGAGGAGACATAGGAAGACAGAAAATGGGAAAGATTGGAGAAAGCTGGGTTTGCAGTGAATGACCTAGGGCAGAACACTTGAATGGAATGAATGCAGGGAGAATCCTTGTTTGTAGGATCACCAACGTCCTGAATACAACATTAACAATTCTAGTATATTATATTTATTTATTTAGTTTTCATAGTCTACCCAACAACAACAATAAGGGTAAACTATTTACGAATTATAACAAAAAGGTAGGAATAAAAAAAACTTCGATTAGATTAGAGGATGACTTGGGAAAGTATGATCCCCAACACAACAATCAACCCTATATACGGTCCTAACATCTTCGCCACTCATACCTCTTTGCCATTCTCAGCAGCAATAGCTACACTAGAAAGAAGGCATTTTTAGTGCCAGTGGAGATAGAGCTTATTATATTACGAGGTCGTATTTCGACCAGTCATGTTTTACATTTGAATGGTGATCTGTTCGCTCACGACGTCTGATGTGGACAATATGGCAGCGAAACATCCATTCATTGCTACATATAGCAGGTGAAAGTTCTAGGTTATTTTGTGGAAAGTATTGGGATACCGGAAAATAAAATCACGTACTTAATGCTCTATGCTATTCGTAGAACGCAAATGTTAAGGAAAAAAAATTGTTTCCTTTGGTCTATTTTTTTTAAGTTACAGAACTGTGATCTATTTCTCCACTAGCATAGGTTTGTTGAAGTCGCCAGTGGCGGATGCGACACTGCATAAGAATTAATTACGGCCTGTGTTATGTCCTTGCATTAAATTGGAATAGTATTCCCTAGTTTTAGCACCTATCATTCTAATTACTCTTTTTGTAGTAGGAATTAGTGTTGGCAACTGAGTGAATGTTTCGAAACAATGTGTCGACACACTGAGATGTTCCGTGATTCGAAACACTCGGACTTCAATGTTTCGAAACAGTAAATGTTTCAGTTTCACTAAGGTTTGATGCCATGTATCGACTGTACTCTGCTGTATCGAGCGTCAAGGGTAAGAGAAGAGAACCAATGAAACAGTTAATGTTTCGAAACACTGGTTGAAAGCGAAAGCGCTTCAGAGCTGCGTTCTGTCCCATGCGTCCTGTCTCAAATAAACTGCTTCGCGAACGGAAGTTTGCCAAAATTCTTTCAAATCAAACCGAGTAGCTATATTTAAGTATTGAAATAACTGTAATAATCTGAATACTTCTCATATAAACTGTATTCCATATCATAATTGTAACAATTATCCTGAGTTTCACGAATAGGAGAACTCGGTGTACTCGATATCATAATCACATCAATTATTATTATTATTATTATTATTATATCCACTTGAATACATTTGAAATCATTGAGAAACTGGCTTCCTTGTACACTGTAGCTTTTCCCCCTGCATAGGCCTACTATGTCTGTAGCTCGCACCTCGTTAATAAATTTTCTGTCTCTAAGAATTAAACTCTTTCACATTACACTAAACACACAGACACATAATGACTCCATAACTGATTATATGTTGGATCGCCATGAATTATTGCAGTTTTTAACGTAAAAATGGGCTCACTACTCTTGATTGATTAGATATGTAAACACAAACACACGATAACACATTTCTATATAATGAAGTAATGACTGAAAATTAACTGTTTTAATAGCCTATTATTTGGTGCCCTATGGGTACAATTTAAAATTATTATTTTGAAAGGTATATTATTTTATAAATGAATTTCATGGGTCGTCGATATCATAGGAATATGTGGGATAAAGAAGATAATCTCCTCTCGTTTTGCCAGTTAATATTTTCGCTTATATTAGGTTTTGCATGATTTTCTTCACCCCAACTCTTGTTCCATTGCGTAATTTTGGTGGGTCAATATTTCCAACTAATATTATTGATTAGCAACGGAAATGAAATTTTTGAGGACAGCAGGATATACTCTTTTAGACCGAAAAAGGAATGAAGAAATTTTAGAGCAATTAGAAGTAGTCAGAAGAAGAAAAAATCAGCAGATACAAATTCAATTGGCTAGATCATGTAAGAAGAATGGAAAATTAAGAATCCCAAAAAATATGATGCAATATAAACCTAGAGGACATGTCGACCAGGAAGACCTTTGAGAAGACTGCTAGATGGGGCCGAAACAGGTCTACAGAGGCCTAATTCGTGAAGGATGATGATTATTGATGATCCAGTATTAAGTTATGTGATATTCCTTGTGGTTTCAAAGAATTCAGGAATTCAGTTGGATAAAAGAAAGTCTGCTCACTATCCAGAACTGTGTCGAGAAACTCATAATATGGTCTTGGACTGTGTAATAGCTACTTATTGCATGAATTTTCTTGGGTTTTCGTTTCATAATATATCAACAATGTTATTTAATTTTGTTATTTTTTCGACGGCCCCGTGAAAGTCGATGTTGAATATAACGGAAATAACCACATTTGACTGTAGAAGATGCAATTTTAATATTATACATGCATGTTTGATACTATTCATTTTTTATTTTATTATTTTTTTTTTATAATTTAACGTCCATTTGTCTAATATTAATGTAGCCTATGTTTTTCTTCTGGTTGTGAAGGCTTAATGTGCAAACTTTGATAAATATCGGTCAAAGCGTGTGAATCTGTATTCTTATTAGCAAATACATGCCGTACACACATTAACTTATTTAGCGGTTAATAATCATCAGATTTATTCTGTACTAGTAGATTAAACTGCTGACTACATTATTTTGGAATCTGATAGTTACTTGAAAATGACGTGACAATGGTAGGTATATTTTTAAAGTAGTCGTGATTACTAATAAAAGTTCCTACTTAAGCTCGAAACATCAAGTATTGTACCGCAAGTTTGTCATGTGTCGTATCTTGTGTACAGTGTTTCGAATCAGCGCATCTGACAGCAAACGAAGCAGCGATACAGTGCCAGCCGCCACATTGCCTCTCTGTAGATGTGTCGTGATTCGACACACTGTTTCGAAACATTTCACTGAGTCGTTCCGAATGTTTCGAAACGGCTGGATGTGTCGCTTTTCCCTCTCTAGTAGGAATATAGGCTGTTACTATCTGGAATTTCCGCAGAATAACTGATAGTATTGGAGGCTTCCAACGTATTCTTGAGAATTGGATAAACTCAGAACATGGATTACACCCTTCCCCTCTACTCCCACCGCACCTACCTTGCAACTAGCTACTTTTCTTGCAGACTCCTCCCTCTCTCGCGTTCTCACGCTTCATCTCGCTCCATTCGAGACACGCGCCACCTCGAAACGTTGGCGTTGATGGTTCTCAACCTTTTAACTCGTGTCATGTCACCCAAGACAATCTCCAATACTCAGACCTTAATGCAGATATCGATGTAGCCAAAATGGCGCCGTGGCGGTCCAAGCATTACAACGTGGTTTTATGGTTTCTTGCGTTAATTACGTCGTGAAATGGGCCGTTTGTGTTGTGTACTGGGTTGTAATTCGAATAGTGCATCTGTCTCATTTCAGCATTTTAAGTTTCCGAAAAATAAAACTTTACGCGATAAATGGTTTACGTGTATAATCGTGACAATTTCCAAGTTCAGGAAATTACAGTTTTGTTGTTCAGTCAGCTGTCTGAACTTCACAAATGATACGGCATAAGCCAGGAGATAATGTGACCAGTTCCTTTCCTAAAATGACAGTGTCGTTCACAAATGATACGGCATAAGCCAGGAGATAATGTGACCAGTTCCTTTCCTAAAATGACAGTGTCGCACATAAAACATTTTGAACCTACATTAGTTATTAGGAAAGATATTTTTTTCTATCGTAAATGGCGATGCTTTCACATTCTTCGGGAAATTTCGAATCTTACAAATGATGCCTAAATAACCTTCATACCGTACAGACGGTCATTCTAGCTTCTAGAAAGAATGCAGATCAACAGAAATAGGAAAAGATGGAGAGAAGTATTTTTCAGAGAATGATGTAAAAGGGACATTATTAGCACTTTTGATCAGTTTCAAAATGATGTTCAGGAAAGAAGTGTGACTTCATGTATGACTGTTGTTAGAGGTGACTTATTTTCTTGAATATGAAATATGACGGTGTAGAAGAAATTCCATCATTAATAACTATAAAAAGGTGTTGAACATAGGAAAAACATTTCAAACTAATTATCGAAAAAAGTGAAGAGGTCATGAAGAATTAGACCTAAAAGTGACAAAATATAAAGATCTGAAATTCAAATTCTGGAGGAATTAGGGCAGGGACCCTAGGTTGTCAACATCTCGCACCGTACTTCTCGTTTTGCCTTCGAAATTGAACCTAACATTGCTCATAAATTAACGCAGGATTTCATATTTAAGACATAATTTAGTAATTCAACTTATTAAATACGAAAAATATAACTATTTTGACATGGATATGGGGAACCGCCTATATGTATGAAAATGGTTGGACCGCAGTGGCGATCATTTTTGTTTCTGTATTATGGTCTGAGTATTGAAGACGGTCTTATTACCTGTAGGAATCGCCAGGTATCCCTATATTCCTTTGGAAAGAGGTCATGTTTTTGTCATGCAAGCTCATTGGATTATGAATTCGGTGAGGGGAAAGGTATTTCAAGAGAGTGGTATTGGTGATTAACATCAACAGAAGAACAGCGAGATATTTAAATGTAGGTTTGGAGATACCGTTCGAAGTTTCGAAGAAAATTGGTTAAAATTTTTTGTTGTTACAAAGTTCTTATTGCAGAAAATCCCCAAGACGAACATCAAGAAACAAATTGCCTACTGTGTCTTAAGATTTTGAAGTAAACAAATTTGTGTCACGAAAGCCGACCCCCAAGATATCCTTTGTCCTGCTTCTGTTTAAATGTCTCGTGTCAATCGCATTTTCAGAAGTTGATCGGTATATATTTAGGCTTATGTTGGCAGGTGCAGTTCGTTTTCCCACACAAACGACCTGGTTACATCTTTGTTGAAGCATTTCTTTATTCATTGAATATATCAATTTTATTGATGTCTATAATTTCAATATAAAGCCTATTTACAGTTTAATTTATTTTACATTTACATATTGCGTGTTAAGAATCAATAAATAAGCTTGTATTTGGCGTCTTGATATTTGGTATCCTAGATAATGTGAAAGCAAGCTTTCCTTGAAAATTACATTTCCAGACAAGTCTGAAGTAACTAGCCAAGGGCAGTGAGGTAACTGTTTAGAAAATGTGTAGGCAGAAGAGTGAAATTTACCTAATGTTAGATGAATATTTTGATTATATTTGCCTTTTGAGAAAGTTTCCTCAATCTTGCTATCCAGTAGGCTATTAGGTTTGTTCCAACAAGCAGTTCATAATCAGTTCATGTACAAACTTTGTATTATCTTACGTGCATGCTCTGTTGAGTGTCTATGCGATTGAAACAAAACTGGATGATGGAATGCTTTCTTGGATCATTGTGTGCACTAAATCCAGAGATGCTACAACTGTGAGCATCTTTGCCTAAGAATGGCCTCCTTAATTTTCGTTTAGCAGCAAATTCAAGTGGCAGAAAATAGAATTTAGATAGTACTTCTATAAAGAGAAAAAATATGGGAGATAAGAATTCTGATAATTTGCTGATTTGCTGTGATTGTACTCGTCAGTACATGTCTCAATCTGCTGACTACTACTGATAATTCCGGATCCTTGTCAGAAGTTGGAATGCTTAACTGAAGTACATGTTTCCAGTTCAGAACTGGTTTGGAGTTGTGTTGGGATGTCTTTTCTGTACTGCACACATTAGTTATGCCAGTTACTGACTTATTGGAACGAACCTATTGATGTTTCTACTTGATGCGACTCTAAGGTTGTTAATCTTGGAGTACAATTGTTTATTGTCCATATAATTGTAATAATTTACATTTTATTTATTTCTGTAGGAAGGTGGTAAGACGGAACCCGAACATATAAGGAAGCTTTTCATTGGTGGTCTCGATTATAGAACAACTGACGAATCCTTAAAAAAGCATTTTGAACAATGGGGAGAAATTGTGGACGTAGTTGTTATGAAGGACCCGAAAACAAAGAGGTATACCACTCAGGATGTATTGACTTGCATTCAAAGCAATGGAAAATATGAATGGGAAGTTTGATCAATTTTTGAATGTCTCTTTGCATGTGACAGTTCTAAATTAAAATAAAAAAAATGTTTCTGTAGGTCACGTGGCTTTGGTTTTATTACCTACTCTCGTGCCCATATGGTGGATGATGCCCAAAATGCAAGACCACACAGAGTAGATGGAAGAGTTGTGGAACCAAAGAGAGCTGTACCAAGACAGGTAGGATGATTTATTGATATTGCTGCAAATACCAAATATTATTTTATTATTATTATTATTATTATTATTATTATTATTTGTTACATTTTATTTTTCTTTCTTCTGGAGGAAATTGGTCGTCCAGAAGCTGGTGCCACAGTAAAGAAGCTTTTTGTAGGAGGATTGAAAGAAGACATGGAAGAAGATGATCTGAGAGAGTATTTTAAAGAATTTGGACCAATAGTGTCGTGTGCTATTGTTACTGATAAGGAAACTGGCAAGAAACGAGGTTTTGGCTTTGTTGAATTTGATGACTATGATCCTGTAGACAAGATATGCCGTAAGTGTTACTTTCTAAGATTGTTTCTTTTAATGAGTTATGTGAATTTCACTTCTTTACATTAATACTTGCATTTTTTTATTACAGTACAAAGATCACACCAAATTAGAGGAAAACATATTGATGTAAAGAAAGCATTAAGCAAGGCAGAGATGGCTGGCCAGGGACCTGGTGGACGATCAGCTGGAGGTGGCAGAGGTGGATCCCGAGGTGGTGGCGGTGGTGGATCATGGGGAGGTCGAGGTGGCGGTGGTGACTGGAATGCTGGAGGTGGCTACAACAGTGGAGGCTGGGGAGGTGGGTTTATTGCTTTTGTTGTAAAATTTCACAGAATTCGGTCAGTTCTTATAAGATTGACATGCAATGTAAAATCCATAAATTGCTATTTAAATTCATGATTCAGATTTTGTTGATGGAAATGAAGTGATAATGGAAAAACGTAATGAAATACAGATTTATGTAGTTTTAATGGTCGTTTTATTTGCACAGGTGGTGACCCATGGGACAATCAGGGTGGTGCAGGTGGTGGATGGGTCCAAGGTGGTGGCCAGGGTTATAATAGCGGAGGTGGAAATTGGAGCAGTGACAATTTTGGTGGAGGCTACCAGCAAAATTATGGAGGTGGCCCAGTTAGAGGAAGTTTTGGAGGAAGTGGTGGTGGAAGACCAACTCCTTATTCAGGTTTGTGAAAGAAAATCATGCAAAAATAATAATCACGAGAATATCGTAGAGAACAAGAATAAATACCATGTCTCGCATTAAGTATTCAAATGTTTGGTCTGTAATTTATTGTACAAATTCAAAGAAATGTCTCTCGTCTTCCAGGTGGTGGTGGTGGAGGAGGAGGATACAGCACAGGTGGTGTTGGTGGTGGTTATGGTGGTGGCGCTAGGCGATATTAAATCACTCAGAAATATTTCTTCGCCTGACACTGTGGTAAGTACACATTCATTAGTTTTAATTGAATTGACATAATTAAATACATGTTTATTCCACACTGACCCAGGGAGGCAGATTGGAAGAAACAATAGTGACTAGGGAAGTAGAAGTTTTTATTATATTTGCATATGTGTGTTTGATGTTACAAGACTAGGTTATAATATAGTATATTGTATTAAAAAGCGTTAATTAGGTTTAGGTATTGAATCTGTTATGTTGAGGTGTAACTAACATGTTTTGTACATTTTCTGAACTTTATTTAGGTTCTACTACCGTACCTTAGGGCTAGCTGACAGGGCAGGCATAGTGAGAAGGCAATGCAAGGCAGACGAGGCAGGCTAAATGAGACACAGGGCGAAGGCAGGATTTAGCAAGCAGTTTAGCCGACCCATTCAGCGTTGCCCAGGCATAGGAGGGACACAATATAGGCCATCCTTACAGCCCATAGTCACATCAAGACACAAGTGTTGTATTCTTGTCAGTGGTTCAAAGTTCTTTTTTTAAAACAAATTATTGCACATAATACAAAGTGTTAATCATGAGATAACAGAATAAATAGGGTTTACAATAATCGTGCACGCAAACCAAAATGTAAATTGAATTGCGTTTAGTGTATGTGTTGGTTGCGTATTACATATTATCACATGATTTTATTAGTGTCTTTTCGTTCTTACATTGTTTCATCCCTGGTGAAAAGAAATGGCGTGTTGAATTTCTTCTGTTTCTTTACATCTAGGTGTTTCAAAAGCCAAATATGACCATAAAGTGACATTCTTTTCAAGGTTTGATTTGTGTTGTTTCTCGTTGATACCGCATTGTGACAGTTTTTCTATTCCCCATAAATACATATTTACTCTACAGAATATTTTAGTAGTCATGTATTCCAGATGTGTATCAGTATTAAACTATATATAAAGATAATGGGTTCAGTGGGTCAAAAACAGTAGCACTATATATATATGTAAGGTGATTTTTCTGTATAGAGAGGTGTGTTATTGGTATTCTATTCTGAACAAAGATACCCACTTCTGGCTTTTTTGTCAATGGTCACCACTGCATTGTCACATTCATTCAATTTGTATTGTTTTTAAAGTCCATAAATTTTGTTGAATTTAAGTCTAATATAATAAAAGAGGTGACAATAAGAGATTTGTACCACACTGAAGAGTACATTTTGTCTACATTACTGAAATTCCCAAAGTTTGTCTGAGTTAATACATAAGAGTACAGCTAAGGTGTTCCATGTACTGTCATGTATGGAAGTTTAGTGACTATAGAGATGTAGAAAGACCCATTCTAGATGTAGTGCTAAAATGTTTTAACAAATAACATTCTAAAAGAATTTTTCCCTCCTAAATTTTATATTATAACTGGTGAATATGCATTTTGTTTGAAGTATGTACTGATTATTGTAGGAAGTGTTGGCTACACTGAGAAGGGATGCTTATAATAAATAATAGGTAGGAAGTTCAGTACTTATGTAGTATGGGTTAAGTTCTGTAATTTTATCTGCAATTAAAACTCTGGTCACATGTAGGACTTGAGTAGTTTTTATTATTCCATTGAAGTAAAAGTGCTGCGAAAGTCCAGATATCCTTCAGTTTCATCATTTGCGCAGGTGGTATTTTATTTTTAATGTGTTAAAATGAATTTTGAGTTACTTGGTTCCACAGGTTTGTATTTAGACTAATTACATGTTGTTTCTTTCTTTTGCCGTCGGAGTTGAGCATTCGTCCTGGTCGGGACAACTTTTTGTGAACATCGGAGCTTCATAGATGAAATTTCAAGGTTGAAGGTTAGTATACAGGTCATGGTGCTATTTGCATCCGCAATATGAATTTTTAATGATTCGTAATCATCTCCATCATTGAAGTTAAAAAAGAAAATCTAGTATTTGCATATGATTATGAATATGAATCATTTAGAAAAGCAGTTTTATAGGGAACTGCTAGTCTGATGTTGATATGTCCCTACAGAAGTCTCGTCATTGTCTTTCGGACTAAAAGACACATTTTATGTTTTGTCGCTTAGTCGCTTCATGGATATCGAAATCTTCATATACACACATTTCTCTAATCTAAAACTCATCTCTCCCTCCACCTTCAATAATCGTTTTGAGAATTTTCCTATAAGGAAGTTCCAAATGCCATTGATATTGAGACAAATTCAAATGTCTTTCTTAAGCACACTGGTGTAAACGTGACAATTTTTTTGCTTGTAGACTTGGAGCACATCTAGTGTCATTCAAGAAATGGATTCGTTTTGGTAAATATTCGTGATAGCCTTTATCATGGTACCAACTGCTTTTCTGTTCATAGGTCTTTGTTCCTGACCAGCTGTGTCTATAGGCTATAGTTTTGCTTTACGAATTCAAAGAGTTACTAAGTTTGTTACGCAAGTGATCTCAGATTGGTTAGCTCCTAGAAATTAGTTTAATGTTAAAAATCATTTTTAACATTTGGCTTACCATACTGATACAATAGAACTCATTTACCTGGAGTTGAATCAGATGAGAAATTTTATGTATTATTTAGGATCTTCCAGAACGTGAATTTGGTACCAGAACAAGGTGAAGGATAAGAAAATTTGTGCCTTGAGAGAGCAATTTGAATTGTGTACTTAGGGGGTTTTTTTTTTGGTTGCACTTTCTGCATCAGTTTGAAATTTCATGCTTCGTATTTTATATGAAATTGTATGCAAATAATGTTGCATTGCCGAGTAATAAGGTAAAGTTCACAGTTTCTGCTAAAGTGAAGAATCGTAATATTTCACGCATGCGAGCTATAAATTATGAAAGTGTTGAGGCGGTATATGAACCAGTTCACATAATGAAGGTTTCTCGATAGGAGTAGTTGCTGAAATAAAAGTGAAAGTAATTTTGTTACAGAGTTTGCTACACGTGTTGTACACTATCTCACATTTTCTGTTTTTGAACTTAATGAAATAGTTTTGCTTAGAACCAAGAGATGAAGGAAATGAAAATTCGTTAAGAAGAGCTTTGTTCTCTGAATTAACCAGTGCGATAAATAAACAAATATTTGTGTGGCATTTATTAATTTTACGTGTTGGCAAATACGCATTAGTTTTGTTCAGGCCTCTACGAATTTTATTGGGTAATGACTTGAAAATGTAGGAATTAATACAAACTCGGATTCTTTACTTAATTTCTTTTTTTAATTTCAGCCAGTTGAAACTTGATAAAAAAACTGATTCAGTATTGTTCTGTGATTGTTTTTTAGAGTTTGTTCCGGAAAATGCTGTAAAAGTTGATTAAAATTGTGCAAATTTAATTGCATGTCAGCAAAAATTAACTTTAATACAGTACGTAGCTATATTTTCTAAGAGTTCTTTAACATAGTGGAATGTACCGAGTTTATTTTTAAATCCCTACTTTTTCCGTTATTGTCACATCTTGATCTTGCAGATTACTATTTTAAGCGTTTTAAATGTTCGAAAAATATAATAGCAAGAAAGGCCTGTCTAAGAAGTCAAAGAGAATTAGAGTATAGGTTTGCATATTCCGATTTGTTTTGCTGATACTGGTACTTCAGAAGTTGGGCGTTAATAGTTTTTGAGTAAAATTGTAATTTTTACAAAATGTCCGTTGATTCTATTTCTGTTGATATTCAAGATCTTACGTCTGTATAAAATGAAGTAAGGGGAACAGGTGTCATTGACTGCAGGTGCAACAGGTATCCATTCTCGAGAGGAGCTTCTAGAATCAATTGGATCTGGGGATGTTTCAAACGTTTTGAAGTTGTACGACCATATTTTTTTAGCTATTCTGACATATACTGTATTGTAGTGAGAACAATTTGTAAGCATTTCTATCAACTATTCGAAGACAGCTTGGAACCTCTTTAAATGACACTAATAAGGCAATACCATGAGGCAACTGAGCCAGGAGGTAATGTTGTAGGGTAGCAAGGTCCTTCCCCCACCATTGCATCCATCACTGATTATACTAGAGGCAGAAGAAATCGGCGTGTTTGGCGAACCTCTGTTTAACTACCCTGACTCCTACACCCCTCAGAACTGCTTGGTGTATGGTCCTGTCGCAAATAACTTTCTCCTCCGTTCACACTTTTGCACTATAGGTAAACTTTAAAAATAAGTAAGGTAACATGATTTCTAATATTTACAAATAGAGCCTGCGTTATTTACTCAATATTGATCATTTATAATATTTCGCAAGTTGTGATATAAACCTAATATAAATAAAATATTTAGCACTACACACAAATATTTCGTATTTTCAGAATATTGTGTTTAAATAGTAAACACTGAATAATGTTCTTGTATTTACCAACTTTATGAATCCTGATAAAATTAAAAATTGTGTTTTTACTGTGTGGAATATGTATACATTTTAACATCAAGTTTCTTAATGAAAGCACACTTACGAATGGCTTAGCTTAATAAAACATTAAGTATGATAAAAAAATCGTTTTATAAATGAGGCACTTGGCAGCACTATTCTGGTTCTGCGCAGTGAGTTTCATTGTCCAAATTTGTTTAAGCGTCTATTGCAATCCATCGTTGAAATAGCCTATATTCAGTGGGGAAGAAAAAAAATCGTCTTTAAGAAAATATCCAATCACAGTTAAATCTACACAAGTTAGTGTATTATTGACAAATTGTTAAATATTTAATTTATGATCCTAATAATTTATTCCCAAATGTAATATATTTTACATAATTGTAATTACGTAATTGCAGCATTTTCATCAGTGACTAAGTTGCCATGTTCATTTATCCTCTACGATCATCTCTCACAGATAGAGGAATGTTATTTCATTTGGTCTGTGTACTGTTGGTCCTATTTGAAGGGGAGCTGTGCCGTACTTCTGATGTGGTGCTGGAACACTGTTTCTCCAAAATATTGGCATGTACAGTACCATTTGTTGCCAGATTCCAATTCTGTAATTGAAATGTCCTTTATGTCTACTCCCCTAATATTTCCGTTATAGTTGCAGATATTAGACTGAGGTATTTCTATCCTTTTTTTTCCTATCTCTTTGAAGGAAATATTTGCCTCCCGAATAGATACAACTGCACTTTGATTGGATAACGCTGTTACCATAGCATTGTCTTTCCATTTGACTGCATCAGTTTTATTCTCTTTGTATACGAGACATAAACTCTGTGAACTCGTATTCTTCATCTGTTTGATGCAATCAATGGAAAATTGTTTAGTCAACAGCTGTCCGAAGACAGATCTGAACCTCACAAATGATACCAACAAGGCATCACTTGCGAGGCAAGTAGATCATGATGGGGTAGGGTAGCTAATTCCTTTCTCCTCCACTGCATACATCGCCGATTAGAAATTATGTCTGAAGTTGTCATTCCCTAGGGCACAGACGAATATAACAGACGTAAAAAATTGTCACGATATGACGAGAGGAGTTGATTTGGGGAATTTGTTTGTTGGATCACAAAGAGTGCCGTTTGTTCCAGCATGGTTCGGAATCGATTCTGAACTGCCTGCTTATGCGCAAGCCCAATGTCTGTTCCAGCAAGACTAGAACTGATTCCGAACTGATACTGAACTCCCTGTTCCAATGTGCTTCACAATCTGTTCGGCACGAGTGAAATAGGTTCTCGATTAAGAGCAGAACTAGAAATTCTGAACTGTTGCGCAGATAATTTAATCTGAAGTTACGGTTAAAATGCTTTGAGACTAGATAGGTTAAAATAAAAACAATTGTTGGTTATGAGTGATTTGGAAGATGATAGTGATATATTTTATGACGAATTAAGTTTGGAAGATGAATATAATTTTAATATGAGAAGAAACTCGAAGGCTTGAAAGAACAGTTAAACGTTCCAACAACGTAAAATTCCGAACTAGTTCTGACATAGTACACAACTGGCGCATGCGTCGAAAGATGTCCGGTATTAGTTTGGAATGCATTGTGAATTGCTTGCTGGAACAAACTTCATAAATTATAGATTCTCCGAGCTCAAGCTTATTACTATTAGTATTTTCAGTATGGCCTTTATGAATATCGGGACATACAATAATACTCTAGCTGTTGAGCCATAACCCAAATTTTATAGTCCAACCGAATAGGTTTCCCATGTTTGTTACCCTGGATGCCAAGCTCAGCACTTGTATTTAGTTGATTATGGTATAAATGATCAGAGTTATTACAGTCTTCAATGAGTCATGGCCAGTATCATTAGCGTTATCAGCTGGAGAAAGTTGGTATAATGGAAATATTTTCTCAAGTTAGTGTAACTCCCTTCTCTTCTAGATTATACAAACTCTTGTGCGTATTTACACTGGCAGGCCAAACAGTAGAGAGAATAAATAAGATTTTTTATATATGTGACTGAAACACGGCAATGAATGTGCCCACTGGGTCGAAAACGACCCACTTGTGTTATCACTTATGTCTTGCATTGCAGAAAACGCCATGTAATTATTTCTAACCTAAGGACATAGTCTTTCATGCCTAAATGTGTATACTAACGTGAACAAAATGTGCAATGGTTTATTACCAACATTGGATTATTTGGGTTCATCTGTAGCGCTAAATACGTGTAATTGTACCTGCCACAATAGTGCTCATCTGAGGAGAAAATTACGGGGGAAGAAATGATCAGCAGTAGTGTAAATAATCTCAACAATAAAAAAAAAAAAGATCTTTAATAATGGAAATGAAAGTAAACTTTCTGGGTGGGTCGAAAATGACCTAGTGGGCATAAATGGGTTGAGTAATAAATTTACTTTCAAACTGTGGCGTTGCTAAGTTATTTTTATACAGGATGTTGAAAGATCTCTTATTCTACAGTTACCTCTTCAGTATCTGAAGTTCTGCATGGATGAATAAATTTTAATTTCCTTGATGGAGGTGATAATGCATGTACACGAGTTCACTTGGAATAAGTGTTTCAGTTTCAACTGATTGGACTGTTTACTCCAGCAATTGTTTTCATTAAAATATTTTATTATATATGCATTGTTATATTTATTCTAATCCCTACCGTGATCCTTAATCCTCATTGTAATTGCTCTCAATTGATGGGTAGTTACTGAAGTATATGTGAAGAATTTGTTTTGAAAAGATTGAACTGGTAAGTATATTTTTTGCATACTTATTAATATTGAAATGCAATCGTTTTTGTGAGACTAGCCACATTTACAATCTGTCTAGAATAGATGAGAAAATATAAAAGAAAATGTGAGATGTTATCCCTTGACAACACTCGAAAAGAAAAACGCTGTAATAAAATTGCGATCTACGGAAATTTTTCTACAGTATAAACCAGGTATAAACTATCAAGGCTGGCTAAACGGAATTTTCTGAGGGGGTTATGTGCCTTTGCTGCTGTGGTAGGTGAACTTTAAGGGCTAGTGTTAACAGGTCTTATAGGGCAAATTATTATTTTTTTATTTTAGGTTATTTTACGACGCTTCAACATCTTTGGTTATTTAGCGCCTGAATGAGATGGTGCTAATGCCGGTGAAATGATTCTAGGGTCCATCATTTGCTCGTATTGAGTTTAGGGAAAACCCCAACCAGGTAACTTTGCCCCGACCGGGAATCGGACCCGGGCCACCTGGTTTCGCGGCTAGACGCGCTAACCGTTACTCCACAGGTGTGGGCGGAAAATAGAGATTTCATATAAATTTATAGGTGAATATGAAATACAGCTGCAAACGTGTTTGACAATTACATGTTTCAGCATATTTTAGCACTAGCCTTGCAATATTGTCAACTAATTAAATGTTAGTTTGTATTATGGAGTCAAGAGGGAGTGGTACAGTGTAGATGGTCCCAATGTGTATGCTGTACAGTAGCAACTAGCAGTGAAGAAAACTTCGATCTTCTGCTCAGATTTTTAATGTGCTAGTTTATATTAATAGCAATAAAAATGAAATCCAAACGCTTAGTAGACTTTCGAAATATAGATCACCGGTTAAAAAAAAAAAAGCCTGTATGGAACGTAAGACCGTATTAAATAGTTTGTAGTGCGAGCGAAATATCTGTATTCAATACTATTCAACCTCCCCCCGGCAGAATTAAGAACTTAGTACTATCGAGTTACAAAATGTGTATTCGTAACAATGCTATTTTGAGTTCACATCAAGGAACTAATGGATTTCATTTTACACGAGTGAAATTTTAAACAAAACTCAATAAATGGTAATGATTGTGAACTTTTTCGCCTATTATGGAATCTGACTAGTAGTAACGATATTTAACACATTTTCCAACTAGAACTATCGCATCCGATATTCAAATAAAGAAAATTTCATCAGCGAATTGTAGTCTGGAAAGGTCACTAAAATGATTGTGAACTTTTTCGCCTATTGTGGAATCTGACGGTAGTAACGATATTTAATACATTTTCTAACTAATTAGAACTATTACATCCGATATTCAAATGAAAAATTCATCCAGAGAATTGGAGTCTGGAAAGGTCCCCAAAAATGCTCGCATTTAATATGGTAATGAGAGCGGATGTTGATGAAAAGTCTTCTTATTTTTCACATTAGGACGTTTCCTATTAATAAACAGAAATCGTTTCTATGTTAATATCAACGTAAAATAATTTCTTATATTGCATTTTTTAATGTTTTTGAACTAATACGTCGGTTTTTTTATAATTTTTCCCCGCATTTTTTTTTATCATTTTTAATACTTTGAAGAACTTTTAGATCATTTGGAATGCATTTTACTTTCTTATTTACCGTCAGGTGTGTTAAAACATTTTCTAACCAAATAGGTCAGTAGTAATTATCTACTGAATAAGTGAATAACAGTGAAGTTTGAGTTTTATAGTTTGGAACAGACTCCGTCCATCTTTCATTCCACTGAAGGCTTCACTTCACACAATGGAAATGATATAAAATGCTTGACAGCAGCTTAGTTTAAGTGAGGACTTCGACCGCTACTGTTTTTTTTTCTCGGTACAAGGGTGTCCTTAGAATTTATGTTTGAAAAATGGGAAACTTTCACCATATTCTGGACAGGACGTGTCCTCAACATGGTTCGGAAAGGGATGTGTACTGTAGTAGACAGTATTTTTAACACAAACATTGCACACAATTTGTTTTGTCATCTGGAAGAACTGGTAACAAAAGTGAAGCGCGGAAGGAGGAGACGGAGAATGAAGACACTGAAATGGACCACCACTGATTGAAACACATTGTAAACCCTCATTAAAATCTATAGTTCGCCCTTTAGAAATTTCAAATGGCACCCCTATATTTTTATACTTAAATGTGAAAGAACATTCAATTTGAATAATTACTGTGCACGTTAACAGAAAACCACAATTCCAAGTCACACAGATTGTGTGCACTCGTTGTGGGTCTCTGGCGTTTCGTCAGCCCACGCGAGTTGTGTGGATATAAAGGGAAAAGTTGAGACGGTGTCGGGTGGAGTTCCCGGGTAGCTCAGTGGTAGAGCGCTGGTACGTTCAACCCGAGGTCCCGGGATCGATACCCGGCTGGCGTTTCGTCAGCCCACGCGAGTTGTGTGGATATAAAGGGAAAAGTTGAGACGGTGTCGGGTGGAGTTCCTGGGTAGCTCAGTGGTAGAGCGCTGGTACGTTCAACCAGAGGTCCCGGGATCGATATCCGGCCCCGGAACAATTTTTCCCTTGAAATTATTCAAATCTACTTTACAGGGAGCTTCACCTGAAAGACTAGATTTGCATAATATGTACGTTACTGTGTACGTTAACAGAAAACCACAATTCCAAGTCACACAGAGATTGTGTGCACTCGTTGTGGGTCTCTGGCGTTTCGTCAGCCCACGCGAGTTGTGTGGATATAAAGGGAAAAGTTGAGACGGTGTCGGGTGGAGTTCCCGGGTAGCTCAGTGATAGAGCGCTGGTACGTTCAACCAGAGGTCCCGGGATCGATAGCCGGCCCCGGAACAATTTTTCCCTTGAAATTATTCAAATCTGCTTTACAGGGAGCTTCACCTGAAAGACTAGATTTGCAGAACACTCAATTGTTTATACACCTCATACATTTTACTTCACATCTTCTGTTTTATATCTTTGCCTGGCAACCTCGATTTTTTGTTACTTTTGATTAGAGCTGAAGCTACAACTACCATTGAACATTTCTCGTAATAGTTGTGTTCGTGTATTAAATTACTGATACTTCAAGAGAGAACAGAAATATATTTATGGAGCTGATATATATTGCTATCTTTTTCTGGCGGAACGCCGTTCCGGCACTTTTTGACCCGAATACGTCTACATAAATTCGGTCCAGTACTAGGGTGCCATCCCAGAAAGTCGACCGACACATTTTCAGGCCAGTTTTGTCGCGCCTATAATTTCTAAATTGCGTGACATATTCCAATCAAGTAAGCGGCGATTGACAGACGAAGAATCAATGTGTCCAACGTGACCTCCTTGAGTTGGAGAGCCACGAGTGATGTGCAAGTGATGTCATTTAGGGTAGGAGGGGAATTGCGATACGATCATCATGTCTCACACAGCAGCCGTGGCAGTGTAACCCGAGAATGTGAAGCTATAGAGCATTTGCAGTGGTGTCAAGGAATTCGAAACGAACCAGGCTGCAATCTCAGTTGACCAACAATCAGCAGTCGAAAGTTAAATTGAAAAAATTCCCGAGTGAAGTTGAATGAAGCGAGAAAATTCACGACGTCGAGGCATATGCAGCGCAAATGGGAGCGGGCTAAGCAATGAGTAGCAAACGAAAGAGCAAGATGGTTACTGTAACAACTAACGAGTTAGAAGCTTTTCTAACTCGTTGGTAACAATCCACATGTTTACGCACAATGCATACAAAATGGCTACTCCCAGCAGTCGCAGCACAGCGAGGATATATCGAGATTTCAGAGTATCTGAAAAGTAGAGGTGTCACTGCTGACCTTTACCTTAACAACTATTCTATCAGCGATGTATTCACACATAAAATTTGTGGCTGTCTCTCCGATGCAACCTACCCATATTTTTTTGTTATATTTTGAATCAGAGAACCGAGAAATGTTAGAATTTCGCGCAACCAATATAATTTTGTGTGAGGCTTCTTCCTACTCAACTTCATTATCTCTCCACTGAGATCATTCCTGCTAGTTAATACCATGAGGAACCTGCTTCTTCTTAGAATTGTTTGCCCCCTTTGATCAACTTCAATCTTGATAACTGTGTTAAATCTTGGTTGCTAAAAGATCGTCATGCTGCAATAGAAACAAGGAAAGAGTGTAAAAATAAAAATGCTGAAGAAATGGCTATGTTGTGAAAAATCTTCTTAATACCGTTCTTTGGGTACCAATACATAGTTTGGTAAATTCATCTGTTGCAAACCAATGTACTTATTACTTTGTTAATCCAAACTGAGTCAATTTATACTAACATGGACTTAAGTCAAAAGGAGGATAGCAATGGCAAAGGAAGCTTTTAATAGAAAAGGAGCATCTAATGCAGACCTCTGGAAAAAGAACTAAGGAAGAGACTAGTGAAGTGCTTTGTGTGGAGTGTGGCATTGTATGGGGGTAGAAACGGTAATATTACGACGAAATGAAGAGAAACGAATGGAGGCATCTGAAATGTGGTAATGGAGAAGAATTGAGCGTGTGAAGTGGACAGGCAGAATAAGAAATGAAGGTGTGTTGGAAAGAGAGAGTGAAGAAAGAATGACGTTGAAACTGATCAGAAAGAGAAAAAGGAACTGGTTGGGACACTGTCTCAGGAGAAACTGCCTACTTAAGGATGCACTGGAAGGAATGATGAACGGGAGAAGAGTTCGTGGCAGAAGAAGATATCAGATGATAGACGACATTAAGATATGTGGATCATATGCGGAGACTAAGAGGAAGGCAGAAAATAGGAAATATTGGAGAATGCTCGGTTTGCAGTGCCCATGGGCAAAACATGTATGTATGTAATCTGTATTCCTTCTGAAAGATGCATTAAAATGTGAAAATAAATTAGGGTTAATTATGCAAATCTAGCTTTCAGATGAAGCTCCCTGTGAAGCAGACTTGAATAATTTCAAGGGAAAAATTATTCCGGGACTGGGTATCGATCCCGGGACCTTTGGCTAAGCGTACCAACGCTCTACCAACTGAGCTACCCAGGGACTTCACCTGACAACGTCTCAATTTTTCCCTTTATATTTTATATCCACATAGGTACGTTAACAGAAAACCACAATTTCAAGTCACACAGTCTATGTGCACTCGATGTGGGTTTCTGGCGTCTTATCAGACCACTCGAGGTATGTTCCTCTCTCTAAGTGAAAGTGCAAGTTTCACACCCATACAGAACAACCGGTAATAGGCTATAACTATTTTATAAATTTTAACTTTCAGGTTTTTAGAGAGCAGACTGGATGGCAAAAGCTTCTCAACCGAATAATAACAGGCATTTCCCACATTTATTCTGCGTTTAATTTCCTCCTGAGTGTCATTTATATTTGTTACTGTTGCTCCAAGATATTTGAATTTTTCCACATTTTCAAAGGATAAATTTCCAATTTTTATATTTCCTTTTCGTACTATGTTCACGAGACATAATCATATACTTTGTCTTTTCGGGATTTGCTTCCAAACCTATCTCTTTACTTGCTTCAAGAAAAATTCCCTCTTTTCCCTAATAGTTTGTGGATTTTTCATAAACTCACGATATTTTAGTACATTTTGCTGGATAATAGTCAAACAATAAGACGACTTAAAAGGACCAATGCTCTTGACCTTCCATTAATTTTTACTACAGCTATTTGAAACATTGTTATTTTTCTTTTGGAGTGTTTTCATGGGATAACATCTCCATTCATGTCATATTCTCTTATAATATTTGCTTATTGTCTATTTTAGACAGATTGTAAATGTGGCAGGTGTTAAAAAAATAGTAAACGAAAACTTCTGACTGCATTTTTGTGCTTTTTGTCTTGCAAAGTGAAAAGTTCTTTTCATGGTGTTCCCAGGTAGGTTTATTTTCACGCGGATGTTATGATTATCTCTCAGTCTTCCCACTGAGGGCAGTACCTTCGGCCATTTAGTGCAATTTGTATTAATTATACATAATTCCGTTTGATCATCAAAGTCCATTCACTGTAACTGAAAACTAATACATCAAATGGCGGCTCTGCTTAAAATGAGATTGTGCTGCATCACATTTAAAATAAAACATTAGCTAAGTGTACATAATTATTGACGCAAAGTGTAGCCTATACGTCATTCTTCATTTCCACAGAAGATATGAATCACTTTCGAGTTGAATGCATACTGGTAAGTGTTGGAACCAATAAGAATAGCAGAAAGTAATAAGACGTTCTTGCGACATTGTATTCCATGAGAGTACTTTTATCCTCTTCAGGAAAGAAAAACATCTTTTCGTTTTCACAGTTGTCATAGAAGCAGTTTGTCATTCCAGAGAATGTTCTTGTAAATTATTTTTGTTAATAAGCTGAAGTAGTGGAATGGCTCTATTGGTTATAGTCAGTCTAAACGCTATGCTTCTTATAGATTATCCAAGTGTTGGAAACGATGACGACCTTCCTACATGATTCGATCATACATCTCCTTGGTATCAGCATTTCGGCTTGATTGCTTCCGTCGACGTAACTTCACTTCACGCCTACATAATTGTTTTTTTTTTTGGATTCCTTTATTCCGTTTATTTAAGATTTTAAGTATTTTGTATGAATATTTACTTTAGCCTAATTGCAATTTTCTAGCAATAAAGTATTTCTTTTATATTGCCAATTAACACTTGCAGTTAAAATTTTAATTAAAAAAAATATTATCCAGTTGTGTAAAAGTGGACCTATTGCCCAAGTGATTCCTTGATCTTCTATTGATCCCTGTAATTGCGTGAAAGGTGTTATTTTGATATTTAGATTTTTAACAAAATTGGTTCTTATTTATAAGAATTGTGAATATGGGTAAGAGTGCCGTAAATTTAATACGATTTATGACCTTTATGGATTGTATTATTATTTTTCATATATCTCTTTATTTTGTAATATTCACAGGTATTTACAATGGAATTACTGTATTTATCTGAATAATCTGTTGATACGGAAGTGACGTCAGAATAATTTAACGTAACTCCTTGCCGTTGCTAAGCAACTAACGTCGGATGTTGACAGTTTAGTAACATTTTATCTATTTTACACTCGAGCATAAACATTTCATTTAAAAAAAAATGAGTCGATAAATTTAGATCAAGACCAGAGAAACTGTTGTTTGGAGCATGTTAACTATCAAGTCATCTGTCTGTTATCTATTAGTTCCTCTTGAGAGATGGGCATGAGCTGGAAACTGCCCTCGCACTTAGGCCGCTTGGATGGGTGCATTGTACCCCGAATGGAATGATGTGCATGACCTAAAGCCCCTCTCGCTACAGATTCCCCTGCGCGCCGCCTCCGAACTCCCCTACAGCTACAGAATCCTTTTACCTCTCCGCGCATGCATCACCGCGGTTCTTCAACCGCGTTCACATGAGCTACCATGAGTCTAGGGGAAAAGCCCAAGGTGCATAGTACTACCACCAGGAACTAATGACCACATACCACGCGGTCTAAGTTCGGTGACGAACTGCAGCCGATTCTACATCGGAGCAAGCCCGAAATATGGATAAGAAACGGAAATGATGATGATGATGATGATGATGATGAAAGAAGTGTAATTATGATGGAGAAATGAGTCCGAGGTACAACGCCGAAAGTTACCCAGCAATTCTGCTTCAATTGATTGAGTGAAAACCTCGGAAAAACCTCAACCAGGTAATTTATCCTAACCAGGAGTTGAACCCGGTCTCGCTCGTATGGTATTACCGTAACAAAGAGTAGATATAATATTAAGTATCTCCATCCTAAGGCAACACAAGATGCTAACGGACAAATATCCATTTCGCAGACAGGATTCGAACCCATGTTCGGTTTTCCATGACGCGTTTATACTTCGTCTTAACTGTTGCGTATGCAAGGAGAATAAGTATCGGTATGTATGAGAAGTGATTGGACCCGTTGTGTGCAAAGTTTTTCTGCTTCGTAAAAATGTCTTTACTTTATTTGTGATAAAAATGGGAAGAATACACCGATGACGGCCGTCTGAAATTGATGAAAATGATGAGGAAGAGAACCATGAAGAAATTCTCGCTTGAACAATCCAGTGATGCCACAATTGTGTGAATTGGAGCTTGAACAATAGAGCCATTCACATTTCATATACAAATATGAGCGGAGGAGGTTTATTCCTCGAAGAAGGGGAAATGTTCAGGCATTCCAAGCCAAGCACCTTCAAATTAGGATCTTCGAGGTTAAACGGAGGAGATATGGAGATGAAGTTTCTTTCTTTTTGGTCCGCATATTTCCGCTCTTTGGATAATCGGGAACCACCGATGCGGTGTGTTCTTATACTTCTCATCTTGGTATCGTACGATCTATATCGTTCGGATATTATTTAAGGTTGCTGTCTGAGGTAAGATAAAATACTATTCCGCCAGAAGAAAAAGAAATTTCGTAACTATGATTAAGATATTAGGCCCTATATAAGTTAATTAGAGAGAGTCTAATATAGCCAGTCACTACTGCAACGCCCTTAGGCACATAGTAGTGGGTGCTTCTTTCCTGACAGATAATTTAATAATTATAATTATAAATAATTTTAATAATTTATTGAGGAGGTGTCTGGGCCTTTAAGAACATTCTTTTTGGGTTATTTTACGATGCTGTATTAGACGTAATAATAATAATAATAATAATAATAATAATAATAATAATAATAATAATAATAATAATTGTCTAATAATATTTATTTATTTAGTAGATTTATTTCTACTGGCAGAGTTAAGGTCATAAAGCCTTCTCGTCCACTCAACCAGTATTAGAACAATAGCAAATATAAAAATGGCAGAAATACAGGAACAGGCGGGGTCAAAAATTTTGATGTAAAATTTCTACCTCGGGACTAGGAGAGACGGCGGTGCACAACTTCTAATCACTAGATTGTGCACCAATATGCCTGGGTTAAATCACAGTCTAGTATATACAGTCGCGAAGCTCAATACGTAGTAAATATGCAAACATTAGATAGTTGCTCACCACTAGGATCGCTAATATCGCCTCATTACAGGCAATGCAAAATAGTACCGTCACAGTCTATTGTTTCTAGCACCCTCAAACTCAAGCTTCATGACTGTATATAGTAGACTGTGGTTAAATCCCAAATCTCTCCGCGGTGCATATGATAGTTGATAGTGATTCGTCCGTTGGAGGGGACGTTAAGCCTGGCGGCCCTCTTGTTACTATTCGACAGGAGTAGGCTACGTGCCGGCACCGAGTTTCCCCTTCTCCCTTCCTCATCATCATCATCATCATCATCATCATCATCATCATCATCATCACCCATTCCAGACACTACACCCTAGTACACGACATAACTCTCTACAGATACACATAATGTACAGTGTGACCCGCCGAATGTTGTAGGCTACAACTACTGCGTGTTCAGTTCAAAGTGTATCATGGTTCGCTGTATGTGGTCATGTGGCTAACCGATGAGCCTAGAGAATTCAATCTTCCTGCATTTCCGCAGAGGCGGATTACCTATGTGCAAGAGAAGTTGCCTGGCAAGTACGGCGTTCATTCTGAAGAGTACTTACCGATACGTACGGTAACGCCGGTAGTGGCAGGAATGTGAACTGTTTGGAAACACGTACTGAGGTGAGTTTTTTTCTTACTGTGGGGATATGGGGAGAGGGTTAAGACGATTACTTACGTACAGTATTTGTTGACATTAACTTCGACGGTCAACATGGACACGGAGCATTTGATTTGTATTGTGGAATGTTGCCGTACGCAACAAATACCCTAGGTACGACTTGCCCGCGCAAAACACAGTTCGAAAGAGGTTATGGTAGCACACAGACCGTACAGACCGTCATCTGTTGCTACGACGTTCAAGTTATACCGTACACGTTCCTAAGTTCAGATTGAACGCCTTGATTAATAGGCAACTTCTCTGACATAAAACCTGAAACTCGCTTCAAATCGCTGACTCACCAACAGTGACGTCATGACACACTTTGAAATGAACACTCAGTAGAAAATAGGTCACAGTTCTGCTATCTATCCGCAATATACGGAACCCGAATCACGCAAGTGAAGTGGGTAGGTATTGGATACACACACATACACAATCGATAATAATAATAATAATAATAATAATAATAATAATAATAATAATAATAACAAAATGAAAACAAGGTTAGTTACGTGTAATTATAAGAATCAAACAATTTACAGTAATGTGAATCGAAGTAATTGTTAAAATAATAAAGAAAATTTATGTGTTAAAATAAAAATTATGTATTAGAAAAAATTATATTTTAGGAAAGCTCACAGTCTATTTGACAACCGGGTTTTGAAATTAGTAAATGTCTGACAGCCCCTTAAGATAATATGAGGTAGGGAGTTCCAATGACGAGAAATTGAAACGGTGAATGATGAAGAGTATCGGGAAGTGTTATGATGAGGTATACTTAATGTACCAGTGAGCTGAGATCGAGTATTTAGGTTATGGTTGGAGCATAAATACACAAGACGAGACGACAGATAACTTGGGGTTGAAGTGCGCGGAATTTGAAATAGAAGATAAAGACAGTGTAAAGTTCTGCGATCGTTGAGCCGGAGTCAAGATAAAGATTCGAAAAATGGTGAATAATGATCGTATCATCGGATATTGCACACTTATACACATATTATGAACACGTTGTAATTTGTTTGAGAGTTCGGTGCTTAAGTCAGTGAACAACACGTCACAATAGTCAAAGTGCGGCATTACGAGTGTTTGAACTAAAAGTGGGTCTAAGTAGTTTCAATACGTTTTAAACTACTTATTGATTGATTAAGGGGTTAGGTACAGCTTAATGGAGTAAAATTTTGGAAATATTTAACATTTTTTTCCTCCATCACTCTACCTTGTACAAGAATGAAAAATAGTTTGTGTAAAACACTGTCCTTCTGCTATATGATAAACATATTTTTACGATAAAAAAAATATATATATTCAAAATTCAAAGTTCACTGTGCAGTGATGAAGCGTAAAATTCATGTTCTGGGAATAATAAGTTAATTAAGTAGTAAAATATCGCTGCAATCGAAAAGTATTGGAAATAAATTTGAATAAGGAACAAAAAAAAGTTTCCTTCCCAGGCAGGATTCGAACCACGAAAGTCTTAGTTACCAGTCTATCGTGCTCTGGAGTGAACAAGGCTCTGAAATCAGCTACAAGGGTCGGTCCGGTTTCTTTTACTACTATTGTACAAGTGAATAGAGCTGAAAATAAACTAATAGAATAGAATAAACTGTAATAGCAAATTGAATGGGATAGAATGGAAAAGAATAGTATGAAATGGAATTAATAAGATATGTAGAAAATAATAGATTACTGGAATTTACGGAGAAGCTCTTGCTTCCGCCTGTATCGAACTCGTGTCTATCCTTTTGGAATCCAATTGCTATCTCACTCTTGGAAAGCATTTTAATCACTCTGTAATATCTATTTGCGTAGCAGAAACGTAAGCCCGTGGTTGGAAACTATTGATGTGATGTATATTACGAGGACGTGACTTACTGTACAATGAGCTAAAATACTCCACTGTCAAAGAAAATGATGGTTTTGTGGAGGGGAGAGGTAATTCAGATCTCATCACGTTAGTGAGATGCCAGATGTTGAGTTCCCGTGGTCCAGTATTCAGCATCATGAAAGCCACATTCACCTGCGTCGTCACGAAATCGCTATCACACACTTGAGATTTATCACAAACACACCGAACAAGATTTTCATAATTACACTCTTCATCCCGCATATCCGTCGGAATCAAATGCCCTTATCGTTTTAACTATCTTTTTTATTCGCAACCGTCCCTAAATGGCAATTCATACAAATACAGTAATACCGGCACGGCGACAGGAAGTAATCTAGATTATGTCTCTACTCTCTCGTCAATTTGAAATGTTAAGGTTAATTCTTGTATAAAGGACTGGAACTGAATACACAACGAGAGCCCAAAATTCGATGTTTAAAAATAAGTATTTTAAAAATCAAAATAATCTAAAAAATGTTCAATGGCGTGTGCTTGAACCTGCATCATTCGCCTTAGCATTATCATGTAAGAGTGACGCGCCGAAGCTGTAGTTCTTTTTGCCGCCGCTTTAGCATTGCCCTAGGGTGTACATGAAACGCGAAACACCTAAAACTGCATGAGCATTATGACCAAGCACCGTCTTTGTCAAGCACAAATAATTCCTCTTGGACCTGTCGGGATTTGAACCCGTTTAGTGAGGGGAACCGACGCTCTAACCTTCGGATACTGGTGCGCCTGTTAGCTCTGAATATTTATTTATTTATCTAATGGCTGAAAAAATAATTGATTATAGAATCATTAATTTTCAAAGAAAACAATTGAACAAACATTAAGAAACAGTTAGCTCTGAATATTGAAGACAGCATTCGTAAATTTTTTGTCTTCCGGTCTAGCGCATCAAGTTTTGATTCATGAAAGTAATGACGCAAAAACTTTATACATTTCTTTATGCTCGACCATGCCGAAATGTAGTAATTATACACCTGGTAGCAGTCCTTTAATGCATGTCATTAAAGTACACCTACTCATTAAAGTACAGGTCTTCAGCCAATCACAAGTCAACTTTGTACCGTTATATCGATTATTCTCGGATATGCAATCGACAGACAATTAGCGAAAAGTCACGGAGGCTGGAAATCCAATACTGTCGCAGAAGGTTATGTTCTGGTACTATAATAATTAGCGTTAATTGTAAATAATATTCAAATAAATTCAATTTGTCATCTCGTTTTTCAATTCTAAATCAATTTCCAGGTTATATCAGACTAATGTTCATTCTTATTCTGTGCCAAGGTCAGTGACATTCGGCCTCGGAAAAAATCAATACTTTCGCGTCTGCGCACATCTCACAATTCAGGTCAGTTCGCACATAACCATAAAAAGATCTAATTTTCAATACTTTCAAGTTAGAAATATGGTCGAGCATAAAAAGTCGTATGAAACTTGCCTATAATGGTAATTAAGACGCTCGTATGAAAATTATGAAACTCGCTTGCGCTCGTTTCATAAACAATCATACTTGCGTCTTAATTACTACCATTATAGGCTCGTTGCATAATGTACTATTAAATACACAAGAACATTTTAGAATTTTTACCTGGAATTAAAAAATATAAGATACATTATACCAGCATAACACAATGATCTGTTCATTACAACTGCACCTATCTAAGTTCGTGGATTCATAATCGTTCGGGCACAAGGTATTTTTATTGAAGCGATAAAATTCTTTTATTGATATACTCACAGCACGTCCTTGCAAGTAGTAAGCAAGCCAGCATATGAGAATTGGTAAGAGAGTGGGAGGGATGTTGACACTTTTCTTTGTTATTGTGTATCGTAGATATTTGAAGTAGGGATTGAAGACTGTAGAGAACTTCAAGGTTGTTGCGACCTTCGAAATGTATATGGTTATAGGTAATTATACAAACTTGGAACTAAAATAATAATAATAATAATAATAATAATAATAATAATAATAATAATAATCACCACTTTTATTGTTTTACAAATTTGTTTGTAAAGATAAATTACTTATTTTCTGCAAACTTATATTGAACTTATTCAATATTATTACAAAAGCGAACTTAAATAAATTATCATTTAATATAAATAAATGTAACGCAATTACATTCTCCAGAAGTTCAAAAGATTTTTATCAAGGGTATTAAGCTGAATCATATTTCAGACTTGGGAGTATTATTCACCAAGGATATGAAATTCTGCAAGTATATTACTATAGTATTATTTGTAATCCATATAAAGTGCTAGGTTTTATCTTCCGTAACTCCAAATATTTGAATATACCTACTTTACAAAAACTTTTTCATGCATTAGTTTGGTCAAAATTAGAATACTGCTCGTTGATTTGGAATCCAATGACAATTAATCATATAAATTTGCTTGAACAAGATCAAAATACATCTCTAAAATATCTGTATTTTAAAAGTTTTAATTATTATCCACAATATGAAATATATATTTTTATGATTCAATTTTTTTGACGTTTCAATCTTATCACATACAAGAGATAGCAATGCTCTACTGTTTTTGTATAAATTAATAAATAATAAAATATAATTGAATCCCCCAATGTTAAAAGGAACTAAGTAAAAAAATACAACTTTTCAGGAGAGAGATAAAACATTGCCATTTTGAGTTTATTTTGTAAAACAAAGTATTGTTTTGTTATATTATTAGGGACCTATTAAACACATTTTTTGACTACCTTAACTGTTAAACACTCCTAATGTTTCCAAACTTACATAACATTTTAAAACTAGGAGAAAAGTGAAAAATGCATTATTTTGACTTAGTTCCTTTTAACATTGGAGGATTCAATTATACTTATGAAATTGTCCCGCGCCGTGGCTTCGTGGTCTAAGGCATCTTGCATTCCTGTAACGCGCGCTGGTTCGAGTCATCATGGGGGAAGAAATTTTCTCATGATATTTCGACCAGAATATGGGACCGGTGCCCATCCAGCATCGTGCACTTAAGGAGCTACGATAGGTAGCGAAATCCGGTTACGAAAGCCAGCTATAACAGCTGGGGGGAAATCATTGTGCTAACTACACGATACCTCCATTCTGGTTGGATGATAGTCCACCTCTGCTTCGGCACGTGAACGTGAGGCCAGCAGCCGGCTGGTCGGTCCGGGCTCTTCAAAGTCTGTGGCGCCAAGACTTATTGTTATTTCTTACTTATGAAATGATAATGTATATGCCATTTAATGACACTACTTGTTTTCAAAGATATTAAACAATTAATGATTTTCTAAAAAAAATGTTTTCATGTTAGCGTGTGAACATTCGCAGTGATTCCGATTGCTCAATTGAAGAAAAACAGTTGACTAGCAATTGTTCAGACTCTCATATGTCTTTCGCGTGTTCTCTATTCAAACTTCTATTCACTTACTTTGCTATACTGTTTTATTGCGTGATACAGTAACATCAAACATCATTAGTGGCAAGAGCTTAGATGTATTTTAAAATTCTTTCCTAGAATGAAAGCAGTCACGTTATAAACAGTTTATTCAATGTTATACAACGTACACTTCATTGAAGATAACGTAATCACTACTAAGAATTCCATCAGTTCTCATTACAACATAACCGTTTGTCACTTGTTACGTGTTTAAAACGAATTTTTGTATTGTCCATTAGGAGACAAAGACACGTAGATTCGCTCTACATACAAACTTCCGGACGTTAAGTGTTACTTTTATTGTGTTAAAAGAATGGCAATGATCATCATCATGAAATCCATATGTACTCGTAATTGAGTTACTGTTGTTTGGTTAGAATCCTATAAGTTGTGTAGATAACTGTGGTAAAAATTCCGCACGAGTCAGAACGTGATTCGAATTTACTAAAGTATTATTTCTTGTCACTCATTGTATTGCGGTAGACGCTAAACTAGAGACTACTGCGTTTCTCACTTAAGGAGAGTGGGTGGTGTAATTCGAATTTTTGTTTCCTAATTGATACATATTTTTCATTTTTTGCATTTAGAAATGTCATTGCTGCAACAACTTAAATTCGAGATTATAATGCAACTCCAATTGTAAGCGTATCGTGGCTTAGTAAACAACGATGATGATAGTTCAGTTCAGGCACTGGCACCGAGCACATTACAGACATGCAACAAAAACTCCAAGTTATTTGTCGAAACTCTAAATCTAAAGTATGGAGAAAAAAATCCAAATAATTAGAACATAAGATAAATATCCCATATTGTAATTAGTGAAACTCTGAAGACAAGCTGGAATAAATTACTTACATACAAACAAGAAAGGGCGACTTCTGAATAAAGAAACCTTATGTAAAATTCACCAGTCATTATGCTATAGCCACGACTCTTATCAGTGCTGTTTGTAAAATACTATTTTTTTTCTTTGAGAACAGAATAAAACTATACGTTTGCTAGAAAGTTTTTTAGTCCTAAAAATATTAAAGCTCATAAAAGAAAATAAAAGTTGTATGTTTGATGTATTAAGATGTAGTTTGTGTTTAGTATTAAAGTACATGTTACTTTATTTAACACTGTGTACTTATTTTTGGTACTGTGTTTAAGGATCTTTTCCCAATATGTCTCTGCGATCTTAGTAAACCAAAACAGGTTGATTCTTTCTATGAAGGATTTTATACAGAATTGGAGTTGTACTGTGTTTGAAAAAATTTGAGACTCAGATTTTGAAAAAAGTACGAGAATGCAGTCATTCACAAAAATGAATATATCGCAATCATTTTTTTAAGATAATTGAACATATATTGTCATTTTGCTCCTAAAACCAAGTTCTTTAAATTGTCTGGACCATAATTTTCATATTGATTATAACATTTTTAAGATGAACAGTTACATTTTAAGAATGAATTTTTAGAAGTATTTAAATATAAGTATGGAGGGATATTTTTCATTTGCAACAATATAACGTACTATTGTTTCATATTTTTTTCCCTAACAGTCTAAAGAATGCGTTCCAAATACAATGCATGTAGTGTTAATAGTTTTGAAGTTATATAACTTTTTGTATGAAAATAAAAGACGAAATTAAAGTTACGAAAAAAATGGAAAATAATGTTATGGGAAATTTCAATAAAAGTTTAGCGTCATTTCAAAATCCTATTCACCAGAGTTATAAAAATGATATCACAGCAGCTAACAAGGCCATAAATATGCAAAAATATTTTACGTAATATATTTTTAATGTATGAAAAACTATTTTAAAGCAAAAATATATTTTTGAGACTTTACTACCATATTTAGGCACCCTTTCTCCTTGAAAGCCCTGTACGCTAAAGCTTTAAGTATATCATCACTGCAGCTGACATGGATATAAATGCACATTACATTTTATGTAACATATTTTTTTACATTAAAAGTGAATTTTAAAACATTTTTTAATTTACTGGTTTCCAACCATACTATAGCCATCCTCCCCCATTAAGTATTTTGAATCGTTACAAATTGTTTCCCGAAAAATCGCTGATTCTGCATATCGCCAATATCCCGTTCTTTTCTTTCATTCCTAGCATGTGTCTAAAATTGAAAGGTTTTTTTTTGTAAAAACAACCATAGTCCAAAAACATAAATTTTCAGGAGAAACAAGAAACACTTCAAGTATGAAATTCATCATGTCAATTCTTAAGATACTGTAGAAACTTGAAAAAGCTGGAGTACATTAATTATAACTTAAATTCCCTCATAGAAATTAGAGATGAACAAAGATCGAGAAAGCAAGACCAACAGCGCCCGCAAAGCCGAAAACCCGCACGACAAAGTTGTAGGCTATACGTCGCGTCGTTGACGTAAAGACTGCTTGTGAGTGTTTCGAGACGTCGAGATTAATCACTCACGTCAAGGAGCCTTGAATCGCCACAGTTGTTTATACCTGACTGAACTTTTATCTACCGTGGCAACTGTTATCTGTATGTATAAACAATAAAGTAGCCTATTTTAAACATCATCTCTGCCTTTCAGTGTATAATAATCCGTTCTCCAGTCTTTATTTAATTACTAATTTTCTTTTCATATGTTTGAGATCAAGTGTGCAATCTCAAGTAAAAAGATATTAACGTTATGGGTGAATCCAGAAATGCATATAGAGTGTTAGTTGGGAGGCAGGAGGGAAAAAGACCTCTGCGGAGGCAGAGACGTAGATGGAAGGATAATATTAAAATGGATTTGAGTGAGATGGGATATGATGCTAGGGACTGGATTAATCTTGTCCAGGATAGGGACCCTGCCCATCTCAAACGTCTGGATTTAATGTTCCTAATTATGTCAAGTGAAGAATACAATGCGTGCAGTTCTGCGTTGTGTAACTTTCTCCATTCTCCTGTAACGTCATCCCTCCTAGCCTGAAATATTTTCGTAAGAACCTTATTCTCAAACACCCTTAGCCTCTGTTCCTCTCTCGAAGTGAGAGTCCAAGTTTCACAACCATACAGAACAACCGGCAATAAAACTGTTTTATAAATTTTAACGTTCAACTTTATTGAGAGCAGACTGGATGATAAAAGCTTCTCAACCGAATAATAACAGGCATTTTCTATATTTATTCTGCGTTTAATTTCCTCTCGAGTGTCATTTATATTTGTTACCGTTGCTCCAAGATATTTAAATTTTTCAACCTCTTCAAAGGATAAATTTCCAATTTTTATTTTAGAGACATACTATTTACTAATATCAAATAACGTAAAATAAACTGTAGCTCGTACCGTGTCGTAGATTTACGGCCCGTAAAAGAACTGTTCCTGGTAGAGAGCTCGAGGCAAAATATATCGACCATTCTCGCTTATGTGAATTTAAACGTAAATTAAGTGCATTTAAATAAATTACTACTTACTTACTTACAAATGGCTTTTAAGGAACCCGGAGGGATTTGAGGGAGGTGGGATATAATAGTAGGGACTGGATCAATCTTTCTCAGGATAGAGACCGATGGCGGGCTTATGTGAGGGCAGCAATGAACCTCCGGGTTCCTTAAAAGCCATTTGTAAGTAAGTATTACGTCATTATCATCATCTATAAAATCCGAATACATATTATTCCGTCGAATTTGCACATTTGTTTTAACACTTCTTATTCTATCCTTGATATATATTTTTTGTTTCATAAAACAACACATTCATGATTTAAACATCTTTATTATTTATTGGAATTGGAAAATTACATTTTTAATTATGTACTCTTTTATTGTACATTACCAGTTATTCATATGAATAAAAGTCTTTGTTATATTATAAGTGGACCTAATTTTTCTTCAGTATAGTTCCCTCAAAGAAAAATACGTACTTTTGACAACTGGAGTAACAGATATAGGCTACTATAGAATTTACACTGTTTCAAATTCTCTTTATATTCACTAGCACGGGAATGACATCCAAGTCATTTCCATGATAGGTCCTTGGTATCACTGGTTGATTTACATTCCTAGAAACGTGTGAAATCAAATTCGTATGTCTTAATTATAATTTCTTCCATTTTGTCTGATTTTTTTTCACCGCACGCGACTATACTTATTCTGTGCACCACATGTTGTCCTTCCACTTTTAGTTGATACATTGTCAAGCGCGAAACATACTTTGGGAACTGCATTTCATAGGGAAAAAGAATAAATAAATAATAGCAAAATCATTTCATTACCCGTCCAAGGCGAGTGAGGACCCGGCGCTTCTGCGAACTAAACTGTTTATCTGTTGTGGTTCTGAGTGCATTCGTGCTATCTCTCAGTCAGCCTGTCCACTAGGACGTATCGAAAAAAAAATCCAAAATTCAAAAGGTAAGGGTGTACAAAAATTGTTTTGTAATCTCTACTATAACCAGTCACGATGTGGGACCCCTACTTCGGAAAGAGAGGACAGGGAAGACCACGGCTCAGATGGTCTGACATGTTTACCAAAGAGGCGGGGAAACAATGGTCGAGGACAGCAAAGAACAGAGTTTTGTGGGAAGAACTAGGGAAGCTCATTGTAAATAGATAACGTAATCAGTGTTAAGATACTGTAAATAGTAAAGTCAGTATTAGTGAAAGTGTGAGATAAGTTTTGTAAATAGTAAAGTCAGTGTTGAGAAAGTGTCAGATAAATAGTGTAAATAGCAATCAAGTGTTTGTCAAAGTGCCAGTGTCAGTATAATGTGTTTAGTGCAAGAAAAAAAATGAACAAAGAACAGTGCTGAGACTAGTTAAAGTTGAACAGGGTTATTAACAATGTCACAAAAGTAGTATGCACGACAAGCTCGCCTGGATTGGCTCACCGAGCGAGTACACTTGAGCCATCCCGTCGAGGGGGTTCTAACCCCATCACAGGAGGCCTGTGACCAACATGGGACATCATGGCTAACATTCATTCATTCATTAATTCACTATAACCAGTAAATAATAATATATTTTCCACCGAGCCACAGGACGTCTAAAGATGATCGTATAGGCCTACCTAAAGTAATTAAATTTTTATATATTTTTTATTTTCATAATTCTTCAGTGCATGGTCATTGGGGCTCAAGTCACTTCTTTTCTACAATTTTTAGTTTCTGAAAAGCTATTGAAAAGAAACACTTACGTTTCATTTGGTATTACGGACTTGTACACCTATCTGAGCGGAATACAGTCATAAAACAGTAAAATGATTAATTTACCTTAAGTCTTATTTTCTAAAAATTTGTCGGTATTAACGGTTTATAATCCACATCTGTGGAGTTACGATTAGCGCGTCTGGCCGCGAAACGAGGTGGCTCGAGTTCGAATCCCAGTGGGGGAAAGTTGAGGTTTTTCCGGGTTTTTCCTCAACCCAATATGAGCAAATGCTGGGTAACTATCGGTGCTGGACTCCGGATTCATTTCACCGACATTATCACCTTCATTTCATTCAGACGCTAAATAACCTGAGATGATGATACAACGTCGTAAAATAACCTACTAAAAATTAACGGTTTATGTCGACATAACATGCCCTTAGTATCGTCAATATATGATGTACTGGAGAAATATTACTCGTATGTTGACCACTTAAGATTTGTAGGTATGCCTCAGTACTTCAACTAACAGGTGCCAACACTGTATTAATGAGGAAGTTTGTAAGATTTATATTTCCACTGTTGTTACATTCTACAATATGAAAGAATAGCATTAACGAGTTTTACTGAAAGTGTTAAGATGTTTTATAGTAGAAAAAAAAATGTTTCTTCGTGTACAAAAGCAATGATAATAAAGGTAGGTAAATGTTTTTAATAGGAGTATTTTCTGTATTTATATTTTTAATATAAAATAGGCAAATTGACTCGCTCTATAGATTAGAATTAAATTAAAATCATGATTTTAGTGACTGAGATTTTTTACTACAACAACTGATTCCGTATGGATTATTTTTTGCCTACTGCAATAAATTTTTCTTCAATTTCTCTTCGTTCTGGTTGTGACAGAAACTATTGTGGCTATATAAAAGCATTAAACATAATTGCAGTGAATTATGTCAAAGTGTAATTACTGTAACTTTAACATTGATAGATAATACAGTTATAGACCTACTCTTTTTTGTGTTACGAGTGTAAATGCATCGGCGGAACACTATATATTGTGTTTAATGAAATATATTATTTATAACAGGTAATCAAAATTGTGTGTAACTAAGTATAGGCCTATCACTTATTAATTTTTCTTAATTTTATTTATTTATATAATGATACAAGACTTTTTTCCTATGTCCAATCAAAAATGATGCCATGAAATCCAGATAAATACGTCGCATGGTCGCATCATATGACGTTGCGTTAGTATCTGGTGCTTCAGTTGCCTCTATAGTCTGATTGTACCGCCTGAGGACGGTATCGTTCGTAAACAGAACGATTGGCGCGCTCATCTCTCAGACCGTCACTCGCCTTGGACGGGTAATACAAATATTTCTAAAAATCTGCACATGTATGAGATCTTACTATCCCTACTTGATTTTCCTGCGAGTGCTATCACGAGTAATATGTACTGCTGTCCGAGCAAATAACATTTTTTCGCTTTTGAATATTACACTTTGTGTTGTGAACGTTTTGCACGGTTCAGATTGTTTTCTGACGATCGTCGTTAGCTTCGGTCTGCAGTTGGCTATCACGCGAAGTAGAATCGTTGCTGCTGGTGCTGTGATTGTGGTGATAATGGTGGTGTGGCGCGTTTGACGTAGAACTCTGGCCGAGAGCTGGAGAGCAGTCCCGCAATGTTGATATGGAATCGGACGTTACTGTTGCTGATTGTGGCAGATCTTTGTAAAAGCAAAGGCCGCAGAAACCAGATCCAGGATACGATGGTGGAAAAGTTGTTAGTCCACTTGCCAACGCCAGATTTCTGTAAAGAAGAAGACGAAATAATACTAGTAATAATGATCATGATGATGGTAATAATAATAATAATAATAATAATAATAATAATAATAATAATAATAATAATAATCATGTAATAATATTATACACGAATTACACCAATAAGGTTTGATCTGCCTTACATTTAAAATTTTGATGTACGCATTAGGATTAGGGATTAGGGAACAGTGGCTAGGGTCAGGTTAGGGACGACCCTTCAGCACGTCGGCCAGACTGAGCCTATTGTGCACCCCGAATTATGGGATGAATGAGAATGAGGTGTACCAGCCCACCGCTCACCCAAAAGGTCCCCTACACCACCCGCCATAAGTTCATACCACCAAGGTAACCAAGCAGCACAGGATCCATTCTGACGGCCCTTCCAAGGTGTCGAAGCGCCCTTGAAAGTGTTCTTAAGGAATGAATCCTGATAGAAATATTGCGGAAGATTTGGAACCCAGAGACAGTCAGACATGCGTCATGACCTGGATAGCTATGGAATGAGATGATGAAGATGAATGATATGAAATCTAAATTCTTTTTTTTTATACAGGGAAGAGAAACGGAAATGGACCGTGGTAATGAAAATTACAACCCTCTCCATTCAATTTGCCTAAGCAACTATGGAAAACCACGGAAAAACCGTGCAAAACGTATTAGTCAATTCGCTCGGTTGATGTACAATAGTTATATAAAGTTTTAAGTTAATGAGCAACCAGTTGCCGGTTTAACCCTTCTAAACCCGTCCTATTGCATTAATAATACAATGATAATTGAAGACTGCATATAAAGGCTGTATTTATTTTATTTTTGCAGGTTATTTTACGACGCTTTATCAACATCTCTGGTTATTTAGCGTCTGAATGAGATGGTGATAATGCCGGTGAAATGAATCCGGGGTCCAACACCGAAAGTTACCCAGCATTTGCTCATATTGGGTTGAGGGAAAACCCCGAAAAAACCTCAACCAGACTTGCCCCAACCGGGAATCGAACCCGGTCCACCTGGTTTCGCGGCCAGACGCGCTAACCGTTACTCCGCAGGTGTGGACGTATAAAGGCTGTAGATGTCAATACCTTTGCAAATTAGTTTTTCCAAAAAAAAAAAAAGAATCTATGTCCCTGCCTTAATCCTCTAAGAAAAGAGGATAAGTCCCATTTTAATATTATTTATTACCTAGCTTCTTCAATAGATGTGCGACATGTATGGTATTAGGCCTACATTAGTTACAAAATTACTTACCAGTAGATGTAGGCCTACTACATATAATTAATATTTAAGGAGAAAAATTCGCTCCGGCGCCGGGAATCGAACGCGGGTCCTTGGTTCTATGTACCAAGCGCTCTGACCACTGAGCTACACCGAATTAAATCCACAGCACCGGATAGAACTCTCCTCCTTCGATGTTGTCCCTTTATGGCTTGACTCCAAGTTAGGCATATACATGTTGACGTATGTATCCTGTGCCAACTGTCAAATATTAATTGTCAACGTTACAGACAAATTCTGTAGGACAAATTAATACTTCCATAATATTTTCTTAGCTAGCAGTGCATAATAACTGCGGATTCCCGGCCAACAAGTCACTCAGATGAGTGCGCTCCTAGTATAATGGCGGTTGACACTAGATACATACGTCAACATGTATATGCCTAACTTGGAGTCAGGCCATAAAGGGACATCATCGAAGGAGGAGAGTTCTATCCGGTGCTGTGGATTGAATTCGGCGTAGCTCAGTGGTCAGGGCGCTTGGTACGTTCGGGTTCGATCCCCGACGCCGGAGCGAATTTTTGTCCTTAAATATTAATTGTCAATGTTACAGACCAATTCTATAGGACAAATTAATACTTCCGTAATATTCTACTACATATAGTTTACCTTGCCTTGTTTCAGTTTCTAGCCTAGTATGGAATAATAGGATGGGGTAGTACTTTTAAAACTCTTCTTAATCCACCAGTTCTATTACAGAGAAGAATAATTAAAATATGTCTAAAAAATCTATTGATTATTCTACCGAAAAATTGTTTTTAGAATTTAAAGTCTTGAAAATACATAAAATTTAGACCTACATCAACGTATTATTAAATTTTATACATAAAAATCGTACATATTTCAGAACAAATACTCACAAACACAAAACCAAAAACATGATACAATACGTTTGTTTGAACCCAAGTGTTTAACGAGCACTGCTTTAAATCATAGTAGTAATATCGGCCCTAGAATTTATAACAAATTAAAAAGGAAATACCCACATCTATCTATCTCCAACAGTTTCAGATTTAAAAATATATGTGAGCAATTTGTTATGAGTAAAAGGTAAAGGTAAAGGTATCCCCGTAACATGCCATGAAGGCACTTGGGGGGCATGGAGGTAGAGCCCCATGCTTTCCATGACCTCGGCACTAGACTGAGGTGGTGTGGTCGGCATCACGCTCTGACCCCCGGGAAAGACCCGGTACTCAATTTTATAGGAGGCTGAGTGAACCTCGGGGCCGTTCTGGAAGTTTGGCAACGAGAAAAAATCCTGTCACCACCTGGGATCGAACCCCGGACCTTCCAGTCCGTAGCCAGCTGCTCTACTAACTGAGCTACCCGGCCGCCATAATTTGTTATGAGTACATATTAATTTTTAGGTGTTATTTTATTGTAATTTATGCATGTAACTTTATTATGTATCGAATCCTTCCCTGAGCATGAGATCACTCTCTTTGAGGGGAATGCTAAAATTTTGTATATTCACAACTTCATTGTATTATATTTTTCTGCCAATAAACATATTATTATTATTATTACTACTATTATTATTATTACTATGATTATTATTATTATTATTATTATTATTATTATTATTATTATTATTATTATTATTATTATTACTAGTTGCAAAAGAAAGTCCTTTTTTCTAGGGTTTTTCTCTTTGACACTTATAGCTTTTTTATGCCCAGTCTTAAGTTATTTTCACTGCAATTTAAAGAAAACGGTTTGAAAAATAAACAATGTAGTCATAAAATTATCAATAATAAAATTCGAAATTGAAAGAAGTAAAAATAATGCAAGTACAGCAGAACCTCTATTATCCGTGGTAATGAAGGGGGTGGGCTGAACGGTTAATCGAAAAAATCGGATAATCCGTACCATAAAAGTTTTCGTAAATTTAGTGAATAATAGGCCTACTTACACTTTGTTAATTTCCTCTATGGCCTTCTATTTAACACGCTAGGTAGTGGAACACAAGTTTATTAATTTAAATCTCATTGTGAACGACAGGTTTTTAAGGGGTAGGGAAGCTCCTTGTAATGGCTGCCTGTGGAAAGATGTGAATAGTAGAGGTCTCGTGTTGTAGATTTACATACTTTATACACTCCAAACTCATATCCTGTTGTGAGATGAGCTACAGTTTCTCTTTCCCCAAACCACTCAATTTTTTTACTTTCTTTTTTCGATACTTAGCACAACAAGATTTCTTTTGACACCCGTAGAAGACATTTTATATAGAAATTATACAGTACGACAACTCGTATAGTAGACCATACTGTGTAAAAATAAAGGCTTGTAATAACACTCTATAGAAAAAAAATAATATGCTAACGCAATGTACAGTAGGTTACTTCATATATTTCTGTAGCAAAATAAGCGAGAGAAAGACAGACGGATAATCCACCAATCGGTTAATAGAGTGACGGATAATCGGAGTTCTACTGTACAGCAATATATTTAGAGTCCCGCGCCGTAGTGTCGTGCTGTAAGGCATCATGTCAGGACTCGGGTTACAAAATGAGCGTCGATTCGAGTCCTCACGATGAAGAATTTTTCTCATGAAATTTCGGCCCGTGTTTGGGACCGGTGACCACCCAGCATCGCAATTAATTTGGGAAGCTACGATAGGTAGCGAAATCCGGTTTCGAAAATCGACTATAACGGTTGGGGGGATCATCATGATGATCGCACGATACCTCCGTTCCGTTTGGATGATCGTTCACTTCTGCTGAGGCATGTGGATGTGAGATCATCATTCGGCTAGTCGGCCTTAGCCTTTCAAGGGGTGTTCGCGTCACGGACGGACAGTAAATCTACAGTGTAACTTACGTTTGAATAATCATATTGTTTATTATTGTTTAGTCAACTGTCCGAAAACAGATCTGAATCTTATAAGCGATACCAAGAAGACATCACTCATGAGGCAACTAGGCCAGGAGGTATTGAGGTAGGGTGGCCAGTTACTTTCTTCCTCCATTATATACATTGCCGACAAGCTACATATTACATTAGTTACACTTCAGATGTATACAAACAATTATTGTTCTTCCTCTGAAATATAAAGGTGTACATCATATCAGCCACAACCTCAATCAGAAGATATAATCATATTATTTCTGAAAATTAAGTTTTCTTCGACAACTCAGTTAGCAATATATAGGCCTACTGAAATATGATTCGCTTAATATTTTATACAAAAAAGACGCTGATTTTACAGGAAGTATAGGCCTTACATTCGATTAAGAATATATTTTATACCTTGCAAAATCTAGTATTTACCTATACGGCCAATATAGGAAGCTAAATAAAATAAATAGTTTTGTAGCTGTTTTACTTAAAAAAATATGTTGTCAACTCAAAAATTTTGGTATCTTGATTTTTAGATTATTTTAAAAGGAATTTCACCACAATAAAAATTTTATTATTAGCTGAAAGACCATTGCAGGGACCAGCTGAATCCAGGAATTGGAATAGACCGAATAACTAATCCGTACAGCTGTTGGTATAGTGGTGATAGGTTTAATTATGATTATAATGATCACGTAGCAATACAACTCCACACAACACCCAATATTTCAGCATTTATTTCACTAATTGTGTAGGCCTACTACTGGTCTTCACTCCCACGCAAAATGAATTTTTAATTAAAATGTCTCATTTTGCCCGTAAGTCTTTATCATTCATCTAAAGCTTCATCAGCTCGTACATAAAGTAAAGATAAAAACTCGAGTTCCAACGCATCCATTAATAAAACAAGCTAATACAAACCTACAATTTATTACACTTTTCCCTAATAGTTAATTGTACCTCACTATAATTGCTGTGAGAAAACCGCCTTTATTCCGTTATTTCAGAATACTGTGCACATGTTATAACCGTTTCCACAATTCTCTATTTTTTATTATGTTCGTGATTGTAGGTCATCAAAGTGAACGTGTTGAGTAAATCCAAGTAGCTATTAAATGATATAAATGGCTCACCTTCTATTACAAACGGTCCACACCTGTGGAGTAACGGTCAGCGCGTCTGGCCTCGAAACCAGGTGGCCCGGGTTCGAATCCCGGTCGGGGCAAGTTATCTGATTGAGGTTTTTTCCGGGGTTTTCCCTCAATCCAATACGAGCAAATTCTGGATAACTTTAGGTGTTGGACCCCGGATTCATTTCACCGGCATTATCACCTTCATGTCATTCAGACGCTAAATAACCTAGATGTTTATAAAGCGTAGTAAAATAACCCAATAAAAAATTACAAACGTATAAAAGAGACTTAAGTTAACAACGTATCGATAAATAATATAGTCTATTTATATTTTTATTGCCACATTACAATCTCATTTGTCACAAAAATATATATCATAAGTACCGGCAAATAAAATCTTCATAGTCGTCTATTTTCGAGAGTTGAATCCTTTGTCTTGTCTCACCCTTATCATGTGCGAATTTTGAACAGAGAACGGACATTATGCATTTTTAATTGGTTTATTTTAGGACGATTTATTAACTGCAATGGTTATTTAAAGTCTGAGTGAAATGAAGGTGATAATGATAGCGAAATGAGTCCAGCGTCCAGCGACGAGAGTTTGCTCTTAAGGGGTTAGGTATAGCTTACAGCAGTAAAATTTTGGAAATATTCAACATTTTTTTCCTCCATTACTGTATCTTGTACAACAATGAAAATTAGTACGTGTAAAACACTGTTCTTCTGCTATATGATAAAAATATTTTTGCGATTTAAAAAAATTATTTACATTTTTTTTTTCAAAATTCAGTTCACTGTGCAATGTTGAAGCGTTTCCCACATAACTAAAAAACCATCCAACATTCTGTGATGAAATTTTTTGTGTGTATTTATGTATGTTATATCTACAATATGATGCAAGAACACTTCTCTTCCTTTGATATATTGTCTGATAAAAAAAAATAAATTCATTTAAAAAATGGTCAAATATCACTATTTTTTAATATACAAAATAAAATATATATATATATATATATATATATATTAAGGAATGTAGTTGAAAGAGCATGCTATTGTAAACACGAGTTTCAGCAATAAAATAAAAGAGCGAGAATATGGAAAAGTTAATAAGTTTATGAGTTATGAGGAAAACGCTTCATCACTGCACAGTGAATTACCACCATTATGATTAAAAAAAAAATATATATATATATGTATTTTTTAATCGTAAAATATTTGTTTCATATAGCAGAAGGACAATGTTTTACACATACCAATTTTCATTATTGTACAAGATACAGTAATGGAGGAAACAAATGTTGAATATTTCCAAAAATGTTACTGCTGTAAGCTGTACTTAACCCCTTAATGGGTTGAGAGAAATCTCCAGAAAAATCTCAAACAGGTAACTTGTTCCAACCAGGATTTGAACACGGGCCCGCTCGTTACTCCACAGCGGTGGAGTAGCAAGTAGCAAGACATCGTGATCGAAAGGTCAGCATGGTTCTTACCACCTCTTAGAATAACATGGGACAGGTCTAAGACAAAGGACGGACACCAGTCCGTATAAGAGGAAGATACGTATATTAATTTTTCTACCTCTTCGATAATCAAACACGGGTTCTCAGAGTGAATAGAAATTTTATAAATCCATAGGTCAGCATTTCTATATTTGTTTTATGTTAACAATAGTTGATATTTCAGTAACAACATCAGTTTAGAGCCTCACTAGATTTGAATATGAACATATATTAAGGACATGGTTTACTAAATGATGGCATTACTGTAACAAATCAAATTACACATTGCTTCGAAACATCTGTTGCCCTATTCAGAGGCATTCGTGTATGTAAGTAGTTAAACATTTAGTATAGTAACAGCTCCGCTACAATAGAGGAGGGAAGCGCCCACTTAAAATGATTAACGAGGTGGTATTAGCACGCCTGTATTGCTACGTTTGATAGGCGATCATCCTTGGGTTTGTCGCACATGCGAACTAGTCATTGTGGCTGTGCATGGGGTGAGAGGAGGGCTGAGGTTACACACTAACCACATGTATCTGGCTAGGCTTTTGAGAGAAACAATTGCGAACCGCCTATGCGTAACGTTTCTCAATTGTTCACGACATGCTATTATTTTGAACTGTGCTGAGTAACGTGAGGTCCACGGGTCGGATGGGGTTCGAGAAATGTGTTTACATACAGTCACGAGTAGTGATTCAGTAGTTTTCCGACGGTATTCGCTTCACTGATTGAAAATAAATGATACGATTGATACATACAATGAGAATAATACGAATATTGGTAAGGCAGGGGAAGGGAAGGAATTAAAGGAAAGAAAGAAACAAGAACATAATAGGAGAGGAAGAACAGAAATAAAAGGGAAGAATAGTGAGAAGAAATAGAAGAGGAAGAGGAGAATAACAAGGACAAGAAGAAAGAGATGTAATCAAAACAGGAAGAGGAGATATAAAAGGAAGGAAAGAAGGAGAGAAGAGAGGGTGGAAGAGAATTACAAGACGAGGAAAGCAGAAAAAGAGAATAACAAAATATAGAAAGACAAGGATGGGGAGAAATAAATGGGAGAAAAGTAACAAGTTCGACAATAAAAATAGAGAGAAAAAGAATAACAAGGAGCAAAAAAGAGTATACTGTTAAATAACAAGAAACGAGAAAAAGAGACAGGCGAAACAGAAAGTTGGGTAAGGAATAATAGGAACAAGAAAGACAGGAAGAAGAGAAATAAAAAGTTAGGGAAAGAATAAGAGTATCATGAAGCTAAAGGAAGAAGTTATAGTCCAGTCGCTCTAATTTCCGGCAGCCAATCGCGTTGCAGGTCGGCTACATTTAAACGTGTGCGTCTTGTGATTCGTTTATGAAGACGTTATTCATTTCTTAAGGCTCGATAAATACTTAATATAATCGCCCGCCATTTTGGCTCTTTCGTTGGCGTTCGCAGAAAGCAGACGAAGACGTTATTTGTCGCTCAATTATTTGCTGAATTACAGTGCGTTTGATTTATTATCATAGGAGCTACGACATGATAATGTTTAACGGTGTGGCAAATAGATTCCTCGTATGGTAGCTCGGGAACGAAAGAACAAAAATGGCGAACGATACTACCTACCTAGACTTTATAGAGCCTTCAATTCCTAAGACGTAAGCAAAGAGGCGGAGTCACGCCGGAAATAACAGCGTCGCGACTATAGAAAAAGAATAAGATTAACGTGAAGTGAGAGAAGAAGAAAAGTAGAAAGTTAGAAAAAGAATAAGATTAACATGAAATGAGAGAAAGAGGAGACATAGAAAGTTAGAAAAAAGAATAAGATTAATATGAAATGAGAGGAGGAGAAGAAATGAATATTTAGAAAAAGAATAAGATTAACATGAAATGAGGGGAAGAGGAGAAATAGAAAGTTAGAAAAATAACAAGATTAACATGAAATGAGAGGAAGAGGAGAAATAGAAAGTTAGAAAAATAACAAGATTAACATGAAATTAGAGGAAGAGAAGAAATAGAAAGTTAGAAAAATAATAAGATTAACATTAAAGGAGAGGAAAAGGAGAAATAAAAATAGGAAAAGAATAAGATTAACATGAAAGGAGAGAAAAAGGGAGAAATAAAAATAGGAAAAGAAATAAGATTAACATGAAAGGAGAGGAAAGGGAGAAATAAAAATAGGAAAAGAAATAAGATTAACATGAAAGGAGAGGAAAGGGAGAAATAAAAATAGGAGAAGAAATAAGATTAACGTGAAAGGAGAGGAAAGGAAGAAATAAAAATAGGAAAAGAAATAAGATTAACATGAAAGGAGAGGAAAGGGAGAAATAAAAATAGGAAAAGAAATAAGATTAACATGAAAGGAGAGGAAAGGGAGAAATAAAAATAGGAAAAGAATAAGATTAACATGAAAGGAGAGGAAAGGGAGAAATAAAAATAGGAAAAGAATAAGATTAACATGAAAGGAGAGGAAAGGGAGAAATAAAAATAGGAAAAGAAATAAGATTAACATGAAAGGAGAGGAAAGGGAGAAATAAAAATAGGAGAAGAAATAAGATTAACGTGAAAGGAGAGGAAAGGGAGAAATAAAAATAGGAAAAGAAATAAGATTAACATGAAAGGAGAGGAAAGGGAGAAATAAAAATAGGAAAAGAAATAAGATTAACATGAAAGGAGAGGAAAGGGAGAAATAAAAATAGGAAAAGAAATAAGATTAACATGAAAGGAGAGGAAAGGGAGAAATAAAAATAGGAAAAGAAATAAGATTAACTTGAAAGGAGAGGAAAGGGAGAAATAAAAATAGGAAAAGAAATAAGATTAACATGAAAGGAGAGGAAAGGGAGAAATAAAAATAGGAAAAGAAATAAGATTAGCATACTGGTAACAGGAGAGCAAGAGGTGAAATAGAAAGTTAAGAAAGATGAGAGTTACAGTAAGGGGGATGAAGAGGAGAAATAAAGAGTAGGGAAAGAATAAAAGGAACAAAAAGGAAGAGCAGGAAGGGAGAAACAGAAGGGCGGTAAAAGGAGGAAAATGATGATGATAAATGGAAGAAGAAAATAAGAAGAGGAAGATGAGATAGCAGAAGGAAACATATGAAAGTAAATATTACAAAATTGCTTTTGAAAGAATTATTGTTCAACTATAAGTAGGCTGCAAATATTATCTCGCGATATGTAGAGGCTGATTTTTTAATGTATGTTCATTCGCTTCTCGATAGCCTGGTTCGGTTCACAAAGCGAAGTTATGGCAATGATCCTAGCCGTTACGGTTATAATCATGGTTGCTAAGGGGCGAGCCAGAGAAGATTGAGACGGTCAATGTGACAAGGGGATAATGAAAACAGTGGGTCGGATATGGGCTCACGAAGTAGGGGAACATAATTAAAGGACGGGAAGAATCCAAGGTAACAGGAAGCTTGCGCCAAAATTTTGGTTTTGTCATGTCCATTTATCACAAACAGTTTCGCACCTATTATTAATCTTCGCTTCGTCATATATCTTCCTGCGCTCAGTCCGTAATTAATGTTCCACAACATCGCACAATGCACCATTTTACCTGGGCACTGCACAAAATTGCAGTATTAGATGTTGCTAATATTTAAATCCTATGATTATTATTTCTGTACATCATTCTAATCTGTTAGACATGTATAAATAAATAAATAAAAAATAAATAAATAAATAAATAAATAAATAAATAAATAAATAAATAAGTAAATAAATAAATAAATAAATAAATAAATAAATAAATAAATAAATAAATAAATAAATAAATAAATAAATAAATAAATAAATAAGTAAGTAAGTAAATAAATAAATAAACAAATAAATGAATGAATGAACAAATGAATGAATGAATGAATGAATGAATGAATGAATGAATGAATCCGCAATAAGATTATGTCGTAGTGCAATCATTTTAAATGCGTAGAAGTTCGTAGAACTAAAGTAGTTATTGATATTCAAAGAGGATAGATCTTGTTGAAAGTATGAACATTGAAACATTTTCCAAACAACTATACAAATGTGAGTTTCAGGAAAACGAAATAGAGATCCATTCTATGAAGCTTGGAGAGGGAACAGTTTTTCAGAGTCGGTCCGGGTACAAACTGGAGATTTGCCTACCTTTCACACTCTTACAGAGACAGAATTTAATATAATATGTTTCTTGCCTTGTGATATTTCATCTAATGATATTATGTAATGCTAACCGCCTGACCAGGGAGTCACGTTATTCGTGATTATCTGTTGTTGGTTCTTATAATCCTCATCCGGATGGGAACGTAAGGTCCCCTCTAAAGAATCTAATAATACTTGAAAGTTGATGATTACGATGTCGATTAAATATGTTATTAGTAGAGGCTACAAGATTAGTATTATTGAAGTTTTTAAGTAGTCGACGCATGTGCTCTAGCAAGCGAAGTACTTGTCTGGCGGCTCACGCGATTCTTGTTTCGTCAAGTGGGTCAAAACAAAACATTGACCATTTTAACAATTACACTAAAATTTACAATTTAAATTATTTACACTATATACACTAGAATATGCTATTTTTACTATTTACACTATAATAAAGAATGTAGATCTACATTGATCAAGCATTATTTACAATATTTAGCATAATTAGGCCTATGCACAGTGTTATATATTATAATGCACAATATTTTATTTCATAATTCTGTAGCCTACTTATTTTGTAAATTGTGTACAATAGTGTAAATAATGTTTGATCATGTAAGCCTTCATTCTTTATGACAGTATAATAGTAAAAATAGCCGATTGTCAGAAAGACTGCTTTTCGAGTCTAGAATATGATATTTCTTCAAATACGACTCTTGTAGACCGAGCTAGCGGAGTGGTAGAGGGCTGGCCTCGCATTCGGGAGGTCCGGGGTTCGATCCCAGGGACCGGCAATCCTAACTGAGGTTTTTCATGGTTTCCTCAGTTATTTCCAGGCAAATGCTGGGATTATACCTCTTGAAAGTCCCGCCATGGACGGCGATCCTTTCCTTAATCCTTTCATATGTGTGAGTGAATGATGTGTAATGTCTGAAATGTTTGTGTTGTATCGGAGGTGGCCCTGGCATTGAGCTGATCCCTCATCCATATCCTTGTGTGGTCAAAAAAGTATGTATGTGATCCATAGCTTAATACCTCTCCCGACAGGTCGCGGCCCTGTAAGGCCCGGATGGCGTGGGTCGTGTAAATGTACCTAGAAGGGAGAGGTTAAACTGAGAGAAAGAAAAGACTCTTGTAGAATATTTATTTTTAATATATCAATTTTCCTTCATTATGTTAATCATTCCTTCTATCAAAATTATTGTCTTTTGTAACATTAAATTGTATTTGTTTAATTCTTAGAATTACATGTGATTAAACACATCCCCTCAAAGTTTGTCGCAGAGGTTTTGAATCACCCTGTAGAGATGGGTCGATACCACAATAATTTTTCAATACTCTATACCGATACCTGGTTTATAATCTCGATACTCGATACTAGCCTACAATTTAAAAATTGATAACTGAAAACACAAAAAAATGCTTCAAGGAGCAATTTTAATTTCTTATACTTTACCATTACACTCCACACCTCACTGGTCACGCATTATAAGAAGCAGGTATAAACGAATTTAAGAGTCCACTGCAAGAATGATGGATGTCACTTTCTTGTCGAAAATGAACCAAGACTGTCAATGCATAGCTTAAGACATATAGAATGTACATATAGAGTTATATGGCATTAACACTGATAGTCATTGTCCAGTAATGATCGGAAAATCACAGTTAAGCTTTGAGCGTTAAGCATTTCAAGCTTTCAATTGCTTCTCCTGCAAAATGTATTCCAAATGACATCCATCATTCTTGCAGTGGACTCTTCAATTATTTTTATGAGGAATACCGGATCTCGCCAATTTTAGTTACATAAGTTATCTAGTGTTCATTCACACGTCTCATACTTGACCAGAACCATTCTGGGCAGACGGTGGCAATACTGAAAATTGTACAATATGTCTATTTCCCTAGAAATTCTTTTTTCGGACAGCTATTCATGGACTAGTCTACTGAAGTCTTATTTCCTTTCCATTGACAAATGTCCTATCAGTCTCAAAAAATTATTTCAAAATCCTCTTTCTATTACCCCCTTTCATTTCCTTGTCAGCCAGCTGAAAACCTTTTCTGATACAATCCAATGCGTTAAAAAACAAGATATAACAATCAATGAAGTAAAGGATGAAGTAAACAAATTGTTGGAAAAGTTAAACTGCAGAAAGACAGAGAAGTTTGTTACCACTACTGTGAAAAATTAGTTGCAGGAACTAGAAAATGAAAGGATTATACTGTAACGGTTAAAAAAATTTCAGAGCTATGCAGTAGAGTTCTATGGCATCTGGATTGAATATATTCAGGAGTGGTGTACACCATTTCTAACAACTCTTAGGACTCTGAATTGGATCAATTTGTATTGTTTTCAGTCCTAGGTAAAGCAATAAGAAAATCTCTATTAAAAACAAGCGACTAAAATAGGCGTCATAAGAATAAATATTAGTTTCGCCACATCCTGAATGTCACTATTACGTCTTTATTTCCTTTTCCCTTTTGATGTTTCCTCTCTCTCCAGTTCAGAGGGCAGACAACAAATCCGTTCTAAGCCTCCAAGCCCTATTGTAGCAGAACGACGTATTGCGTGTAACCGAAGAGCTTAATGGGCCACCTTACATGGCTTCATCTGCCGTCCCTATAATTTAAGAGGAGGGGTTGGTTTTTATGAGTAGATAACTGATAGACTTCAATCTGAGCTCACCCTCTCAACATGTCAATTAGAAGAATTGCAATGAGATAACATCGTACAGTGTTCCAGCTAACGGGGCTCTGTCCGCCACTGAGGTCACAATGCTTGCAATCGGTGAAGGATATTTTAGTCTTGCAGCCTTCAATGCCAAGTACAATATCATCACCGCCACCACTACCACCGCTATATATAAAGCGCTAATACCACTGCCACTGTCACAACCACTATACTAGCAAGCAGTTTGAATCATTCGATATTATTTGAAAACCATGTTTTCATAGATGATTTTATATTCTTTATTTAATTATACATAGACTATAATTCAAACGTACGTATTTCGTAGGAAACAATTTGTGTGATTATTTTCATATTTCTACAGGGAAATGTATAATTTTACTGAAATTTGTTTTCTGGAAGTTCAGATTTATTAAGAATTATAATTATGTTTTATGATGGCTAACGGAAAAAATCGTAACACCTCTGATACTTAACATTTGTTGTTGTTGTTTAGTCAACTGTCTGAACCTCACAAATGATACCAAGAAGGCACCACTTATGAGGCAACTAGGCCAGGAGATAATGGGGTAGGGTGGCCAGTTCCTTTCCGCCTCCATTGCATACATCGCCGACTAGCTACATATTGCACTAATCAGATTTAAGATATATACAAACAATTGTCCTTTCTCTGACACATCACTTATCGCATATAAAATTAACACCTCAACTCTTTTCAGTTTCTGTAATCGAGAATACCAGTGATGTCTTGTGACTCAGGAATAATATTTTCACGTTAAGAAACATTCTTCAACGACCACAGTCACCTTAGATGGTCTAGCCATTACATTACTAGTTGTTCGATCCGAATTTCGCGAGTTGAAATCCCGCCGTGGGTGATGGATTTTAAAGGCCAATGAAATTCTTAGCATGGTTTCCTTTGAGAGGGAAGTAAAGCTAAGATTTGCGGCACATAACAAAAACACTGTGCCTGATGGACTCCAGACAAAATTTATAGGCCATTTCTCAGCCCTGTGGGAATTTGAGATAGCACAATGGATCTATATCAGTGATTTTAAGTGCGCGCATGCTTGTCCCACCCTTCACCCCTAATCCATATCATGTGAGTGTCATTTAAGTAGTATTAAATGAAGAGTCCACTGCAAGAATGGTGGATATCATTTGGAATACATTTTGCAGGAGAAGCAATTGAAAGTTTGAAATGCTTAGCGCTCAAAGCTTAACTGAGATTTTCCGATTATTACTGAACAATGACTATAAGTGTTAATGCCATATAACTCTCTATGTACATTCTATATGTCTTAAACTATGCATTGACAGTCTTGGTTCATTTTCGACAAGAAAGTGACATCCATCATTCTTGCAGTGGACTCTTCAAATGTCAAAAAGCGTATCCACGAAACGAGCTGCCACGCGCGACCGCTTCTCGTGGCAGCCTCGCTTGTTGTTTGCCTCGCGATTTTGTTCTTTTGATAGCGAGGCATGAATACAAATTTGCGTCTTTACGAACAGTCCACATGAAGCGAGTTAATCACTGCAAGGCACCTTTGATCGCATCCAAAAACGAACTGGAATTGGCTCACTGGTAACTATTGAGCTAAGGCAACATCATAAGGCAACCTAGCGAGACAGTCTCGTTTCGTGGATACGCGCTTTTAAGTGTGTGTTCAGTAGATGGAAATTCTTCTGCATTTAGCCCATAGTAGGTATATTTATGCGTACAAACTCAAGAGCACTTCTTAATTGTCTAAGTTTGTAATACAGACCAAATTTCAGTTTAAAGAATAAAAATTGCAACGCAAGGAGCAAAATAAATAATAAATAAAGACCTATTAGAGCTAAGAAGTTCAAATTTTGTATGATAACGTAATTATGTTAACTGTATGAATATATGATAAAATAAAAAAAAATGCTTCAGAATTATAGAAGTGGACAATTTCAGCCCAAGCCTCCCTTAATACTATAATTGACACAGTCATATTACAGACATATCTCATCTTAAGGGTCCTCATTAATACGTTTTTATATACCATCATGCCTCGTCACCTGGTTGTTCCTGATTGATGCTGGTGTATAATTGTAAGCGTTTCACAGAAAAAGAAAATATCTGGCTAATCATTTACACTCGGTACTTCTTTTAAGATATGATACTGTATACCTACACAGAGTTTTATGCAAAACTGTATGCTGTAAACTTTCTGAAACATTATAAAATATAAAATGACATTTTGTAAACATAGGAAATTATAAACACACTTCGAGAAACTTAATTCGAATATTTCAGAGCCTAAATACCCAGTCTTAGTGATCAAGTGATAAGATCTTGAAGATAGTGCGATAAAAAATTAGGTAGGCTAAATGCCGCCTTGTCTACCTCAACATTTAGGGAATCCACTGGAAAATGAGTATCGGCCCCTTTGGTGAGAAGACGACAGCTGACTATGTTACTGTTGGGCAAGTTGTCTGTTGTGTTGTCATTATCCCATCGAGTTCACTGCGGAGAAGTTCCGCCCATCGACCATGATCTACAGCTGACAATGATGGAGCTAAACCCTGATCGAACTGTAAGATAGGTACGAATATTTACACTGCTTTTCATTTTCACGTTATACGAAATAGGAAAGATATTGTGATGCTCTAAGAAACTGATTTTGGAAGTTCCACGAAAATACGCGTTTTTTAAATTAGTTATTTAACAGCGATAATTAAACTGTGAGGCTATCTAACGTCTATGATAACGAAATGGTATTCTGGCAACGTGAGACTTAGGATTCGCCAAACGATTACCTGATATTTTCATTAGAGTTTGGGAAGAATTCGGAAAAATCTCAACCAGAGAGATTCGAACTCACACCCGATCCTAAGTTCTTATCCTGAGCTACAAGTTTTCATATAATAGTCTCTCATACCGTAAAAGTGGTTTTCAACGTGTCATCTCTCCATTTCTTTATGTACATACAGCGTGCTATTCTGTACTACTCGATGGATTTCTTTATATTCTGTATTTACTAGTCAATTTATCCGGAATGACCAAAGTTAAACGTAGTAATTTTAGTAAAAAAATAAATGAGTCTTTATCGGAAATCGGAATTGCAGTTCAAACCATATGGAATTAAAATTACTTTCTTCATGATGTTCTGTATGGCGTAGTGTAAAAAAAATAGCGTACCCCGTCGCAGTATTGGAAGAGAATTGGGAAGTGGTCTATGATTTGGACTTAGATACTAGTTTGTTTTCTAAATAAATAGTATTAGTTTGAAAAAATCCTACTACCACGAAACGGGCTATGCGATTTCATTTTTTTAACGTGGAACGTTTAAGTAGGCACCTAATTGGGAAAAAATGTCCGTTATTTCTGTAATACTCTACGCGCGTCCTGCTCCTTAGCGGTTGCGCGCCGATGCACAACATGCAAGATGGTCTTCAATTTAGTTCATACCCTACAAATATTCAAATTCGTACAATCACACAACCACCAACCACTTAAACGTTACACGCAATAAGTTTTTTCTATATAGGCCTAAAAATGAAGATAATTTTTAGAACAAATTTTAAATAAATTCATATTTTTCGTATAAAATCAGACCACTAATTTTTTATATTAAAATTATTGTTTAATATGAACAAAATCCGTCCAACAGTGCACACACAGAATATCGCACATAGAACTTGCACGTCAGAATTAACTTTTGAGTGCTGAAACAACGTTTTATCCGTGAACATTTTTAAGCGCATTTTACATCATTACTACGCTTCTTCCCGTTTATACTTCCAATTATCTCGAAGTGCTTCCGGAAACTGGTAATGCTTCGAGTTATCGAAAATTAGAGATATAGAAAATACTGTATGAAAAATTTCCAACACCATAAATGATTATTGATTAAAAGTATTCAACAAAGAGAATTTGAGGTTATCTATAGACTCTTTCTTTGCTTTTCAGAACGACAATTTTAATAAACCATAAAGTTTGAGAAGAATAATGTTAGACATGCCATTATGTACTCACAGTAGTGCTGTGCTCATTGTGCTATACCGTTACAGTACAAATTCCTACCTTTAGTGATTGACAGGGCTAGAATTATTACTAACGGGTTGATTTCCGGTAAAGGACACTTTCGAAGGAAGAAAAATACTAATGCACAATGCTTGTTAAAGTGATGGTATATCATCACATTCACTCAATTTTATTTATACATATGTACATAGCATTCATTTTCATCTTGAAATCGAGTTAAAAAAATATGTATTTCCTACTGGGAAGAGAAATATTCATCGAGTTGACAAAAAATGGAGTTATAAAACTTCGAGATATAGAAAAAAATATTACATGTAAATTATAATTATATTATATTAGCTCCGTCCCACTTGCCGTCAACTTTAAGGGCCGTATTCACAGACATTTTTAGCGCAGGCTTTCGGTGGATTATCAGCGTTTTTCGTATCCATAAACCAGTATTAGCGATAGGTTATGATTTTAATTCTGTACAAGTAACCAGTGGATAGCCGGGGCTAGCTTAGTACGCTCGTAGCGCTTGCTGCGAAATGTCTATGAATAGCACCCCTAAATTCGCAAGCTCTGCAGCAGAATCTACCGTACGCAGTAAACGTCGTAAATACGTACATCTAGTAGACAATTACATCTTCATCGTCTTTGCTGTGGAAACAATAGGCTCCTGGTGTAAAGAAGCAAAAGACTTAGTTTCCGAAATTGGTAGAAGTTTGGTGGCTGTTACTGGAGACCCTCACTGCACGAATTCTCTATGGCAACGAATAGGAATAGCCATCCAACGTGGGAACGCAGCCAGCATTTTGGGAACCTTTCCAGACGCCAATTCTCTCGATGAGATTTTCTTCATTATATGATTGCGCCAGGATATTAAAATTATTCGATGTATCGAAAAATCGAGTTACAGAAGTTCGACTGTATATAACACTTATTAGCAATTTTCAATGTTATGATAGAAAAGAATGGGCACCAGTAATGTATGCGTTTTCTTATTATACGTACATATTACGCCCATTTAAAAATAATAACTATGGAAAGTAGATAATTTTATTGTATTATTAGCCGTACCCGTGCGCTCCGCTGCACCCGTTAGAAATAAATATAAAGTAATTACATAATTAAAATAGGACATTTGATCCAGGGAACATTCGTGTTTGATAGAAGGATAAATCGTTTAATATGTTACTTAATTTAAATTGTATTTAAAATATTAAAATGCGATCATTTTGGTCCAGAGACCACTCATTAGTGCAATGACAATTCCTTTAACATGTTTCTAATTTTTATTACATGCAAGCATAGTTTAATGAACATTGCCATCATTGAGATTTAATGTGTATACTTTATTTTACTTGTTATAGGTTTCCATTGAATTATGGTAATAACTTAATTTTAACCCTTGTTTTCTACGTATTCAGTAAATGGCGTTTGGCACACTATGGTTCTGAACCCTTCAAATAACTTAAATTATATAATATAATATAATATAATATAATATAATATAATATAATATAATATAATATAATATAATATTATAGTCCACACCTGTGGAGAAACGGTCAGCGCGTCTGGCTGCGAAACCAGGTGGCCCGGGTTCGAATCCCGGTCGGGACAAGTTACCTGGTTGAGGTTTTATCCGGGGTTTTCCCTCAACCCAATACGAGCAAATGCTGAGTAACTTTCGGTGTTGGACCCCGGACTCATTTCACCGGCATTATCACCTTCATATCATTCAGACGCTAAATAACCTAGATGTTGATACAGCATCGTAAAATAACCCAATAAAATAAAATAAATATTATATTATATTACATTACATTATATTACATCAGAAGTTACTGTAATAATATTATAGCAATTATGTCCATCTAGAGAAACTACACTTTCCAATGGTGAAATAATAATTAATTATACAAATCGGTTAATTTAGCTTCCGATATTACTTCATACAAACACAGAAACATTCTCTGTAGGCTGTCTTTCATAGCTTTCGATTGTTGCTGTCCAAGGCCCCTTATAGACGGAGTCATTTGTTTTTTATTTCATTATACGGCCTTAGATGGCAGTTATTTTAATTTTAAAACTCATTTATCTCATTAAATATCAGTCCTATCAAAATTTTTTAAGGAATAAAACTTATCGCAAATCATTTTTAAAGAAACGTTTGTTATGTAACATTTTTCACAAAAATCAATAATAAGCGAGATATTTTGATTTATTTAATTCAGACCCCCTTATAACACCCCTTTTAAATAATGTATTTTGAATGCCATATAGCCTAAAATCTAAGTTACAACGAACATAATTTATATTCCAATTTTCATCGAAATCCGTTCATCCATTATCGCGTGAAAAGGTAACAAACATACATACAGACAGACAGACAGACATACATACAAACAAAAATTTCAAAAAAGCGATTTTCGGTTTCAGGGTGGTTAATTATATATGTTAGGACCAATTATTTTTGGAAAATCGAAAATTACCAGAAAATTTTCGGCTACACATTTATTATTAGTATAGATTCACGATCGAAACCTTCCATATTGTTTTCTTCTGAAAATACTGCAAGAGCCTGAAGTGTTAGAAAGTATTACGGTGACACTAGTAATTTATTATTAGGGGGCGGATGTTGGTGACCTAAAATTCTACTTAAAATGATAATTAAAATGCCCTTAAACTAATGGAAAAATTACATGAAATTAAAAGAAAATGACGTTTAAATATTATTCACCACAATTTCTTAAAAATTAGTCACCTTGTTTCAATGACTGCCCTGCAAATCTCGGAGAGAGGAGGCAACTTCCTGGAATTTGGCTAAGATAAAGGAAAAGAACATGCAACAAAATGAAGGTTAGATTTTAATGAGGGTTTACAGTGTGTTTCAATCAGGGGTGGTCGGTCAAAACCCTCACTTAAACTAAGGTGTTATCAAGCATTTTATATTACTTCCATTGTGTGAAGTGAAACCTTCAGTGGAATGAGGGATGGACTTTAGAGTCTGTTCCAAACTATAAAACTCAAACTTCACTGTTATTCACTTATTCAGTAGTTAATTATTGCTGATCTATTTGCTTAGAAAATGATTCAACAGATCTATCGGTAAAGAAAAAAGTAAAATGCATTCCAAATGATCTAAAAGTTCTTCAAAGTATTAAAAATGACCAAAAAATGCCGAAAAAATATAAAAATAACCTATTAGTTGAAAAACGTCAAAAATGCAAAAAAAATACAATATAAGAAATTATTTTTTTACGTTGATATTAACATAGAAAGGATTTCTATATTAATAGGGATCATCCTAATGTGAAAAATAATAAGATGACTTTTCATCAACATCCGCCCCCTACTTATATATTCGAAAATTTTATTGAGAAGGAAATCTGAAATTTTATTATGACTATTACACTTTTACTACGTCATACTACTTTTGACCAATAAAACGGTACGAAAAGACGTCTTTCAACAATAATGGCTGCTTATCGCACAATTTTATCGCTTCCCTAGCATTAGTTCAATTTTATCGCTTCCCTAGAATTTGTTTGTTTTTTCACTACCCTAGCATTTGTTTCTTTGTTTGCCAACATTTCAAACTCCAAATTCTTTACGGTACTATAAAATATGCTTTGCGATCGTAATTTGTTTCCCGCATAGATAGTTGACTGAAAATGGCGACTCCGTTCAAACATTTTGGTGAAGGTAACATTAGTGAAATATAATTTTGGTAAGTTAATTAATATCTATTTTATTGTATTAGAGTACTTTATTTCTTCTAATCTTTATTTATTTTCTTCTGTTTTTGTCACCTCCCTACCATTTATTTCTTTGTTTGCCAACATTTCAAACTGCAAATTCTTTAGACTACGGTACTATCTGACAAGATAAAAAAGAGGGTACTATAAAACTTGCTTTGCGATCGTCATTTGTTTACAGCATAGACAGTCAACTGAAAATGGCAGTTCCATTCAAATGTTTTCGTGAAGGTAGCATTAGTGAAATGGAATTTCAGTAAGTCAATTAATATTTTATTGTATTAGAGTACTTTATTTCTTCTAATCTTCATATACTTTTCTTCTAATCGTGTAATAGTCAATTAAATCCCACTCGACTTTTGATTTTCTCTAGATAAATCAAAACCTCTAGTGAGATTACTGTTGATAATCTGAAATAATAATACAAAAGTGAAAAATATTACGATTAAAATATTAAAAGTATTGAGACGAATATATGAAACATTGAAGTGAAAATCTGAAGAAATGGGACAAAAGGTTAGTGCTAGAGCCCCTTCAGACGAGGCCACTTTTAGAAGCATTGCTGAAGCGCTGCCGCTTATGAATAATGGATATAAATGAGGGCCTTCAGACGCAGCCACAGCCACAGAATAGTGGCTCTGTAGACGGGCTTCGCCGCTGGTGGCGGCCACTGAAGTGGCGCTCCCTGTCGCGATACATGGAATTAAATTGTAGGTTTCAGACGGGGCCGTAGTCACGCCACCACTTTAGTGGCGCATCTATGGCGCAGCTAACGAACGTCTGTTGGGCCACCAATTATTTACACCGCCACGACAGTATACAGTCTATTGTGCCACGGTGTCTTTTTTCTAATTTCATTGGTAATTCTTGCTAGAAGGTCTTGAAATTATTTCTTAAACTTGCGAAAATACGGGAAAAAAAATTAACTTTTTATAGTTCTAATATAAATCATCAAATAAAATGTGATTCTGTCTTTCCAAAACCAATGGATAGACCAAGACTCTTCTTCTTTTTTACGTACATTCTCTCTACATATGAGAAAATTTACCAAAAGTATTTCGCCCTCTATGTCCATGTTCACTGAAAGACTGAAAAATTCTCTACAAAAATTTAGTGAATTAGACCTAAGCAGTGTTTCAAACGCGCGTTCGCAACGCCACTAACGCCCGTTCGAAACGCCATTAACGAGCCGCTAGTGGCGCTGCTATATGACCTCGTCTGAAGGGGCCCAGACTTAAGACAAGACTGGATCACTGAAATGAAAACTTGACGTAATAAGACCAGAATATTAGGTCTAATAATTATTATAACGATATTCTGGAATATTATGGTGAAAATCTTTCCGATAACTCCTTTGTATTCTGTACCAAAGGTCGCAGGACTTAAATAAATTAAATTTAAGTAGAATTTTTGTGTTCCAAGAAACACACAGAAAACATTTCTTGTAGTAATAGGTGAGTGACAATTACTTAATTCCATTTTTCCACAAAATAACATAAAATACTAAGTTTTGCTGTAATCAGATAAATGTTGAATTCTCCCTTCTCGCATTTTCCTTGATTTAGTATAATTACGGCTTTATCTAATTAGAAGACCTATAGTCATTAAATGAACTTGTTAGTTCCCATGCCTTCTTCCTCCGCTATTAATTTTCTCGGCAGAATTTTTATTTACCACGTTAGCTTAATCTCTCATCTAAGCGAGGATGGCTATTATGTCCTCAACTGTTATTTTTCCCATGGACGAAGCGGATCTCTGTGCTGTATTTCAATGGCCGAACCCTCTTCTCATATTCAACAGATCGTCCCTCTCTTAAGAGAGTTATTCATTTTAATAAAATGTCCCTTCATATGAATGAGCGCATAACAGAATGAAGTTTGAATGGTGATGATGAGCATAGACTCAAATTGTTTGAAGCTCTTTCCTTGTTCACGACCGGAAACAGGAAGTGAAGATAGTTTTGAGTGAGGAAAATTAAATTTTACTTCCCCATAATACAAAACAGGGGGCGCGCGATAGCGCCGCGGTTAAGGAGCTAAACTACAAGCCAGAAGGTCGTGGGTTCCATTCCTGATAAAGTCATGGATTTTCTCCATTGATATAATTCTACCGGCCGCACTATGGCGCTGGGATTTGCTCCGCCTGTAACAGGAATGAGTACCAGGGGTATTTGTTTAGTGGTAAAGGCGGCGAGCACGTAGAAGTGATATCCCTACTGCTATTAATGCCCATTGTCTATACAGCTGAGTGCTTAACCTTCCGCTAACCTGTGAGCCTCCATGGCCTTTGGCTCGTATTACGCTATCAAAGTTTTTTGACAAAGATCTTTTATAAAATATGTGACAGTGTAATGGGTTTCTTCTATAAAAGTTTCTTTGATTTTTTTATTGGGTTATTTTACGACGCTGTATCAACATCCCAGGTTATTTAGCGTCTGAGTGAAATGAAGGTGATAATGCCGGTGAAATGAATCCGGGGTCCAGCAGCGAAAGTTACCCAGCATGTGCTCGTATTGGGTTAAGGGAAAACCCCGAAAAAAACCTCAACCAGGTAACTTGCCCGGACCGGGATTCGAACACAGGCCACCTGGTTTCGCGGCCAGACGCGCTGACCGTTACTCCACAGGTGTGGACAAGTTTCTTTGATAAAAGATCTTTTATAAACTGTAAGTGCATCTTGTTATCTTTCATAAAACAGCTGACTGAATATGGCGGAACATAAATATTGTTGGACTAGTTCTACCACCAAAATGAGAATTTGAAGCAAATGAAATGTTATAAAACACAAAACAAAAGAAAAATAAAAGACTAGAAGTGTACATAAAATACAGAGACTATAACTGCTGTATAAAGGAGTGATGTACAAATCTGTACTTGAAAATTATTTTCATCCATTCTCTATTTGTGATGAAGAAATCCAAGGTTTCTGATAGTTTTCACTCCATCATTCCACGGGCACACTTCATTTCAATATTTATTATTATTATTATTATTATTATTATTATTATTATTATTATCATTACAATAATATCTAACCAAAATTATGCGAAGTGATACAGTATCTTTACTGACGTACAGATGGCATCAGCTTGGGTAGGCGTAGTACAAAATAATGAAACAAGGAAAAAGGAAGAAACAAAAAATGAAGGGAGAGAAAAAATGAAGAAGAAATGTTATCAATAGGGGTGTGACTTTTTGGTATAAACTATGTACGCGAAATACGTTAAAACTTTGTTTTATGCATGGGAAATACAAATTCCCTAAAGGAAGTCTAAAATTAAGTGAAATATATCCGTGAATTTTCGCGAAATTGAGGGAAATCCAGAAAATTACTTCATATTGACGATATTTTCAATAAAACATAAGCTTCATAGAGAATTCGCACGAAAAAGTAGTTACTCTTTCTTCTAAGTATAAAGGAAAAATTTTATTCTTTATAAAATATACATGAACATTTGTACATAATTTTACTTGTATTTTTTGTGCCCTAAAGTTCGTGACACTTCTTATTTTTTCTTTTCCAAAGCCTACACGACATATGATTTCTTATTTTCCACCACGTCTTTACATTCGTAAGCGAGATTTTTATGTTCGCCTACACCTTCAATTATTTGAATATTCTGCATACGCGTAGACAACTGTCATTCATCTTTCCCTCAACAACTGCCGTCATGAGATCAAGAAGGTTGTGCTGTCACTCTCGCACAGTCGAATGAAATTGAAATATAAAACTAATAATGATGAAAACAATTTTCTGTTACGATGAAAGAGTAATGGAACGGAGGAAAATTCTCTCCGGCGCCGGGATTTGAACCCGGGTTTTCAGCTCTACGTGCTGATGCTTTATCCACTTAGCCACACCGGATATCCACCCCGGCGTCGGACAGAATCGTCTCAGTTTTAAGTTCCAACTCTTGGGTTCCCTCTAGTGGCCGCCCTCTGCACTACGTCATAAATGTCTATGAACGTAGGACTGAAGTCCACACATGTGCTGAGGTGCATTCGTTATGAGTGACTAGTTGGCCGGGATCCGACGGAAAAAGCGCCGTCTTAAATCACGAAGTGATTTACGCATATCATATATATTATTTTAATGTACCGTTCCATTACTCTTTCATCGTATGATGACGCAGAATATTTGCATGGAAATATCATATGTACTTCGGTACATTACAATAATATAAAAAAATTTCTGTTGGTTTCAAAGGGATTGTTTTAATAATAATTTTAAAAATATTATTTCATTATTTTTTTAGGGTGCGAAATATGCCCGAGATTGCTTGTTTTTTTACGAAATATTTAGCGAAATCAAACCGTTTTAATCACCAAAATCAGGGTAAAATAATCACTATAAAATCACACCCCTATCACTTATTAGTAAGAGAGTCAATTAATGTGAAATCATCAGATAGGCTGTGGCAGCATCACAGCATGAAAATTTGTCAAATAGTAGTTCACTGTGAGGTAGGAAAAACGACCAAATAATAGGGTCCTCAGATTTAGCATTCTGGAGATATTCACTGTTAAACAAGGATGTGTGAGCTCCAATTTTTACTCTTCGTGGATTATTTTATGATGAGAAAAAATTAATATCTCAAAATCTATTTAAGATATTATGTCCTTGAAATTGTTTATGTGAATAAACAACAATGCAAGAAAGGTTTTAATGTATTAATATTGTTTTTTTACATTTTTTCAACGTTAGACTATAGGAATAAATGAATATTTATTTCTCATCATAAATTATAAAAATAGGCAAAAATATGCATTAATTGTTCAGTTATAAAGCTATAAATCAATATTTGTAAACAATGATACTTGTATGTCGCCCGTACAACAGCAGAAAACTACCATTTTATGTAGAATGAGTAAGTTACTGATACTCCTCTAAATCTTGAAAAAAAATACCTTCTTCATATTATGAATAAAAATCACCAAGATTTCAAAATTTTCTCTTTCCCAACCCATATTCCAACCATTTGCATTAAGCAATTTTTTATTGTAACAAAACGCAAATATTTAATTATTATGAAGATAAGACTTCATTATTTTCAGTCTCTTTTATTAGATACGAGACTTAAGTATGGACTTAATTTTTTCGAAGTTTCATTTAATTATATTATACATTATTTTCCGACATATGTATTTTCAATGTTTCTGGTGCGCAATCCACCTGCACTCTGCAGCCTACAATATTAAGGTAGCCATATTTCTGAAACCAGCAAACACAGTGCAGAAAAACTCTGGATTTATCCATTATTCATACCATACTTCACATACTTAAAATATAATTAAATAAAAAGATAGGCCCCATGAGTTCCACTACAGTGAGTGAGATGAGAGTAAAGTGAAAGACTATTGAAACTTATGTAGGGCCTATACATATGTAGGTTGTATTGTAAAATTAGGTATTTTATGTTTTATTATTAATTGTAATTATTGTGTTAAATTGTATTGTGTATTCTTATTGTATTGTGTATATAATTGTATTGTGTATTGTAATTTTATTGTGTATTGTAATTTTATTGTGTATTGTAATTTTATTGTGTATTGTTTATATTGTGTATACCACTGCCACCGGATGCTTGCCCATTTGCAGTGTAAATAAATACATACATACATGAGTTTTTTTTTTTTTTGGCAATTCTGATGATTTCACATTGAATGACTCAAGAGCCAAAAAAAGTGAGAAAAACATTCACAAGTGTTAAATGTGAGCAACGAACCTGTATTGCTGATCTATGTGAGCCTTCTCGATGCGCTTGTCCTTAGCGCGCCTGTTCTGGAACCAGATCTTGATCTGCGTCTCGGTGAGCGCCAGAGTCTCGGCCAGCTCGAATCGGCGGCTGCGTGAAATGTACTCACTGCGATGGTACTCCAGCTCCAGTCGGAGCGTCTGCTCATTGCTGAAAGTTGTCCTTTGCCTCCTCGGTCGTCCCTCTTTTCTTCGGCGTCTGGCCACTGTCCATAAGAACAAAAGAAAAACTGTTAACTCATGTATGAACATTAAGAGGTTTCTCTCAAGAGCTTACATAGATCAGTATGGGATTTGACATTCCTGAGACACTGCTACCACAACTAAACGGTGCCTGGGAAATACAGAGCGGTTAGCTCGGCTTTGGGCCGGAGCAGCGCATGCATTCTTCACAGCGGTACCTGCTGGAGTTGTCTGCGGCAAGGAAGCATGGTGAAGGTCACAAAACCGTACGCGTGTCCCTTTTAGATATTCGCTTGTTCGTGCAGCGTACGGTTCTTAAAATTCAGTCTCTTTCGGTGATACGCTTCATCGATTAGTGTAAGTTCTTTACAAGTATCATAAAATTCAGCGTGTGGATGATTTATTAATTAATTAGCGTGGCGAATAATCAAATTAAAATATTGCAATGCCGACTGAAAAGTTCACGCTTGAACAAAGAGTTTTATATATGACAGACATTGTGCCATTGGTGCAGTGTATACATAGTCCTTGACAAATCCCCGAAAGAAAAAAGTCAAGAAGTGTCAGGTCTGGTGAACGTGTTGGCCAAGGAGTAGAACCTCATCCTAACAAATTTTCAGGTAGCTCATCATGAAGAAAATCTCTCAATTTTAAGTGAAACTGTAAAAGTGTTCCATTCTGCTGTAAAATTAAACGTCTAGAAAAACATGTCCAGATAAACCATGCCAGTAATATGTCTCTAAAAAAAGAAAAGGAGATCATAAATTTTGTTTTTTGAGAGAACGGAAAACACGTTCACTTTTAGTAATTCCCACACAAATTCCATATCAGCATGCAGATTCTAGCTTCCCCAGATCCTCAAATTTAGTTTGTTCACTTCTCTACAAAAGTGAAAAATTATCCGATTATTAAACATAAGGAATGAATCTAAGGTCTCGTCTCTTCTCAAAGTGTCGATAAAATCATTGAGAGACGCACTCTCTTCTTATTTTGTCATCTTCAACTGTAACAACTGTAATTTGTAAGGCTTAAAATATAATCTCTTAACGAGAACTCACCATACCGTAGTTCTTTCTATTCCAAATTCCCTATTGCCTCTTCTAATTGACTTCAGAGGATTTCGAGCAAATGATTTTCTAATTGGATCCACATCCACATCAGGAGTAGACAGGCGGCCAGAACCTTTACTCTCACAGATACAAACTTTCTTTAAAAAGTCATACTTACATCGGATTGACTTTTTCTTTGGTAGATATATACCAAATGGCTGAATAATTATAGCCACAGATTTCTCATGAAACCACAGACAACATTGAGCTTCATTCATCTGATCTTGTTTTACTTTACTACGCGCCGCAGTGACCAGAAAGATTAGTACAACATATATCGTTGAATCTTCAAGCGTTTCCTTGTATGTTTTGTCTATTTTTATTTAACTGCTTTTATTTGTTTAGGTATATATGTAAGAATAACTGCAATCGTCCCATTCATTTTGGACCACGTTGTACATTATTAATAACCAAGTGATCTATGTTTGTGTTGAGCGGAAATTCTGATGAATTGTTCTGTAAAAGAATGATTTGATATTCATGTCTTTGTTATTGGGAGAAAGGCCATACTTTCATAGTGGAATCCCTATGAAGAGTGAGGCCAACACTTGGTATTTAACCTCTGATTCTCGAGGTGTGGTTGACCGGAACAGCAACTGTGGTTCCGGTCATGTCCACTAACCATCTGGAGCGGAAATTGTCCTCCACTTCCGCAACAATCACAGTCGCGGCTTCTTACCTACATTCCTCCACCATATGGCGACACAACAAGAGGGGAAGGATATATTAAAATCATCGCATATTACAGGAATCTCAATTCAACAACAGTTCCATCCGGAAAGTGTAAGAGTGCTGTAAGTACCACTGATGACAGGAAGGTAATTTATTCAACACCATTATGTATGTATGTATGTATGTATGTATGTATGTATGTATGTACTTTTCTTACTTGGTTATTTAACGACGCTGTATCAACTACGAGGTTATTTAGCGTCGATGGAATTGATGATGGCGAGATGGTATTTGGCGAGATGAGGCCGAGGATTCGTCATAGATTACCTGACATTTGCCTTACGGTTGGGGAAAACTTCGGAAAAAAACCCAACCAGGTAATCAGCCCGAGCGGGTACCGAACACGCGCCCGAACGCAACTCCAGATCGGCAGGCAAGCGCCTTAGCCGACTGAGCTACGCCGGTGGATTGTATGTATGTATGTATTTTTAATAGGTTATTTTACGACGCTTTATTAACATCTGAGGATATTTAGCGTCTGAATGAGATGAAGGTGATAATGCCGGTGAAATGAGTCCGGGGTCCAGCACCGAAAGTTACCCAGCATTTGCTCATATTGGGTTGAGGGAAAACCCCAGAAAAAACCTCAACCAGGTAACTTGTCCCAACAGGGAATCGAACCCAGGCCACCTAGTTTCGCGACTAGACGCGCTAACCGTTACTCCACAGGTGTGGACGTATGTATGTATGTATGTATGTATGTATGTATGTATGTATGTATGTATGTATGTATGTATGTATGCATGCGTGTATGTATGTATGCATGTATGTATGTATGTATGCATGCGTGTATGTATGTATGTATGCGTGTATGTATGTATGTATGTATGTATGTATGTATGTATTCATTCATTCATTCATTCATTCATTCATTCATTCATTCATTCATTCATTTTATTCCGTAAATCTTACATGAGCAATGAAGCTTTAAGATGTGGAACAAGTCAAAATTTTACAGTATTACAATTACAATTTTTACAAATTTTTATAGCTTTGCAATTTAGTAATTTTCTACAATTTTTACAATTTTGTGCAATTTTTTACAATATTTTGGCGAGATGTAGTGAGATGAGGTGAGGTCCGAGGATTCGCCAAAATATTACCCGGCATTCGCCTTTTGGTGGGGGAAAACCTCGGAAAACCCCAACCAAGTAATCAAATCAAAGGGGGGTAATCAAATCAAAGGGGTTGATGCCAAGGACTCGCCATAGACTCGCCATAGACCATCTGGCTATGTATGTATGTATGTATGTATGTATGTATGTATGTATGTATGTATGTATGTATGTATGTATTTATGTATGTATGTATGTATGTATGTATGTATGTATGTATGTATGTATGTATGTATGTATGTACGGATATAGTTATGAATGTATATGTGAATGTCGGTGTGGTGTCTTTATGTGGATGGCTGCATTAAAATACATATCATGATAACGCAATATAGGAGATGTGGAAAATGGATGACATAGAGAACTACTGGGCAAAAACTACTTCAAATCTACAAAACGTGTCGGAGATTGAACCTTGTTAGCTATGACAAAATACTGTCAGACTAAAAATTGTAATGCAACTGTCAAGTGTGAGCTCTCTTCCTGAACTGCATTCAGATGGCGAGTATTGCAAACATTGTTTTTATTTGAAAAGGAGATTACAGCCATCGTTATAGTAAGCAACTTACTGCTGTTTGGAGTAAGTTGTTCGCGCGACAAACTGAGCGGAATTGCTGCTCTGTGCTTAATTGTTAATCCTCTACTTATTCCAGCCACACGTGACTGATACATCTGTACATCGCAACACCCATAGAGTATCTACAATTCCGAAATAATAAAAAAACAGTGTCTGTGGACAGAACACTAGTGCATTATTAGCAGAACGGCTGGGGCATCGACTTTCCACGTCAAAGTCCCAGGTTCAAATTCTGACAAGCCCAGGCTTACAACTTCAAGAGCTGCACATATTGTTGTTTAGTCAACTGTCCGAAGACAGATCTGAACCTCACAAGGCACCACTTATGAGGCAACTAAGCCAGGAGGTAATGAGGTAGGGTGGCCAGTTCCTTTCTCCCTCCATTGTATACATCGCCGACTAGCTACACATTATACTAATCAGACTTCAGATGTATACAAACAACTGTTCTTCCTCTGACGCATATGATCAAGTGAGATATACTGCCTGATTACATGTATTGTACATACCAGCCAGAACCTCAACAATAATCATACGAGTAGTAAAGGCCCTTAAATTACTCCCTACTAAGAACTCTTATTGCATGGCAAGTCTGATATAATTTTCTGACCAATTTGTTTATACGGATTTTCCATGTGAGACAAGAAAATCAATCCAAATACCTAGAAATCTGGTTGTAGTTGCTTCAGCAATGTCTTTGTTTTCAATCTTAATTTTTAGAGAATTTTGGTTCACTTTGTTGATTGAAGTGAATAAAATCAATCTTTAGTCAGAATAAGTAGTTGTTTAACATGATAGAGGACAACATGATAACTAGACATAGCATCTTCGGTACCTATGAATTAAGTTGACTGCAACATGGAATATACACTGAGGCTTCGTTGCTAGTGGCAAAAGATCTAGGTATACAGAAACATAAAAACTCAAGGAGCGTTTTTACTGCTGAATTTGTATTGACCTTGTAGTTCAGAATCAGGCCCGGATCTTTGAGTTTTAATATTATACAGCTATGTTGTTCGTTTAATGAACATAAACACTACTTACAAGAAACGATGAGTTACATAAGAACATTTATAGAAAATTAAATAAATGATATTTTAAAAATGAAAATAACCTAGATATATCTGTGTTATTGTAATGCAATGTGCTAAAATATATTTTTTTAATGTTACATAGATTGGCAACATTTTATTTGTGTATTTCTCAATAAAGACTTTAAAGTGGAGATTTTGTAGTTAAAGAACGGGATGCCAGCCTTCATAATCTCACACAAATTCAGTTAAAACTGTGATTGTTTATTTGAAATGAAATTACATGTTGGCAGATCTTCACTTTCGTTTTTCGATGCAAGTTTTCTATTTTCTGTGTGTTATCTAGTGTTACAATATCTCTGTATACTGTATATTGATGTTTGTCACCCCACATGTTTACGCTACACAGTTTGCAAGAAATATATTCCCGATTCACTTCAAAACACTCGCCTTCAAATTCTGTCACAAATTGATGCTTCTTAGATCTCTTTTTCGTCGTCGTGATGTACTACAGATGCACTACCTATGCAGATAAGTAGCTTACTGACGGGTAGTTACAAACTATATGTGTCTCGTGATGAACAAACAGTTGTTTACTTCATAGTGTTTCTCCCTACATCAGGGCCGGGCATGAGAGCGGCTCCATTTAGCCTGCCAGAGCTGCTCTCGCTCCGAAAGGCAAGCCAGAGCAGAATGCTCATGCAGTGGCGGACTCACATTACAGCTACCTTTCCTGCATTAATATAACAAGGGCCAAGGTTGTTCTATTCATTCAGTCTGTCAGTACATAATAGTTTATAAGGATATTACATAAATCCATTGTACAGTACAGACTTTATAACACTTATTAATTTCATGAAATAAACTTCGCTCTATGCACACACACAAATCATTAGGCTTATTTACATAACCCATACGCACAGTGCTTTAACAATTACATAATGATAGACTATTAATAATATAAACATAAAGGATTACAATCAGACATAATGGTAGGGTATTAATAATATAAACATATGTAATAAAGGATTACAATAATATAGTATAATGTAATACGTAACTTTATATAATATGATATGATATGATATGATATGATATGATATATGATATGATATATCATAAACTATAATATACTATACTATGATATAACATAATACTTATATAATTTAAAATGATATATTACTAAATGTATAATAACTTATAATGCAATATAAATATCAAATAGATATTCTAATATAATGTAGGCTACTTGAGAAACATTTTCTTTAAGTTGTATTAATTTATGGCGTTCATTACCAACATATTTTGTCATAGGCAGTAGCATGTTGTAAAGAATAATGCCGTTGGATATTGAACTTCTTATCAGTTGGAGTGTTTTATGATAAATTAAACACTTTGCTAATCCACTGCTCTCTACGAAAAAGAACTCCTCCTCCCATGATACATTAAAAGCATTGGGAGTAGCGGGCCGCTTTAATGTATGAGCGGAAGCTCCGTCTTCAAAGTTCGCCATCATACTGCACAGTCAACCACTGCACCGACACTGAATGACGTATAGTATGCATACGTCACAGCGCTCGGAAGAACCGCTCTTTAAAGCATACAGCGCTCATTTCTCAGAATCACGTAATATGCCCAGCCCTGCCCTACATAGTGTGTTGTGTACATGTGCCGCTCTTGCAGCTATACACAAGCTTATGCTCCAGCATTCAGTTAACTTGCATGCACAGTGTTCTCCTCAATCGGTCCCAAAGATGCTACGTCTGGTGAAAACATTTTCATGTCCTAGTTGGGATTTGAACTCATGACCAAACTTATAACTGCGCGTTAGCTGTTGAGTGTACCGCAGCCAAAGTGATTGGTGGTAGGTTAGAACTTCATTACAAGAATCGTATTATGCAGGCATTTAGGCCTTAATTAGTTCCTTCCAACGCAATTTCCAATAGACCACGTGTTGGGCACGCTTACCGCACGCGACACAAACCGGAAGTTGAAGCACCGTTATTAATTTGTTCATCCGGTCCGGTGATATATTAAATCCTTGGGGTAGGTTTACCTTCCACCCATTGTTCTGCTACTGTCTTGACAAATTTTGGCCGCCTGCCCTCTCCCCTTTGCAATGGCACGCGACTCACAGGATGTGGCTCTCGAGGATGTTACGACGTTAAATAAGCCCCATACATCATTCAGTCACAAACTGACCTCCGGCCAGTCGATCACAAGCGGGATCCGTCCTCTTTTTCACGACCAACTGCTCATTGGAACAACATGCTATCGTAGTAATCACCACCGAACAAATTCTTACCAGGGCTCCAATTTCTATGACGTGATATTATTTTTCCTGGCATTTGTTTTCATGTTTGAGTTAATTTATGGATATTTTATACTGTTACGATAAATATGGAGCAGTTTTTTAGTCTTCTTTATATCTACGATTTCAGTACCTCTTTACTGAAAATTAAGTATTTACTGTATATGCTCTGCGTCCTTGTACTGCGATTTATTCTGGATAATGCCTACGAGTTATTTTACTAAAAAGAAAATCAGACTTAACGGATATTTTATGAAAGATCATATGGCGGATGGCATGGTATAGACATCAAATTTTGAAGAACGCTTTTGTCAACAAAAGGAAATATTATTTACACAATTTTCATCTAATCTAAAACTCGTTCAAACAAAAATTCTGAAGTTGAAGAGTCGTCTATAAGAATGATTTCAAAATTAAATAAATATAATAATAATAATAATAATAGTAAAAATAATGTATATTCTTAGTCGTTTGTGAAATAGAACAAAAAGAATAATTTGTTTCTATGTAAATATAACACAATATAAATAAATAATTTAAACAAAAAATAAAAAAAAAAAAAAAAATAATAATAATAATAATAATAATAATAATAATGTATGTTCTTAGTCGTTTGTAAGATAGAGAGATATAACAAAAGAATAACTTTTATGTAAAGATAATAGCTATAATTATCATAGGTCATTCGATAAGAGTTTTCCATTTTACCGATAAATTTTAATTAATGATAAAATCAAAATCTTGAGTGGTATTTACTAGGACTATTTCGTGAATATAATAATAATAATAATAATAATAATAATAATAATAATAACAACAACAACAAAGAAGTGACAAAAAGAAGATAACTCACACTACGCTTATTATTAAACGAAATATTTAACAGAGTGAACCGTAAGTAATGTCGTTAATTTTAGGAGATTATTCTTTGAGAAATTTCAAACAAAAAAAGTTAATACAACCAGCAGGCCTATGTTATGATAATAAATGAGAACAGTATATTATGATAATAAATGATTGCAAGAATTTTAGCTTTGTCCTTTAAATGTGCAGAAATTTGATCTGAACGAATGTAACGTTTCGTTTTGAAAAGGAAGCTTAAAATGTTATATTTGTTTGGATCATATTTCTGCATATTTAAAGAACAAAACTAAAATTCTTTCAATCATGTACCTATCATCATAATACACTGCTGTCTTAAATTAACTGAGCAAACTGGAAATTAAATCAATGGCTTTCCCAAAACACGCCATGAAATGTTTCATACTCGTATAAAACAATTTTTATCTCGGAAAGGAAGCAAAAAACGAGCAAAATTTTATCAAACTTTTTTGTTTCAAATATCTCAATGAATCCCCTGAAATTAATGAGATTACTTACGGCTCACTCTATATATACATGTAATGGATTATGGTTTATTTAACGACGCTCGCAACTGCAGAGGTTATATCAGCGTCCCCGGTGTGCCGGAATTTTGTCCCGCAGGAGTTCTTTTACATGCCAGTAAATCTACTGACTTGAACCTGTCGCATTTAAACACACTTAAATGCCATCGACCTCGGCCGGGATCGAACCCGCAATCTCGAGCATAGAAGGCCTCTGTGAAGCAGTCTTGAATAATTTTCAAGGAAAAATTGTTCCGGGGCTGGGAATCGATCCTGGGACCTTTGGTTCAGCGCACCAACGCTCTACCGACTGAACTACTCAGGAACTTCATCCGACAATTTTTCCCTTGAAAATTATTCAAGTCTGCTTCACAGGAAGCTTTACCTGAAAGCTAGATTTGCAGTCCTAAGTCTGTTAGACCGAGAAGGAAAATAAATATTGATGCAGGCGGAGTTGTTGTAGAATAGTAGTTTCCGAGCCAAGTCGAAAGTAAATAATCAGACGCTAACTAGGAAATTCGGAATTTGTACTCTGGGAGCCAATTCGGAAACACCGATTTGAAATATGTAATGTCAAAAGTAACCTAATAAATTTAGTGTGAAACAGTAACTATGTTGCCGTTACTTTTCGAATGCCATGGTATTAGGAGGGATTGTGAATGAGTAAGGGCTATAATATTCTTGTTAATTTTATTGTATGTGTGAATATGTACTTGGTGTGACCAGTAGTTCCCGTATCTACGAGTATATGGATGGGACGATAGACAGTAAAAAATGAATAACAAAGGCCGTTATGCTGCGCGCACCTGTGTAACAACAGCTCAAAACTCTGATTTAAATCAATCTGAAATACTGATTAACATGTTCATTACACTTTTAAGTTCAGATATTTTGTTATTCAGAGTGATGTAATCCGCTGTCTGTTACATAATAGTAATCACGTTGAATGACGCCTCATATCACAGCAATTGTGATGTAACATACAGCGGCATTACCAATCTCTTCAATAGCTCGTGCTAACGGAGACGTCGAAAATGTTATTATGATGCGATTACGTATATTCTAGTTGAACAAATTTAAATACCTGGATACAATGACGTGGTGACGGGATTGGGATTCGGAATGGGATGCGGTGAGAGACAAAGACGGAGAGGCAAGCTTTGGCTGCTGATGCTGTCGAGAGATGTACAGTGTTTGTAAATCTGTAGTGCAACATCGTTCCGTTTCTATTCCCTATCTGGCTCTATTATTTTCTTTACATAGGAAAGAAAAGCATAGATCTACTGTTAGTTAAACGGCTAGGTCTTTGATTTTTCACACCAGAGATTGGGATTCAAAATCTGGAAAGTCCATGTCGGATATGTGGTGAATAAAGAAAGAGTTTAGGAAAGTATTCTATTACTTCTTGTTCTGTGCCACCGTTCGACCATTTCTGCACATTTTACAATCATTCTTTTTATCGTCTCAGAAAATAATGAGAATATCATAGTTACAGCCATTTCTGCACATTTTACAATCATTCTTTTTATCGTCTCAGAAGATAATGAGAATATCATAGTTACAGCCATTTCTGTACATTTTACAATCATTCTTTTTATCGTCTCAGAAGATAATGAGAATATCATAGTTACAGCCATTTCTGCACATTTTACAATCATTTTTTTATCGTCTCAGAAGATAATGAGAATATCATAGTTACAGCCATTTCTGTACATTTTACAATCATTCTCTTTATCGTCTCAGAAGATAATGAGAATATCAAAGTTACAGCCATTTCTGAACATTTTACAACCATCTCTTTTGTCGTCTCAGAAGGTAATGAGAATATCATAGTGACAGCCATTTCTGTACATTTTACAATCATCCTTTTCATCGTCTCAGAAGATAATGAGAAAATCATAGTGATAGTCATTTCTGCACATTTACAATCATCCTTTTTATCGTCTCAGAAAATAATAAGAAACTCATAGTGACAGCCATTTCTGCACATTTTACAATATCCTTTTTATCGTCTCAGAAGATAATGAGAAAATCATAGTGACAGCCATTTCTGCACATTTTACAATCATCCTTTTTATCGTCTCAGAAGATAATGAGAATATCATAGTGACAGCCATTTCTGCACATCTTACAATATCCTTTTTATCGTCTCAGAAAGTAATGAGAAAATCATAGTGACAGCCATTTCTGCACATCTTACAATATCCTTGTTATCATTTCAGAAGATAATGAGAAAATCATAGTGACAGCCATTTCTGCACATATTACAATCATCCTTGTTATCATCTCAGAAGATAATGAGAAAATCATAGTGACAGCCATTTCTGCACATATTACAATCATCCTTGTTATCGTCTCAGAAGATAATGAGAAAATCATAGTGACAGCCATTTCTGTACATTTTACAATCATCCTTGTTATCGTCTCAGACGATAATGAGAAAATCATAGTGACAGCCATTTCTGCACATTTTACAATCATCCTTTTTATCGTCTCAGAAGATAATGAGAAAATCATAGTGACAGCCATTTCTGCACATATTACAATCATCCTTGTTATCGTCTCAAAAGATAATGAGAAAATCATAGTTACAGCCATTTCTGCACATTTTACAATCATCCTTTTTATCATCTCAGAAGATAATGAGAAAATCACAGTGACAGCCATTTCTGCACATTTTACAATCATCCTTGTTATCGTCTCAGAAGATAATGAGAAAATCATAGTGACAGCCATTTCTGCACATTTTACAATCATCCTTTTTATCATCTCAGAAGATGAGAAAATCATAGTGACAGCCATTTCTGCACATTTTACAATCATCCTTTTTATCATCTCAGAAGATAATGAGAAAATCACAGTGACAGTCATTTCTGCACATTTTACAATCATCCTTTTTATCATCTCAGAAGATAGTGAAGAAACTCATAGTGACAGCCATATTAGATCAATTAATCTTCAATCATATATGGATATTATGTACAATAATTAATATTATTATTTTAGTACATAGCATTGTGATTTTTCCTGCTTTGGTGATATCTGGTAACAGTTTGCAACACTGAAAAGACGGCCATATTAGCTTATTAGGAAATAATCTTACATGAGCTCCACTATACTAGGCGTGACAAGAAGATACTGCCGAGAAATGACTACATCCGCTCATAACTTGAAGTAGTTAATGTAATAAAAGTTTGGCTATACAGAACAATCTATCTATAAGTGGAAGAAACACGTATATAGAATGACTTATGAGCGCCTACCTAAAATGGCAGGCAGGTTAATAGAAATACATAAAGAGGTAGGAAAAGCAAGCTGCTTCGGAACAGGAACATAAGTATACAGAAACCACTCACTATCTTTCGTGTAGTCCGGATTTGTGCGAGGCGGCCTCGCAACTAGCATGCGTCGCGTCGTTTCTGAAAAACCAAGGCTTAAGTGAATGGGTACATCTCGGGTCTGATCCCCGAAAATCCAAGCCAAATGGTCGGAAGAATCTCATTTGAGCTGTTTTTAACAGCCTCTTTTCTCCCTTAGCGAGGACTCAGCGTTCAAGTTCATTCAGACGAAATAGTTCAGAATTAATGTTGCAATAAACAGAAATAAGCCTCCAAATGATAAAAACATGAAAACTCGAGAAATATTAACGCATACACACACACTATGGCGTTACAGTTCTTGTAAAACCTTATCCGCTCTACAGTATAAGATGTCCTTCTAGGTACTTCTGTCCTCTACTTGTCTTCTCCATCTCTTTACTCCCATTGTTTCCAAATAACTCTCCACACCATCAATCCATCTTGCATGCGGTCTTCCTCTAAACATTCTTCCTCCTAGTTTACCATCCAGTGCTTTTCTTGGCATTCTTTCATCAGGCATTATTAACACATACACAAACTTGTATTTGACTACACATAGCTCTTCAAACGAATCACTGAAAATAAGATCCCTGAAGAATATTTAACTATTCATAACTGTACCGTCAATAAAAAATAATTATGTCCTCAGTAATGATATATCAGCTAATGTACGAAATAAGAAACAAAAGAACATAAAATGCGTAATGCGAGAAACATTTGAAACCAAAGTCGCATTTCTATTCATGGCCTGCTATTAGCTTATAGTGAGGTTCATGTAAAGGACCCCATACACGCACTGGAGCTAAGTCTGTGAAAACCCAAATCCATAGGCAAGTCTCCTCGTATATGGGTGACAAGTATCAAGGTTTTTGGCCTTGAGACAAGCTTTTTTTTTTATTATTATTAAAAGTACCAGGTCTCTTGGACCCTTGCCTTTTACAAAAATATGATTATACAAGTTGAAATATAAAATAGTTTACATTAAAGAAAATTTATTAATAAGACGGAGGTATTTGTTTGAATTTATGTTATATCTCTTAGTAAAGGATTGACATGAAAAAGTAGCTTATTCCTGTATGTAGTCTGTAGATCTTGAATATGAGCAACCAGGAAGGGTATATGAAGTTCACTGTAGAGTTTGACATTGTTCGTGAGGTAGTGTGCACCAGTGATTGTTCTGCAGACAGCTCTTTGAATTCCTTCCAGACTCTTCAGGTGGCGAGGATGAGCTTGGCCCCATATCTCACAGCAGTAGTGGATGTATGATCTGATGACTGATGTATACAGCAGGACATTGGCTTTCTTGAAGTCAGACTTTTGAAAAGTGTATAGAGTGTCAAAGAAACAAGCCTCCAGACTTCTAGGACTGCTTGAAATTTTCCAATTGTAGTTCTCGCATCTGGTCGAGATTTCATAGTTACGTTTTGCAGTTCTTTGCAGCGAAATGGCGGCAAGCTAAGAAAGCTAGAATTCTTCTTAGAATATATTATAGAAATGTATAAACCTTTTCCATGCTTATGTAAATTTAAAAAAAAAATGTCATAATAATGCTTATAAAACGAAACTATAGATATACTATTTGAAAATAACGCTAAGGAATCGCTGACAAATGAACGAAGAACCATGAAAGAATATTGTATTTCTCGAATTGTATTGCGGGAAAATGGTTAGGTTTCACCATTATGGTATAAAGTAACAAGACTCGGACTGTATGCAGTATTACTCGAGTACAGTCTTGTTAGCGTCGTATAAGTAGCATATCTTACTCTTTTTCGGCAACGAAATAAAATTAATTGTAATATATTTTCCATTTATACCATTCGATGGTAATGGTCCGTGGCCCATAGTGCGCTGAGAAGAAACCAATAATTTTCCCGGTGTAGTCTCTCAAAATGGAACATTTTTGCCATTAGAGTTTTTCACTATGAACCACCGCTTTCAGGGTGGTATAAATACTTGTTTATATAATAATAATAATAATAATAATAATAATAATAATCTTCTTCTTCTTCCTATCACGTATTTAGCCTGGTGGCCTCTTACGGTCTCATTCCATTGTTTCAGCGGACGGCCCAAAGAATAATAATAATAATAATAATAATAATAATAACAATAATAATAATAACAATAATAATAATAATAATAATCTTCTTCTTCTTCTTCCTATCACGTATTTAGCCTGGTGGCCTCTTACGGTCTCATTCCATTGTTTCAGCGGACGGCCCAAAGAATAATAATAATAATAATAATAATAATAATAATAATAACAATAATAATAATAATAATAATAATAATAATCTTCTTCTTCTTCTTCCTATCACGTATTTAGCCTGGTGGCCTCTTACGGTCTCATTCCATTGTTTCAGCGGACGGCCCAAAGAATAATAATAATAATAATAATAATAATAATAATAATAATAACAATAATAATCTTCTTCTTCTTCTTCTTCCTATCACGTATTTAGCCTGGTGGCCTCTTACGGTCTCATTCCATTGTTTCAGCGGACGGCCCAAAGAATAATAATAATAATAATAATAATAATAATAATAATAATAATAATAACAATAATAATAATACTAATCTTCTTCTTCTTCTTCCTATCACGTATTTAGCCTGGTGGCCTCTTACGGTCTCACTCCATTGTTTCAGCGGACGACCCAAAGAATAATAATAATAATAATAATAATAATAATAATAATAATAATAATAATAAATTAACCATATTATAATTTATTAATCGAACTTATGAAAATTATCATGTGGTAAAGTAAACAACTTTCTTTTGAAGTCTTACAGCAACAAAATCTCTATACCATTTAGTGCCTTGTGCTCTTAAGGGAGATTAACTACCCAATACCGCCAATGTTAAATATGAATATTTAATCAACCATTATCTCAGGGACTACTGAAGATAGCGTATTGAAATTTATGAAGTATCTAAGCAAACTGACGCAAATTTATCGGAAATATAAGTTGTAATACAAATTTTGTCTTTTAAAATAATGTTGATTTTATTGTCTTATTTTTCATAAATATTTTTTTTTCTGATCAATCTAATAGACATACATACATCACTTAATCTGCGTCCATTTCATTAATGTATTATTGTCAACATGTATTTAAAATTTCATCCTTATTATAATTTACAGTTCCTGAGAAAATTGGACATTTGCATAAAACATAACAAAATATCAACATTATTTTAACAATTAAAATATTTTTTAGAACCTATATTTATCGATAAAATCTGCGACAGTCTGCTTAGATACTTTTTATCTTCAATGTATAAAATTTTCAGTATGATATCTTCAGTAGATCCTGAGATAATGTGTCATTGAATAAGCAAATTGAAAATATGCGCATTACGGGATAGGGCACTTAATCTTCCCTTAAGATATGATTGTCATGTCAGTAGTGTAAACTGAAGTTCTTGACTTCTTGCTGTAGAAGTTAAAAGCAATAATACTGTAAGTACAACTATGTACAAAATTCCTCCTTAACAGCTTCCTTCTTTGAATCATCTGAAGGCAGCTGGAAATTTGCAATTGAAGAGAGTTAATTATCCGATTAATGGTATTCCTTGGAATTGAATACTTTTGTTTCATCCACATACACCTGACTTAGTGTAGCCCCTGTTAGTTGTTTATGAAACTGTCGAATCTTATCTTTCAATTCACTTTCAAAGATGGTGCGTTATTGTTAGTTTTACAGAAGTCAGTGTATTCAGTGTAGTATACTTGTGAACTTTAGTTACAAATATGACTTATGAACCGTTAAGGTAGTTTCCAATATCATCTTCAATATGCTTATCCTTTCTAAGGTGGATCTACGTCTACTAACGTTGCTACTTCCAGTTCATCTTCTCAATCAACGTTAGAGGACCTAATAGTGAAGCCTGTATTCTTGTAAACGCTTAGACGTGTTTGGCTGGAGCATAGGATGACTGCATTTATGTGTAAACTGAAAAAAATACAAACTTGTTTATACATTATCAGTATCAATTCCTTCTTAATCATTATTTGTGATATACATTACTTACGTACCTGTGGCTTTTAGAGAACCCGGAGGTCCATTGCCGCTTTCACATAAGCCCGCCATCGGTCTCTATCCTGAGCAAATTAATCTAGTTCCTAGCATCGTATCCCTCAAATTCATTTTAATATTATCCTTCCATCTACGTCTCGGCCTTCCCAAATATATTTTTTCCTCCGGCCTCCCATTTGACACTCTATATGCATTTCTCGATTCACGCATATGTGCTACATTCCCTGTCCATCTCAAACATCTGGATTTAATTTCTTAATAGAGGAAAATACAATGCGTGCATTTCCATTCTCCTGTAACTTCATTATTCTTAGACCCAAATATTTTCTTAAGCATCTTATTCTCAAACACCCTCAGCCTCTGTTCCTCTTTCAAAGTGAGAGTCTAAGTTTCACAACCATGCAGAACAACCGGTAATGTAACTGTGTTATAAATTCTAACTTTTAGTTTTTTTGAGAGCAGACTGGATAACGAAGTCTTCTCAACCGAATAATAACAGGCATTTCCCATATTTAGTGTATTATCCGTTTAATTTCTTCTCGAGCGTCATTTAGCCTATCTTTATTACTGTTGCTCGTTCCAAGATATTTTAATTTTTCCGCCGCTTCAAAGGATAAATTTGCGATTTACCTACATTAAATTAATTAAATTAAAACTATTTGTAATAACGTGGATCCTTCTTTATAGCATATTGATGGCTAAGAAGTGATACCTCGTATATATAAATTTGCTGGTGAATTAAAAAAGTGTTTTAAAAATTATTTTTCTCAAAATAGACTAACGTTTTATATAATTGAAGGGTTCAGAGCCATAGTGGGCCAAGTTCCATTTATTGAAAACGGAGAAAGCAAGGGTTAAAGTTAAGTGAATACCATAGTTTAATAAAGATTCAAGATATTTTCCAAGATATTTTAATTTTTCCGCCGCTTGAAAGGATAAATTTGCGATTTACCTACATTAAATTAATTAAATTAAAACTATTTGTAATAACGTGGATCCTTCTTTATAGCATATTGATGGCCAAGAAGTGATACCTCATATATATATATATATATATATATATATATATATATATATTTGCTGGTGAATTAGAAAAGTGTTTTAAAAATTACTTTTCTCAAAATAGACCAACTTTTTACATAATTGAAGGATTCAGAGCCATAGTGGGCCAAGCGCCATTTATTAAAAACGGAGAAAGCAAGAGTTGAAGTTAAGTGAATACCATAGTTTAATGAAGATTCATATATCGTTTAGTTTTAATGTGTATACTTTATTTTACTTCCTATATGTTTCCATTAAATTATGGCTAACTTCATTTTAACCTTTGTTTTCTACGGTTTTAGTAAATGGCACTTGGCCCACTATGGTTCTGAACCCTTCAATTATGTTTCTACTTTGCTAGATCTTCTATTCGAGGACGAAGTATTAGTTAACTGTCCGATTTTGTGAACATAAAAATAATGTACTAATAGTTAATCTAAATAATAATGTAGTTGAACTAATTTGCCGTTTTTGTAGTTACGAGGTATCACTTCTTAACCATCGATATGAAACTATTATGAAATGATAGTAGGTGTTTGTGTTCAAACTTACAAACACTGTTTAAAATCGATTAAAATCCGATTAACAGATTGATTAATCGATTAAAGCCATCAAAATTCTTAGTCGATCGACAGATCTAATAATAATAATAATAATAATAATAATAATAATAATAATAAATATCTGGTATGGATATATTCCGAATGTAACATAAATCTTACTAGCATACTACCGAATAAAATGGATTTCAGGGAGGTGGGATATGATTGTAGAGATTAGATTAATCTTGCTCAGGATAGGGACCGATGGCGGGCTTATGTGAGGACGGTAATGGACCTCCGGGTTCCTTAAAAGCCATAAGTAAGTAAGTAAGCATACTACCGAATTCTGTTACTGGTTAGTACTATTGTAACTAGATTTGTATGGTCGCACCGTCTAACGGTGACGCGCGGCGTAACAATGAGAGTAGTGCAATTTACTTGAGAAGCGCTGTACAGATAGTAACTATACAGCATTTTGTTGAGCCTATATTGCTTGCTTCCTTGCACTGCTTTAGTTACATTTGCTACTCGTGTACAATATGATAGCAGAAGAGGGGGACGAACAGATAGAGACAGAGATGTTAACAATAACAAACTCACTCAACATTGAAACTGAATCGCGTTTTCCTCATCATTTTCCCTCAATCCCATTGCTATAATGCTGCGTGTACTGCGATGAGGGATGACAAAATTCGAAGTATTATTGTCATTGTCAGAGCTACTGAGAACTCACGCAGTAGGCTGTGGTGAGGAAGTGCCTGCTTGCTTACACAAGGCACAGATAATTCCGTGCCGCTTTATTAATGTAAACACTCCGATTCATGGAAGCAAATCGCAGATCGTGAGTTGCGGTAGAAGGGTGTCATGTCAGTTTGTCAGACATTTACAGAAATTCCAGATTTGTGATGAATGATGATAAATCTAAACCGATTAGAAGTAGACTAGAAGAAATTTGTAGTAACGATCCTACAGTAGGCTACTTGTTCAGGAGAAAAATTTCTCCGGAAAAATAATAAAATAATAATGCATTTTATTTTGTTTATTAAAGTGTTGACATCATGTAGCTCATGACATGTTAACACAAATAAGTAAGGCTAGGAGAGAAGACGCAATTTCAAAACACAGTCCTCTATCTAAGAATATAAAACATAACCGTGTAATAAATAATAAGAAGAAATTCTACAGTAGTCATTTTGTTATATTACCGGTTCTTCTGTATGGTTGTGAAACTTGGACTCTCACTCTGAGAGAGGAACATAGGTTAAGGGTGTTTGAGAATAAGGTGCTTAGGAAAATATTTGGGGCTAAGCGGAATGAAGTTACAGGAGAATGGAGAAAGTTACACAACGCAGAACTGCACGCATTGTATTCTTCACCTGACATAATTAGGAACATTAAATCCAGACGTTTAAGATGGGCAGGGCATGTAGCACGTATGGGGGAATCCAGAAATGGATATAGAATATTAGTTGGGAGACCGGAGGGAAAAATACCTTTAGGGAAGCCGAGACGTAGATGGGAGGATAATATTAAAATGGATGTGAGGGAGGTGGGATATGATGATAGAGACTGGATTAATCTTGCACAGGATAGGGACCGATGGCGGTCTTGTGTGAGGGCGGCAATGAACCTTCGGGTTCCTTAAAAGCCATTTGTAAGTAAGTAAGTAAGTCATTTTGTTCAGACAAAATATTGTTTCAAGAAAAGACAAATTATTACATAAGGAGATATTTGAAAGTTTTAAAAATACGATGTCTTTTACAATCTCTCTTGCAAGGGTAGGACAGACGGGCACTATAGGCGGAATAGATACCTTCTCCAGATTTTTTTTAATAACAATTGAAGAATGTGATCCCAAAACACGTTCAGTCCATTTTTATGAAAGGACTGGGCTATTTTTTTTATCCACCGGTCTAGGGACTGAGCGAGTTTTCAAGTGACATGTACAATAACACAAACTTTTAGACAAGTATTGGCGTTGTTTTGGAAGAAAACAAGCTTAAATATAATGACACAAGTCTAAATGTATTTGTATAAATCACAAAAATAGCCAAATGAACTGACACGCACATTGTGTTTGATTAGAAATGTCTTGTTGATAATATCATCTTAAAACAGAGAAATGGAATGTGTTATGCATGTTAGGATACAGTGAAAATAAATAAATAAATAAATAAATAAATAAATAAATAAATAAATAAATAAATAAATAAATAAATAAATAAATTAATAAATAAGTAAGTAAATAAATAAATAAATAAATAAGTAAGTAACTAAGTAAGTAACTAAGTAAGTAAGTAAGTAAATAAGTAAATAAATAAATAAATAAATAAATAAATAAATAAATAAATAAATAAATAAATAAATAAATAAATAAATAAATAAATAAGTAAATAAATAAATAAGTAAATAAATAAATAAATAAATAAGTAAGTAACTAAGTAAGTAAGTAAATAAATAAGTAAATAAATAAATAGGCCTGAATAAGTAAGTAAATAAACAAATATACTATATATGTATGTATGTACTTGCGTTCTCATTACATTAGACATTTTGACATCGACTTTCAAATGTTATGTTTTATTTAACGTATTCACAATAAAGACTACTGCTGTGTCTCCGGTAAAACCTATCCAGACTTTTTAGAAGAAACATGTCCATTTTATCTGTATAATCGAGTGTGTATTTTCTGGGTTTGAAACTAATTTTATTTGCTTTGTGAAATGAAGTTTCGTCAAGCCATCTGCAATATACTGACATACATTCTTATTTATTGATTATGTCACAGAATACCAGAAATCTATTAAATATATAAATGTAAATAAATACCGAACCTGAATGAATGTATTAGATGCTACTCGTATTGGATATAGAAATTAAATCCTTTCATTAAAACCTCATAGACTATTTACAGATCGTGCGATACTTAACTTTTCTACTTTTTACTTTGCAGTGTATAGGAAGAATGTTGTATACCACCGATTTAAAGCCAAGTTAAAAGCACTGACTATAAAAATAAGCCAAAGTATTATGTGGAAGCTATTCATTTGATGTTTCAATTCGACCGTTTTGAAATTGTGTTATTGTAAACTAACTGAACTCAATTTGTTCATCGTGGAGACATAGAAGGTGCGCAACTAAACAATCGTATTGTTGACGCAATTTCGACATTTCTCCTTTAGTGCTTTGCAGGCGTAGTTGAATCCATTTTTGTATACCGAAATGCAATTCAAACATAAAAACGCTAAACAAAGGGGACGTACAGTCGAACGACGTATGCTGCTGAGAAATTTGTTATAATCTGTGCGTATGAAAAACTTCCGGTCAGTGACGTTTGACGTGGCTATCAAAAAATATACGTACATACATACATACATACATACATACATACATACATACATACATACATATATACATACATACATATATACATACATAGGTATATATTGACACATATAGCCGCTATGGTGGTCTAGTGGCTAGAACACTGGAGTTATAATCCTATGTATCTAGGTTCGAACCCCTGCGTACCCCCGAATTATAACTTGTGTTGGGTAAGCCCGTGGTTAAGGTAACACAGGGGTTTTCTCCGGGAGCTGCGGTTACCCTGTAGCATTCCAGAAAATCTCGTCTCGTCTCGTCTCATCTCATCTCATCTCATCTCATCTCATCTCATCTCATCTCATCTCATCTCATCTCATCTCATCTCATCTCATCTCATCTCATCTCATCTCATCTCATCTCATCTCATCTCATCTCATCTCATCTCATCTCGGGTGTAGCGTAGACCAGTCTCCTATGGAGGACCCTGCTGGGCAACGACTCTATCGGTAATTTGATCTGCGTAACAGGCTTCATATGACATGTGTGAATGACGAACAGTCAAATATCCGCCATCAGTAATATATATATATATATATATATATATGAGTGAAATAATCCTGCAGATTGAAAGGGACGATAGGGTATACTTAAATGAATAGAAAACCTACAATACATTTTGTGATTATATGCACGGTTAATTAGAAAATAAAGTTCGAAGTTTTATCAGTCCAGCAACATCGCCGCTAATGCATCCCTTCTCTGTTCTCGTAATACCCATGTAAGATGTCACCGAATACGGAGCTGTGTGTCTAAGTGAACTACCTCCACCAGCCTCTCTGACCACAACGTTGCAAACTTGTCGCGTTGTTCAGTGGCTTCAAATTAAGTGGTTTATAAATTAAATTTACACGAAAACCGTTCACGTTATTGAAATACGCCAGGGGGATAAGTGATTTTTTATTACATTTTCTACAGATACTTTTACTTACAAATGGCTTTTAAAGGACCCGCAGGTTCATTGCCGCCCTCACATAAGCCCGCATTGGTTCCTGTCCTGTGCAATATTAATCCAGTCTCTATCATCATATCCCACCTCCCTTATTATTATTATTATTATTATTATTATTATTATTATTATTATTATTATTATTATTATTATTATTATTATTAAAACCTACCGGCCAATTCGTAACGATTGGAAATTATTCTCAATATCCAGGTCGCAACAATAGAAAATATTGACCACTGCCTCCTTGAGTGTCAATATCGTTAGGATGAATGGAAATCTAGTGCGTATTTTAATGACACTCTGTATTAAATTTTTCAACATAGATACATGTAAGTAGCCTACTTAGGCCTATATAATTATGGTAAAGCATAATATAACATATACATCATTATGCATAGGGCCTACGTTTATACACATCTTTTTTATAATTTTGTTTACGACCATTATAATCATCATCAATCATCATCGATATCATATGAATTTCAAATTCTCGTTCGGGAACTAAATCAGGTTTAGTCACAAATGCTACGACAGGGCTACATCATTTTGTATAATTATTTATGATCTTCATTTGTAGGCCTATGCTACTCTGAGTCCACGTAAATATGAAACTTTAAATCAGTTTCCAGTTCCTTTTCCACATTTATATGATGCGAGAACAATGCTGTGGGAGGCGCTGAGCTGTTGTTATTGGGTAGATGCAGTGTGACGTGATGTCGGTAATCCTATCAGCATTGTGATGACACGCTCGGACGAGCGGGCTGTTCGAGTGGTCTTCCAACAATGTCGCACTCAAGACGGCTCAGCACGGATCTCGTACAACTGTGCAGACCACTATACTCATGGTACAAGATCAGAGATAATGGAGCAGTGGTTGAATGAGAATGGCAGGGGAAATAGACGTAGGGGAGACTCGTATAATTTGGCAATATTTGTATTTTGAACAGTTTGTAGTTACATATCCTGAAATTAAATTTTCCTCTATTATGGAATGTGTTTAAACATTAAATCCCAATAAACCTCTGAAAGAAAATTCTACAAATCTAAATTACTTTACACATATCACACTAATAAATAACAAATTACATGTTTCCAGATTTGGTACTTCATCAGGATAAATTGGCAATAGTACAGGGGTAATTAGGCAATAGGATTAAAAAGTAAATTTTTCAAAATAAAACAGTGGTACAAGGTTTATAAGACTTAATTTACTGGGACAAGAAGTCACTAAACATCACAAACATAAAACAAAAGCAAAAAAAAAAAAAGATTTGAATGGATTTTTCCGACCACTCTTATTAATTATATTGAAGGGTTGTCTTCTGATTTCTTTTGCCGGTAGCCCTAACCCAAGTTCTTGCATTTTGATTACATATGTCACCAGTTTTTGTTCTTCCTCAACGGTTAGAGCTAGGGGTTTTCCTTTCTTGGGAATGACAAAGTCATCTGGTCCTGAGAATGCAACAGAAACCTCTTTAAGTTGTTAAAGGGCACATTGTACTTCTTAGAAGCCCTATAAGTCGACCATCTATCTTTCAAAACAGTCCCAACCGCAGCCCGCAAATCAACTTTGGAATATTTTTCAGAATAATGTCCTCGTTCCATTGGCATATCTGCAACACATCACACACAGTGCTGCATTGAAGACTGTAAAATTCCCTCATATATCCCTACTCTTAAATTTTACCATCGAGTACACATTCTTGTTCAAGAAAGCAGCAATATGTCACTATAAAGGAAAATGGCTAATTCACACTACCCTGTAGAAGACATTTTTTGCTAAGGAGAACATAAAACGAGCTAAGGCCTGATGAGTTATTAACAGAAAATATTAATTATATAAATGGCTTACCTTATAATATGGAATCTCAGCTTTTGATATATATAATGCACAAACAAACGTAGGTAATGAACAACACTTTCTTTCCGTCTTTGTATACACAGGTCCATACAACCACCACGTCAACAGGAAGTATTCAACACTTCTTTTTATTAGTAACAATATCTGCTATTATAATGCGCGGATTCGGATGAAACGATAACTAAAAGTACAGTCAGATGTTGCACTCTATGAAGGTGTCATTGAACTTCTTAATACTCTGGAGGAAATTTGGCAATGAAAGAAATATAAGAATATTGCCAAGTTTCCCATATTGCCAAATTTGCCGAGTTTCCCCTACATCAAGGAATCTGTTTCAAAATCCGATTTGTACAATTTTATGGGGAAAGTTCAACGAAGATCTTATTCATAAGTGCGTTAAAACTGTGTCAGTCGGATCACAGGGTTTGGAAAAGCAAACCAAGAGATATTTAACGAATATGTGCAGTCTGCCTTCTAGAGCAGTGGTTCCCAAACTGGGCGTCGGGAAATGATTTACAAAATAAAACAAATACCACCCTTTTAACATACACTTATTGTGTATTCAGAAACATCAACAATATTTAACATAAGAGTAAAAAAGTTTCAGTAGTTACAAATCAAAATAAAATAATTTTATTAATGCGACAAATGTGCCTGTTTTTCAGAAAATACTTCTCAAATCTCTACTATGTATTCGATACACACAGTGATATCACTTTCAAGTTCAATGAGATTTTTCGTCTTTGTTTTGATGGAAATCATAGACGAGAAGGATATTTTGCACGAATATAAGCTTGCACATGTTATAAAAAATTGAATTTCATGTTCGAGGTATCCATGCATTCTTTTGATTCACAACTGGTGTACACTCTGCGAAGAAGCTTAGCTTCGACATTCCATCATATTTAAATGAATTGTTCCTCTATATAATTATATAATATATAAGATATGTATTTTGGAAGTTCAGCCACTTGAACGCAACTGTCTAAAAGCAGATTTTTGTATCCATTGTATGTTTTCTATAAAATACTCAAAATACTGTTGTTTAGAATTGTGCAAACTTAGCTTCACGTTCGAGAAAACAAACTCAGTATTTATAGTATCATATTCAGCTAAATTTTCCACGAACTCTTTAATGCACTGCGACGCATCAAATTCGTTTTTGTCGACCAGAAATCAAGTTTCTTTATTCGATTGTATCCCTGGCTATTATTATGTTGTCCACATCTGTGGAGTAATGGTTAGCGCGTCTGATCGCGGAACCAGGTGACCCGGATTAGAATCCCGGTCGGGACTAGTTATCTGGTTCAGGTTTTCTTTCGGAGTTTTCCCTCAAACCAATTTGAGGAAATGCTGGGTAACTATCGGTACTGGACCTCGGCATTTTCACCTTCATTTCATTCAGATGCTAAATAACCTGAGATGTTGGTACAGTGTCGTAAAATAACTCACCAAAAATTATGTTAACAAGTTGAACTTGCAAATTACTATTCATAATGTTAAATATTCGAAAATATCAGCAAAGTAGGGCACTAAAAATTATGTCCATGTAATATTTTGTGTTATTGTTCCACTATATTTTACTATTTTGGTTTTCTTCTTGGGTGGTGTCTACTAATTATAATTAACATTGTCTTTGTTTTCAATTTTACAAGTATTTTCATTTTTCGAATGGAGTCAAGTACTCTACAGTTCAATAGTGGGAGTCGCATACAAAAATCTCGCGCAAAAGTGGATTGTACCTTCGAAACATTTGGGAACCATTGTTCTAGAGTAACTATAATGATCACAATCCATGAACCAATATGTTAGTTAATCAACCAGTAAATGAGTTGTTCAGAGCAAACGTGATGTAAGTCAAAATCCTGTAATGAGGTTTAAAGTAACAATTCTGTAAAATACAGCGCAAAGTAGCAATTAATATGTCCTCCTTGCTGTCCACTGACTACTAATAGTTTAAATAAATTGAATATCAATTGCTACTTTGCGCTGTATTTTACAGAATATTTACTTTAACGCTCATTACCCATTTTTGACTTACACCACTTTTGCTCTGAACGGCACAAATATAGTCTACTAATCAGTCACTTAACAAGTCAATCGTTCTCTGAGACAGTTATAATCAGTCAGTCATTTAACGAATCAGTAAATCAATCATTATACGAATGAATAAATAGTTAAGGACTCTGGTCTTTAAATAAATAAATAAATAAATAAATAAATAAATAAATAAATAAATAAGTAAGTAAGTAAGTAAATAAATAAATAAATAAATAAAGTACGTATGTAAGAAAATAAGTAAATAAATAAATAAATAAATAAGTAAGTAAATAAATAAATAAATAAGTAAGTAAATAAATAAATAAATAGCTAGATAGATGGATGGATGGATGAATGGATGGACGGATGGATGGACGGACGGAATAAATGAATAAATAAGTAAATAAATAAATGAATAAATAAATGAGTGAGTGAGTGAGTGAGAAAATAAATAAGTAAATTAATTAATTAATTAATTTTCAACTCAATGAGCTGCGCAGCAAGTCTATCATTGCCACTCAATGAACTAGTTAGGCAGTATACTACACAAGTAAGAGATAAATAAACTAATCAACAAGGAATAAGTTCATCTTAATAGGCAACGAAAACAATTTATATCAACATTAGGCCAGAAATGCATGGTATTCGAATTTTGAAAGTCTGTTTATGACACTTAACTCTTCACATCATTATAAACATTACTGCTACTAACCACTACTACTACTACTACTACTACTACTACTACTACTACTACTCCTACTACTACTACTATTACTCCTACTACTACTACTACTACTACTCCTACTATTACTACTACTATTACTGCTACTACTTCTACTAATGAAAATAATTATAATAATAACAATAATAAAGAAAATAATAATAATAATAATAATAATAATAATAATAATAATAATAATAATAATAATAGATTTGAAAATTTTGATATGAAGTGAGCAAGGAAAACAATGTCAGGAAATTTGTGAACATATAACTCAAAATATTGTATAAGATTTTCACAACTTCAGAAATATCCATAAGATGACCAGAAGCAAACGTAGACTGTGTTATTTGTCCCTCTCTTTGGAAAGAAGTCTTGAGCAAAGAGGCAATATAATAATAGCGTTGCTAGGTGATACTTGTAACTCCGTCTGTGCTCTTCTTACCCCCCGCATAAAGACCAGACCGTAAGCTTTTCTTTATGATGAATGTCCGGTTTGAAACCCACCACATGGAATTTACGTCTTTGTACTTTATTCTTGTTTGTAATATTAAAGTCCACTGCAACCGTCTTAGTTTTTTGTGTAGTCTCTTTTAAATCCCCTTCAAGAAATTACCAGTTTTGCATAGAAGTGGCATATATATCACTTCATTTACCTACAAATTATTAACGTTCATTTTATCTCTTATAACTGTATTTCTAATCTTTCATAATTTTGAATGCCACACTGACCGTCTTAATAATAATAATAATAATAATAATAATAATAATAATAATAATAATAATAATAATAAACTGGAAATTTGAATTTTTTATGTTTGAAGTTCCGAAGACACAAATTGAAAATATATTACAAAGAAAGATGTCATTTAAAACTTGGAACTTAAAATTAATTCAAATTGCCGCTCTACGTCTTTTTTTAACTATTTATTTATACATTCACTTTAAAACAGATTTAATTTTTTTAGCAGGGTGTTTTGAGAATGTAGAAAGGCGTGATGTAGTGAATTTTTGCAATAAACGTCTATACATAGACTTCCATACTTCATTTTACGAAATATTCAGACTAAGTATTGTGTTGCTATAAAAATTGATTTCGAAATTTTACGAAAATGCCTTCTGTATTCCTGTCTTTGTACTGTGATTTCTAGAGCCCGGATTTATATGAAAAATGCACATTGCACGCAAACTAATTTAACACATGGAAGCATGGTTTTCTTTGATTATCATGACAATGGTAATACCCGTAATCACTTATTTGTTAGTGCATATGGTTGAATATTTTAACATTTATTTACAAATTTTCCTATTTTAGTATAAAAATTGCAAGTTCTGGCATATCCTTACGTATAGTTTCTTTTTTAATAAAAATGGCATATTCACCAATTAAATCTGTGATTGTTGAAACAAAATAAGTCAAAATTCGGTCATTTTATTTCTTTATATTTATGATATTTCGTTCCATGATCCATCGTTTGGTGTTGAAACAGAAGATGTCACACCACTCCGTATATGTCTAGCGATGTAGTGGCAGGCGATGACTCGTGAAATCGAATAAGTCCGTGAAATATTTGATTTCAACGCTCAGTCATATTTCCTCAAAGAGAGACTTTGTTAATATTGTTTCATGTAGAGCTTGCCGTTACCCGACATACCTGTTCAGAAGATGAATCATTTCAAAGGAAAAATTGTTCCGGGGCCGGGTATCGATCCCGGGACCTCTGGTTGAACGTACCAGCGCTCTGCCAACTGAGCTACGCGGGAACTCCATCCGACAGCGTCTCAACCTTTCCCTTTATATCCACACAACTCGCGTGGGCTGACGAAACGCCAGAGACCCACATCGAGTGCACACAGTCTCTGTGTGACTTAGAATTGTGGTTTTCTGCTAACGTACACAGTGACGTATGTATTACGCAAATCTAGTCTTTCAGATGAAGCTCCCTGTAAAGCAGATTTGAATAATTGCAAGGGAAAAATTGTTCCGAGAAGATCTTATACTTACGACACCTTTTGGTGAACTGCTTTGGTATTCATAACTTAACAACTGGGCACTCAACAGTTTATATGTATCATGAGGGAAGTGCAAAGAATGGGTTATGTTAAAAGCAATTTATCTAAAAGAGTGACACATCTACATCTGTTCTCAGATGACTGTGTCGGACAAAAAGAAAATCGTGCAGTCATTCGTCTGTATATGAGCCTAGTTTAGGGAGGTATTCTATGTACTATAACCTATAGATTTCCAGAAAGGGGACATTCCTTCTGCCCCTGTGACTTTTTTCAGGACATACTGTCTTTCTTGGACTATAACAGGGATATCAGATTAAGGATTGGTGAACAGAAAACAAAATGTTGATAACCTGAAACTACAATGATACTTGTATCAACTCTATAATAATTTGTTAAAATAAAGCAATTTCGAATGTATATACGGTATTCCAAAATATTGTTATTTTCGTTCTATTGAGTATTGATACAAAATAAGTCACTTTTAAGTGCATAGGCTATTTTATACAACAGTTGCATACACACACAAAAAAATTCTGCAGTATTAGGCATAAGATACTAAAGAAACATTTGAAAGAAACATTATTTGTGGACTCAACACAGGTTTCTGCCCGCTTTAAAAATGGCTGTGAATGCTTTTTAATGAAGCGTTTCTCAATTTTATTGTTCAGTGTTTGTTTCATGTTGAACAGTCTAAACCTGTTAAAGGAACGATCGTACCCTGAAGAAACAAAGGGTGTCGCAGAAAGAGGTTTTTAGAGGAACTACTCTAAGAGAAAAGACCGTAGCATGCGGTAGACCTGTATCGTTACAGCTCACAGTACTGTCTGTACATAAGATCTTGATTAGGCCGTACACGTGCGAGCGGAATGATCGATTTGAACTATTATCAGTAGGGTTCGGATTTTTAAGTGCTATAAATGGGGAAAATATTTATTTTTATATGCTAAACATCGAGAAAATATGTGACAAATAAGGAAAAATATTTACATAATTATGTTTCAATTATTTTATGTGAATATAAACAATATGCAGTACTCACCAGTAAAAAATATGCTGTCTCGCCGACTGCTGTAGAATTACAGTACACAATGAGATTCCTCCTCAAGTTACTCATAACAAACGACCGACAATTTTCGCATAGCAATGCCTTGTACTAGGAAAAAGAGCGCCTTGGCATTGAGAAACAACACGCACTCCCTAGAGACATGTTTATGATCGGAAACGAAAACAGAGGCAGCTGATGTTTTTTATATTATAATTGTGTTATGATAACTTACAAGACATTCCTAAATGACACATAAATGCTTATGTGTATTAGTTTTTAGTGGTGACAACTCTTATCTTGTGGTGAGAGAGCAGACTGCAGTTCCACAGATCCGCAGATAGGTAATTGAGAGAAACGGTTTTCAGCTGTCACGTCTAAGTAACTGTATTGAACATTCTGGTGATGATTAATCTGAAATGGGGATTTTGTCGAAAATTATTGAATGAAAACTTAATTTGTATATGTCTTTATGTGAATATTTAAAATATTTATTTACATTTGAAAGATCAAAATACCGGTAGGTGTTTTTATGTGAAATAAAATTTAAAATATATGCCCAGGTGACCTTGTCCGAAGACAAAACACAATTATGAGTTTCTATTACAGTGCAAATAAAATATTTATTTACCTAAGAATCCTAGCCCTAGTTATCAATATTCTGTGATCGCTTTACATCATCATCGTCATCATCATCATCATCATCATCATCATCATCATCATCATCATCATCATCATCATCATCATCAATTGTCGTTTATCACTTGTCAGTATTGAGAAGTATAAATTTTCCTACTCGGACTGTTAGAAGAAGGTTAAATATCCTCTGCTAATGCATATGGACGTAAGGCAAGCAACTGGATAGTCAGCCTTCATGACTGTCGCCACGGACGGACTATGTGGAGGATAGAATACGGGCTAAAAGATTCTGTATTCGTGCCTATGTGAAAGCAGGATTCAAGTGGTTGTAACTTCAAAATGGTCTCCAATTCAACTCACTACCCTATGGAATTTAGTTCCGAATCTTTCCCGGTGATAACACTAGATATCCGAAACGTGATGTTGGCCACACTACTTTCTTCTTAGGTCGAGATGAAAAAACATAGAATTTATACCTAACCTTCCTTCTGCACCTCATTGTAATGTACTGTACGGAGACACCTTTACTTTTACATGAAGTCGGAGACATTTCCGATGATGAATTCGATTTAGATCCTTTTTTCTTTCTAGTATTAAAATATCCTGCAGTGCAACACCCCAACTAGTCTTTTATTATGTGTGGTATCAAAGCATCTTGTTATGAAAGGATAATCCTATGTAAGTCCGAGAAGAGAACTCAGAGAATGATTTATTTTTATATTTATGTACAATTCCAAGTTTTTCACAAGGGCCTCCTATCGCTTTTCGTCGGAAGAGAAATATCCTCAGACTGACCAACATTTTCTCCGAATATACCTTTTACTGGAAGTCTAGAGCCCCGAGTTCAGATTCCGGTGAGAGACAGTGAAGTTTGTAATGATTAATGAACCAAGACGGTGTTGAGTTAAGTTTTTCTGAGTAGTTCCAACTATCCCCTCCATCGTCTCATCAATTTATCATTATAATCATCATACATCAAGCTAAAAGTATAAGCAATTCACAAAAAGTTTCCACTCTTTAATAGATATTGACTTAAAAAACACACTTACAATGTAATTAATACTATCCTAGTCTTTTACATCGCCATCATCATCAATAATCACTTTCCTGCTTGCTTACTTACTTACAAATAGCTTTTAAGGAACCTGAAGTTGCATTGTAGCCCTCACATAAGTCCGCCATCGGTCTCTATCCTGAGCAAGATTAATCCAGTCCCTACCATCATATCCCACCTCCCTTAAATCCATTTTAATATTATCCTCCCATCTACGTCTCGGCCTTTCCAAAGGCCTTTTCCCCTCAGGTTTTCCATCTAACAAACTATATATATTTTTGGATTCACCCATACGTACTACCTGTCCTGTGTATCTCAAACGTCTGGATTTACTGTTCCTAATTATGTTAGGTGAGAAATACAATGCGTGTAGTTCTGCGTTCTACATTATCCTGTAACTTCATCCCTCATAGCTCAAAATATTTTCCTAACACCTTATTCTCAAACATCCTTATGGAATTTTGTTCCCGAGATGAACACACAAGTTAAATTATACAAGTGGGTGTGCAAAAATGAAAAGAGTACTCGCATTTGATGTGTTTTATTTGTGTAGAAAACTATTTACAAGGGTCCAAAGTTTCATTTTCATTTATCTCAAAACTCATTTTATTACTTATCTCTCCGTACCGAAACATCACAGAATTACAATTTATTGCGGAACAACCTGCACTCTAAGCAAATTCGACTTTCTTTATAGAGGACAGAGTCCTGTTTCAAGAGACATGAATACAGGAAACTTATTGTTTTGCAGAAATTAAAATATTAAATAATATAAGGAAAATTGATGTAGATTACCTAGAAAATCTTGGAATAAAAGTCCCAGAAACGAAGCAGTGCGCATGATCAGAGGGAGAGGACGAGCGACCTGGTTCACAAGAGAAGGATAGTTGAGGTAATAAAATTAGTTTTGTTTCGTTGTATGTCTGATCATGCGCACTGCCTCCTTTCTGGAACATCTGTGCGACAAAGGTTTTTTCTATGACTGTACATTGCTTGGAAAAGCCTGTACCACAGCAGCTTCGTCTACCACGAATGCCACTGGGTCTCTTGGTTTCTTTGCTAAGTTTCTCAGCTACGACAGAGTCTAAAGGAGTTAAAATGGACGTGGCTACTCACGAAAGGCTGAAAATCCTGCGGGGAAATGTCCTTCGGGAGTGAGGAGAGGCCTGAGCGTTGGGATGTCCTGCACGCCGTTCACCGAGCTGGAGAAGGCTGCGGCCGCTGCTGCTGCAGGCCCATGGAGGAACGGAAATGCCGAGATGGGCAGCGGAATGGCCGAGAACACGGGCAAGGGCACGGCGGGGTTGAATGCAGACGACGTCGGGGGCTGGACGGCGACGGCCGGAGACGCTGACGGCGACTGTCGCTGTCCTACGGGCGACGACTCCCGCGCGCTCTGCGGTGGAGTCTTCGGGGTCTTCGTGGAGGGAGACGCCCTGTTGACAAGACGCATAGTTAGAAAGGTTTATTAGTCTCCACTACTGGGTAAATCAATGATAAATGTAAATAAATGACCAGCGGGGAGATTTTCTTTTCTCAGATATACCGGTAGTTATAAAATACAATAGACTATTGCTTCTTTGGACGAATATTTATTAGACACCTTCCGTACAGTAAAGTGAAGATTCAAAGAAATGTATTAATTAATTACATTTAAACAAAACAGAACATCGTCTTCATAACAAGGATTAGGCAATGATGTCTGTTCCGTTTTCACAATGTTTCAGGTTCATCGTTTCCTTGTACGCCCGACATCCCTCCTACCTATAGGTTTATATGTACTGTAGGTAGAGTAGAAAGTGGTAATATGTGACAGTCTTTTTCCACTGTCTCTAATTCGAAAACAAGTTAAAAATGGGTTTTGAGGTGATCCCTAATAAGAATATTATTTTTCCTTATGTGTGCAAAGTCATAACATGATTATATCAAGGAATCAGATGTTATGTTTTAGAAAGTGCTCATGCCGCATAATTGGACTTCCAGAAAATAAGGTTGTAATATGGGACAGAAAAACTGCCTGCGTAAATTCTAACAATTAAGCCTGGTATCACATAGAATGCCTAAGACATGAACACTGGTAATATATTAGACACAGAATTCATAAGGAAGTCTTGATAGTTATATTAAAAAAATATGAAGTTCTCCTTTTCCCATAGGTGAAGATCCTAGGTTTGTCCTCGGCACCTTTCATGCACCTCTATCAATACCTAACATAAACATTAGAAGATTCTAAGACTAGTTTTGTCCCGAACATCTCGTTTTCTCACAGGAATAGTAATGTTTTAATATGGGACAACTCTATCCCATAGTACCATCACTCATACCATAACATAAAACCTTGGATAAATTTAATTTACAATGGCATTTGATTTCCGGATGCTGGGCAATTCAAATCTATACCTCCCACTTCTTTTTACGCATAAAGATAATATACCTCTACCTTAATTTGTTACTGCGTAACAGCCAAGAAAAGCAACCTGTGCACAAAAACTTTTAACACTGGCGTAATGAACATGACCCCCTCTCACGCACAACTCTCACTCGATGGACTTACTGCATCCCATTGCAGACAAAGGCTACCCGAGGAGGAAATTATGCCGCTGAACGTAACAGATAGCACTACTAATTTCAGAAATACATCCGTGTTCCATTTTACAACCCCGTCCCATATTACCAGCTTCTCCTCTACTAGGGCTGAGATTCCTCCTTTACTCATTCAATTTAAATGGGTTCCCAATTTTCTTTATGTTCTTGTGTTTTTCCATTTAGACTATTTACTTTGAGCTTTTCTCGTATATTTTCATCCCTTTTCTGATCTCTTCTTGTACAACCCTTAACCCTACAGAGAACTTTCATTTCAATATTAATATCACAACTGAAATAGGTCTACTACTATATCTATGTTTGTTTCCATAACAGCGTCACATCTTAAGTACTACTACTTTAACTTCCATTTCCACGATAACTTCACAACTGAAATATTACTACGACAATTTTCATTTCCATAACAACGTCATAGTTCTAGTAATATTACGATAAATTTCATTTCCGTAAGAACGCCACAATTCAAATAATACTACGATAATTTCCATTTCTATGACAACTTCACAATTGAAACTCTACTATGATAAATTTATTTTCATAAGAACGCCACAATTCAAATAATACTACGATAACTTCCATTTCTATGACAACTTCACAACTTCACAACTGAAACACTAGTACGATAACTTTTATTTCCATAACAACGTCACAATTAAAGTAATGCTGCAATAACTTTCATTTCCATAACAGTGTCACGATTGAAATAGTACTACGATAACTTCCATTTTTGTGACACCTTACAACTGTAACGAAGTTACGATAAATTTAATTTCCATAACGACACCATAATTCAAGTCATACTACGAAGACTTCAATCTTCAATTTCTGCGAAAACTTTATAATTGAGACACTACCACAATAAGTTCCATTCCCACAACAACGCCACAATTCAAATAATACTACGATAACTTTCATTTCCATAACAACGCCACAATTCAAATAATACTACGATAACTTTCATTCCTACAGCAATGCCACAATTAAAGTAATACTACGATAAATTTCATTTCCATAACAACGCCACAATTCAAATAATACTACGATAACTTTCATTTCCATAACAACACCACAGTTCAAATAATACTACGATAACTTTCATTTCTATATCAACGCCACAATTCAAATAATACTACCATAACTTTCATTTCCATAACAACGCCACAATTCAAATAATACTACGATAACTTTCATTTCCATAACAACACCACAGTTCAAATAATACTACGATAACTTTCATTTCTATATCAACGCCACAATTCAAATAATACTACCATAACTTTCATTTCCATAACAACGCCACAATTCAAATAATACTACGATAACTTTCATTCCTACAGCAATGCCACAATTAAAGTAATACTACGATAAATTTCATTTCCATAACAACGCCACAATTCAAATAATACTACGATAACTTTCATTTCCATAACAACACCACAGTTCAAATAATACTACGATAACTTTCATTTCTATATCAACGCCACAATTCAAATAATACTACCATAACTTTCATTTCCATAACAACGCCACAATTCAAATAATACTACGATAACTTTCATTTCCATAACAACGCCACAATTCAAATAATACTACGATAACGTCCATTTCTATGATAACTTTCCAATTGAAACACTGCTACAATAAACTTTATTTACATAACAACGCCACAAATCAAATAATACCACGATAACTTTCATTTCTATGACAACTTTACAAATGAAACACTACTACGATAACTTTCATTCCTATAACAACGCCACAGTTTAAGTAATACTAAGATAAATTTTATTACCATTTTAACGTCATAGCTGGAATATTATTACATTGATATTTATTTCCATAACAACGTTGTCACATCTTAAGTAAATAACGCTACGATAGCTTTCTTGGAGTTTATTTATAGTCGAAATTCAACACAGGAGAAAAATAACCAGTAAATTTTGCCTGGAGCCCTCTGTAAGGGAGAGGATCGTATTACGTGCCATTAATTCGCAATATACGACAAATTTTTACTTTCCTCCCGAAGGAGACAATGCTAAGTTTCTTCTCGCCTTTAAAATTCACAGTTCTCGGCTGGGTATGAAACCATGAACGTGAAATGTAACGAATAAAATGGTAGCCGCTAGATGGCTGAGGACGACCATAGTTTGAGATCCGGGTTTGATTTTGAAATGCCTTCTAATAAGGCTTAGTAATAATTAAGAATTTTATTTAATGCTTGGCATCATCAGAAGAACTTTATGATTTAAAATATTCATTGTGACCAATGCTATGTGAAATTTTTTTAGCGTTTTACAGATGTAGAAATATACAAAGTTTCGAAGCTATAAATGGGAGAACAGAAGGAAAAGGGAACCTGTCTGTTGGAACCGAAACATTCAATATTTTACATTATATTACACGGTAAGTAATCACATCTTTTAACATAAAATCAAAAGAACTGTTAGAAATGTAGTTATAAATTAAACAATGCATTTGACAGACTTTGTAAAAATTAATGGTAAGTTGACAAAGCTTAATCAGAATATAGGCGACAAAAATTCGACTATAATGGGAGTTATAAAAAGAGATGGGATCAAAATTTGAGCTATAACGCGTCAAAAATATTTGGACATTAGAGGAAAATAATACAGAATCATTAATGGCGTCACATACAACGTTGGACGGAACTAGACTACCAAAATAATTCTGCAATATAATCCAAATGAAAAGAATATTACTGTTGCTAGATCTAGAAGCCAATACCAAAGGAACTTCGACGGACTGATGGATCTGATTTATAATAGGAGCAGGAGAATTAGAAATGCTGAAAATTTTGGAATGTAATTTAAATCCAAAGTGTACATAGAATACTTAATAATTAGCCTATTGAAGCAATGAAAGGACCTGTTATCGACAGATAAAAAATAAAGACCAGAGCCTATAATTAAATATATTATTCTAGAAGTAAAATAGATATATCCTTTGTAATTTACAATTTTTAACATATATGCTCGTATTGGTGCAGATGTTGAAAAATGGGAAGCAGAGCTAAGAGTAAATCTTAAACTGGGTGATCTGAGTATAAATGCAATGCTAATTGTTGATGACCAGATAGTCATAGCAAAGTCAGAAGATAGTTTATGTAAATCTCTTTATTTATGAAATGAAACAGTGAAAAAATATAATTTTGACACATCGATAGATAAAGCAAAAATTACTGCTTTCTGCTGTAGACCTAAATGACAAGTAAGATCAAACATATTTTTTAAATAACAAAATTACCGAACAGGTTTAGATTTCTAAATAATTAGTATGTGATGTAATATGAAGCGATCAAAATTAAGCCAAAAGTTACAAACATGTCAATACATTTACTGAAAAACCTTAAGGAATAAGACCAACTGGGAATTGAGATAAGAGAACAGCTTTCAATTGCAAAAATAGTCTACAACTCCTAAGTTATGATTTTGGATACATTTTACATATCAAGTTAGCATTACAGATATGAAAAAGAATTAGCTATTTTACAGGGTATCTCACCCAAGCCATTCATAAATTGTTTTAAGGATCGCGCACAACGCGACTAGGGGTGAACAATTCTCGTCGTTGAAATTCTCTAATTCGTAGCGCTTGTATTCCAGTTTTAATAATGATTGAGAACAACGAAAATAATAAATAAACATAGAACGGTGGACTGATTAATATATTGATTCATATGATGCGTTTGAGGAAAGAAACGTTCATTTCTAATACGCGGATTTCTTAGCTAGGGTAATGGGTTCTATGAATATTTCGACTGCCTGTGAGCATCTCGGTTCTCCTTTTCTTACTCTTTAACTTCGAACTCCGATTACAGATGATTCTAGAACGTTCTAGTTAAAACTACTTTAAAACGGAGACATATAATCGATCGAAACAGACATGAAGCAGAATGTTCCACGGAAGTACCTACAAAAGCTCGAATCCTCCTTCGATAAGCAATCATTCATGTTTCAAATCTCTGAAATTCGTGACAGCAAAAGTGAAAGATACTGAGAGGAGAATGAATATAACATGTTCCAGCAAGCAGAATATGTCAATATGGTTCAACTGCATGCGGGTTGTCGTCTATCTGGTATGTTGTAGAGAAGTAGTATGCAATATTTTTTGCTAATGTATCTCCAAAATACATTTTTTTACCCTCGTACTCCCAAACTATGTTTTAATTGTTTAAGAAATAACAAAGGGCTTTGACTGATATTGTATGAAAAATAAATTTTATTATTATTATTAATACTAATACTACTACTACTATTACTACTACTACTACTACTACTACTACTACTACTACTACTACTACTACTACTACTACTACTACTAATGGGTGAATCCAGAAATGCGTACAAAATGTTAGTTGAAGACCTGATAGAAGAAGACTTTTGGGAAGGCCGAGACGTAGATGGGAAGATATTATTGAAGTGGATTTGAGGGAGGTGATATATGATGCTAGGTACTGAATTAATCTTGTTCAGGATAGGGATCGATGGCGGATTATGTGAGACGGCAATGAACCTCCGGTTCCTTAAAAGCCATTTGTAAGTAACCATTATTATTATTATTATTATTATTATTATTATTATTATTAGTATTATTATTACTATTATTATTGTTATTGTTATTATTATTATTATTATTATTATTATTATTATTATTATTATTATTATTATTATTATACAGTAGTTATTGACGCAATAATAATAACTTAATAATATGATGATTTATGTTAAATATTACTGAAGCAAGAAAAAACAAGAGCTGATATTGTAAAAGGAAATATTATATAAACTGCAATAATTATCAACAAGTATAATAAAATAAATATAGCAGCATTTTTACATATATAGTCAGTGGGATTCGTACCCCTTGAGACAACCCCGCGTACCTCTGGGGGTACGCGTACCATAGATTGAATACTACTATCGTAGACTGTAATATGGTCTGGCATAGTCTGAATCCAACGTTTTTCTTGGTCTACCCAAGTAATCACATTCTCATGGTAGTGTCGCTAGGAGTGACACAATCAAAATAGCTTTAAATGGATTAATAAATTGTGTTAAAACTCTACGCTGTCTGTTCTTTAAAGGTACTTTTTATTATATCCGTTAGTTATTCCGAATGGAAGAAAAAAAAATAATCTGAGAGACTGGAGATAACTTACGCATTAAGAAATAATATCGAGACTATAAAAAGAGCAAATGACTCAATAAAACGCTATCCAATGATAAACGCGATTATAAGAAATGTTGGGAAGCCGAAAGAAAATAAGTAATTAACAGACTGACTGCATATGTTTAACATAACATTATCATATGAAGACATTCACATGGGCGCTAATACACATCCCTGATTCCGCCTGCTGAACTATTAAATACCTCCCATATGACTGGACTGGTATTTGGGCTGCCTAAACAAAAATGAACGGCTTAAATCAGACACTCTTCACATAATAATCCGCGACAGCCTATGAGAAGCCAATGATATGATATGATATAATATGATATGATATGATATGATATGATATGATATGATATGATATGATATGATATGATATGATATGATATATGATATGATATATGATATGACATGATATGATATGATATGATATGATATGATATGATATGATATGATATGATATGATATGATATGACGTGACGAGACGTGACATGATAATATAATATAATATAATATAATATAATATAATATAATATAATATAATATAATATAATATAATATAATATAATATAATATAATGTAATTTAATGTAATGTAATATAATATTATATAATATATTATAATATAATATAATATAATATAATATAATATAATATAATATAATATAATATAATATAATATATCTGCATGTTCCAATGAAAAGTTTATCTTTTGATCTTAAATAATATTTTCTGGGTTATTTAAACATTCGCATTGTTATTTTGCATGTATATACAAGTGTTTAAATGTCTTTAAGACAACATAGGTATAAATCTTCAAATAATGATGTGTATGGAAAATATAAGCGGTCGCAAATTAAGAAAAATGTTGTATAGGTCCATATTAACACTTCGAACTGAATAAAAACAGTTTCTTGGGTATTTAGACTAACAAGATTACCTAATAAAAATGTTAGCTATCTGTAAAGCTACTTACCGTGTGATATCTGCGCTGGATACAGTGGAACACGAGGTCTCCAAGTTGCCGTATAAGCGGGCGAAGAACTGTCGAGGTGACGACGGTCTTGTAACGTTTGCAGCGGATGATGGTTTCTTTATCGCCCTATTTAGGCCCACAGAATTTTGACTTGGTCTCACAGTTTTTACATTAGAAAGATCTTCCATTTCAACAGTCGATGTGGTAGTTACTATAGAAGGTGTTGACTTTTCCACTGTAGATGGCAACATCGCAATAGGTACAAAGGTACGCCAGTTTCCTTATTAACAGTACACCACTTCTTTTCAGAAATACGCGGTTTTTAGCATTAAAAAGCACACATTTCATGCATTAAACTCCACTGTAATATTTTAATTTTAATTTATTTAAAAACTTGTTTTAATTTTTAATCTTTAAATCACATTTTAAAAATCACTGTTTATAATTATATGAAGCTTTTGTTTTAATTAAATGTAAAGACAGTTTTTTCAATCCTGCTAGAAGAATAGTACGTTATCTACAAAATAGTACGAGACAAAATTGACATGTCATTTCACCTGTCTGTCCCTCATCAGCGAACCACGTGACTTTTAATGAAGTCGACAATGAATATCACTTCGGCACGCGTTCTCCGCACGACTGGCCGTCTCGTCCGAACATGGAGATGAGCAATGTATCACAGAGGTTGTTTAAGTGGGGGTTGCTTGATTTCCTTCTTCTTTACAAACTGACCCCTTAATAAATTCTTTGTCTCATTTTCAGAGCGCCTCTCCCTCTCTGTCCGTATCTCATCTCATTCATTGTACAATATTACAAGTTCCACCCCCTCAAATTCACTATCACTCCATCCCACAACAATAGCATGTGGGGGTGTAAAGGGAGGGATGATTGGATTCTTTACCTGAGAGGGGCGCGCGAAACGTAAAGCTAACCAATAGCAGTTGGAGTTTCTGGAACAGATATGCGCCGTGTTTCAACAGCTGGCACATGTAAACCTAGCACAAAGTGTTAATTGGAAAACGGGTTAAGTGATATGATTTATGCACGTGCCTGCAAATTCTACAATCGACGGACGAATGAATCACACACTTTTACTCCAAATTCTTCCAATATTTTTTTTATCTCCGCTTGTGGCTCTTCTATTTTCTTTTGCCATTTGAACTAATTTTTTCGTCCCCGCGAAGTTATGTACTCAGAACCGGAATCCAAAGATTTCTTCAATTTACGCACAAATGTTCATTAAATTTTTAATCTGCCTGCTATTTTCCCTGTGTGTAACATTTTTCACTTAGAAGACATTTGGTCAGGGCCACTTTTCTAGGGGAAATATAATTTGTCTTGCCCACAGTACAAATAACATCCACACACTACTAACAATGTTAACAGTTCAAATAGAAATGACTGAAAAATTAATAAAATACTAAACTGTCAAAGAATTCACCAGGAAACCTTTAGTGACATGCAATAACACTAAAACAATAGTTTAACCTCACTTCTTAAATCAGGTGATTCAGCAACATGGGTTAGGCAAGAAGACGCATTTTTTTTAAAATTCCCAATTATTCTAGAATAATTCTAATTGTTATAAAATTACTCTAAGTAAGGAAAAGAATATTACAAATCACTCTTAAAATATCAAAATGAAATATTCCAATAATACAAACCAAGAATGAGTGCAATAGTAGGGGAGAGGGAGGCAGGTTGGCTCAAATTTTACGTTTCTTTTTTTTTCTGTAATTTATAGCATTTTATGAAATCCTCAAAGATGGTCGTTCTACATGGTTCTTTGGCTATGTGGAGAGAAATTTCACCGCGATTTAAATTTTAAATTTTGTATTATTTCGAAATGTGCAGATTGAGTCAACTTACCCCACCTTGGAGGCAGAGTGACACATGGTATGGGGTATATTGGCTACATGTTAAATAAGAGGAAACTGCATTTAAGTTTCGATTTTCTTAAATTTAGAATTTATTTCTCTATACAGGCAAATGATTCAATATAATGAACACACAAATAATGTAACCATGGAGTTAAACACTCAGATAAAAGAACTGAATCCTAGAAAAACAAGCTAGAAAAAATAATTTTGAACTTGTAAATGACTATATATCACATTATTATTATTATTCACATCACCTTCACTTCATGGATTAGGCTTTAAAGCCTGTGAATTGAAATCCTACGAAGAAAGCTCATCTCTGCAGCTTGTAATTTACTCTTGTCTCGTACTTCAAAATCCACGACTCGCTCCCAAACATCAGCACTGGTACTGCCATTGTTTTATACAATTTTAATTTTGTTTCTTTTCTTATTTTATTTTGTAATGTTCTGTTTACTGTTCCGCATATCCACTGGAATTTATTTCCTTTGTTATCAATATCTCTCTCTATTTCATAGTTTATGGTACAACCTAAATAATTAAAATGGGACACGTCTTGTTCTAAGGGGTTACTATCAACTACTATTTCTTTTAACGAATTGAAAATTTACCACTTTGAGCCATTAGTTTGGTTTATGCAAACAAATTTTCTGTTTCCATGTGTGAAATGTTTATGTGCCATAATGCACGCTCCAGGCACTGTATCCGTCCTTAACCTGGTGCACATTGTGAGCAAGATTTAACACAATAAGGCAATATGTCTCTCCGTCTTCTTTGTTACTTTCCCTTCTTGAATTATTCATTGTCTTTCGTCTGGTCTTAAGATTTATTTTCTCACTACTACTGTCTCCTCTTGTATTTTTTTAAAACAAATTCATTATTCTTTTTCGATTTTCTCTCCTCTAATGCTTTCTTAACTGGAAAGTCATTAAGTATCGCAGGATACAATTTTCCCTTGTGTCCTCATCCGTAGCTCTAATACGATATCGAGTGAGAGTCTGGAATGGGGTATTAAAATCCTTGGCCACACTTCTGTTTTCTAACTTTACAGCCCTGACAGCTCGTAGCATCATATCAGGAGAAGGACTTGCTCTGTCAGTTTTTTAATAAGTCTTCATTTTCTCATTCACTGCAATGAACATAGGCTATATTTTTAATATTTACAATCAATTAAATTGAACTTATATAATCATAAATTGTATGAATAATTACATTATATATTGTATAATTTTAGTCGTCATTTAAAGTAATACAGCGAGGTAGGTTACACTACGTCAATCTGCCCCTTCACAACTGTGCCAACTTACCTCTTGTCTAGTTATTTAATTTGGATTAAAATTGCTAATTAGAATAATGAATGATCGCAAGGAAATTAACACGAAACAGAGCCACTTAAATGTACTTTCCAACGATGTATTTAAAGTTCACCTAACAAGTAACCTTTAAAAAAAATAATCACGAGATAGTGATTGATTGAGCGAATGGATGAATTATTGAAGAAATAGGGGAGAGTCGGGTAGTATCGGACATCGGGTAATATCGGACAGTGAGTTTCTTTCATCTACCACACGATGATAGTACCTGATTGATGTGGTTACGTTTCTGTGATGTCGCATAGAGAAACGTAACCATGTCATCCAGGTACTACCATATGGTGGTAGATGAAAGAAACGCACTGTCCGATACTACCCGACTCTCCCCTAAGTGAATGAATTAATGAATGAGATGTATGACCAGATCAATATAATTAAAAATATTTGTTGGAATATATTAAAACAACGCAATACATCGAAATTTCTCTCAGACACGTCTGTTAATGAAGCTTAAGAACATTTATTGGTTTATTAAACATGAGAACGCTGACGGAAATTATTTCAACTTTCAAAAGAAATAAATCGTAAATATATGATATATGAATGTGTGATATTTGAAAATATGAATGTAATCGACTTATATCAATGTTGTTCTCAGCTGCACTAGATTACTCCCGGCGCATGCGTTACTCATCATAACGCATTTATATATAGATAATTATTTTAAAGGTGGTGGATCCCCCGGTAGGAGCAATTAATATCTAGCACAAACAGCTCATTCAATCGAGCGCAGCATGCGTTACGCAAGGGTGTGGGATGCAGTATTACAATCAGCCACGGTTCTTGATTCGCTGCGGAGGAAGAGCAAATAACAAGGCACAGACTCAAATTTATGTCTTTGAATATGTCTACATCTCGGAATTACTATAAAACAAATATAATTAATAGTAGATCTACATAAACAGATAAAAACGAATATATAAAATAAAGATAAACCAATACAATTAAAAGGGCTAGCCTACTCTTCTTAAGGAAAACATCTTCTGCTTGGACGTGGCTGTCAAAGTTGTTGATGACGATGACCATGATTAATTAAATTTATTTGAAAACATACGGCCAACAATATAAATGGGGATATACGAGTATTTATGACATCAAAATTGTTAGCCATATAAATCTGTAGTGCTCGAGAAAAGTGACACAAGTCAGTTTCCACAAACCTTTTTTCATAATTTATTGACAATTTACGGAACATCTGTTCGCTTGCAAAAAAATACATAAGTAGGCCTATTCCTCCCATTACAATAATTCATATAGAAAAAATCAAATCGACATAAGCCAGTGTAAGTTGTCAATAAATTATCAAAAAAGGTTTGTGAAAACTGACTTATGTCACTTTTCCCAAGCACTGCAGAAATATAGACTAGGTATATTCGTATTATATGATTAGTATGATTTTCGGTCAAATGAATATTAGTATGTTTAAGAAAAGTGATTTTCAATTAAATAAATTTAGACACATTTAAAGAATTATTATTATTATTATTATTATTATTATTATTATTATTATTATTATTATTATCTTATTATTAACTATGTAAATGTAGATATATTCAGAATACAATCTTTTTTTAACCTTACAATGATTTATATTTTTATTTCTATTATTGTATTTGTATTTCTGGTGGTATGGAAGAGAAGGCCTGATGCCTTAACTAAACCAGACTAAATAAATAAATAAATAAATAAATACATAAATAAATAAGTAAATAAATAAATACCTAAATAAATAAATAAGTAAATAAATAAATAAGTAAATAAATAAATAAGTAAATAAATAAATAATGTTTAGAAATTAAAAAATGGTCTATTTATAGCTACTGGAATATAAAATTTCTGAATGTCACATCTTTCAAATAACAAGAGCATTAATTAGAATGTCACAATGGCTCGCACTCGTAAGTAATCCATGTTACGGTTTAACTACAAATCCGTCATTTGCGGTACTTCCACTAACCTAAAACGTCACACTGTTTTGGTTTCAGGGTGGTGTATTTCATTATTATTATTATTATTATTATTATTATTATTATTATTATTATTATCTGTGGTAATTTTCTATTTCGCGAATTTCATTGATTTACTCGTTTTGAAACAACCCTTTCAAATACAGGGAATTATGATTAATTTATATTATTATGATTGAAATAAAGTGAGTGATAAAATGCATGCGATTATCTGTGTGTGATTCGAAGCTCCTCCCTCTGTGATATTTATCCGTGTCGCATTGTCATCAAGTAAGCTAACAAGGGTGAGGAGATGGGGAGTGAAATCACGTCACGTGGCCATAATAGGGTAATTCCCATTGGTTGCTGGATTGTCCGTCTCTGTCTCGTCCGCAGTTTCTGTGCTTCACACAAACTCAATTATATCGATTTGCTAATCGAGAGTAAAGGGGGAAGGACTCCGGGGCATTCTGCATTCTGATTGGATTATCTCGACACAGCCGTCAACTATGCAATTATGCTAATTGTAACAGTTATTACAGGCTCGAAATCCGTGTTTATCCCACCGTTGCCATGGGAGCGATCCTGAGAATTAAAAACTCCATCGAACGAATTTAAATGCGGGGCTCTTGATTCATTGTTCTACTTTCATACAAGAGACTTTTAAGCTTTGGCTTTTGTGACAGCGATTTGCTAAAATCATTTCACGCCAACAACTATAATTATTTGTTATTGATGAAATTTGCGTTAATTAATGGTCAAAATAATAATTAGCTATTAATAGAGCAACTAAACAGTAAAAGGAGAGAATACAAATGTAATTGATTGTGTAAGTTCGTCGGAAATACAATTCCTAAAGGAAGGTTATCAAACTCAGATCTAGTGCTAGCTACGAACTTATCATTAACACAACTTCTTTATCAAATAATATGTTCAAAAATGCTGTTATATTCAGCGACTCAATTTCTGCAATCCAAGCCATAGCTTCAATCAATATTCCTACAAATTCCAAAATCGCAGAAATTCAATCATCCATATAGGGCAAAGTTTCCTATTTCCGTGACACCCCTAATCCCGTGAGACTTTTTAAAAATTGAATGTCAGTCAAACCTTTGCCGTTCGACCATAGCTCCAGACATCTTTCTTGAAAGATTATATCTTTCGCCTACTTTTGAGACATCGGTGAACTTCATAGCAAGATACCCAACCCCGTGACATTCAGTGAAAAATATGTATCACGGAATTAGGAGTAGGCCTATCATGGAATTAGGCAACTTTACCCTACATACTGGCAAAAGAAAATAAAAACCTGTATCTCCAATGGATCCCTGCTCACTGTGGTATTATGGGCAATGAGATTGCAGATTGTTTGGCAAAAAAAGGAATTAAAATATTACAAGTATTCTTGAAAAAGATATCTTGTCACAGTGCCAAATTGTTCATACAAACACAATTTCAAATCAAAATTCTAAAGAAATTTCAAGAAAACAGAAATAATAAATCTTCGTCAGTATTTCTTACTAAAAAAGGACATATACCGGTACCTGATTTTCCTCGACATGATACAGTAGCAAAATTTCGAATGCTAACTGGCCATGACTGTTTAGCAGCAGCACACCTGTTTAAAATTGGAATTTTTGATTCACCAAAATGCACCCTGTGTAATCTAGAAGACTCTTTGATGAATCAAGAACATTTACGAAAATGTCCAGCTTTGGCATCAAATCTTTTGTGTTCGGACTCTAAATTATACTGGGAAGCAGAAGACGAATGGAGAACTTCGAAGTGTCTGTGCAATAGATGCTACTACTACAACTACTACAACTACTACTACTACTACTACTACTACTACTACTACTACTACTACTACTACTACTACTACTACTACTATTACGAACTTAAGACTCTGTTGTTAATTTAAAAAATGACACTTCACCTCACTGGCTAATAATTAGACAGAAAAATGATTTAGGCAAAAAAACCTATTTTTTCCTTCATACTTACACGATTCATATTTAATATTTAGGTTTTTCATGACTATATAGGTCTGCATGAAGAAGGTTTATAGTGCTTAAAAATGTCTATTTGGACGTTAGTGCCTTTTTATTCAATTTTTAATTATTTTTTAAAACTATTTTTAAGTTTTTTCTGCTTTGTCTGCATCATTTTTCGTAACTGTCTACTATTTTTCTTAACAGTCTGTACTGCTATACATTCCAAAACATATAACAACGGCTTCCTTTTTCCCATAATCGGAAAGTCTAACTAGCAATGAGTGACACAATACGGAAGTACCTGCAGACAACCACTTTTTATTCCATTCTAATAATTCCACCTTTCATTGGAATAGCAACTACACATGTCCTACTCTACTACAAACCAGTTCGTCCTTTGATAGGCAAATTTGTATTGGGCAATTCCGAAAGTGAAATCATCCAAAGCATAGTTATTTCGTCAGTGGCTAAATTAATTTTCTCATTATTTGACGGATGACAGGATTATTATTTTCCAAGTCTGCAACAAGTAGATAAATAAAGCATAGTTTCAAATATAACATAGGCCTATTAAAATGTCTTCTGTTACTTGCAAACTATTGAAATACTTGTTAAGATTTCTAATGTTTTTCTAATGTACAAGCTTTCGGACTCCTCGTCGTGAAAAAAAAAACGACGTGTTTTGTAAGTTCGCTGAGAGATACGATGAAGTTACTATACATGACATTACGGGTATTACAAGTGATTTTTTCTCTTGTACGGAGGAGTGATCCGAAGGCTTATGAGCCAGTTCAAAAACTGAAGTTCACGTATCTGAATGTGCAAGTTCATCCTCTGTTTTAATTTTTATTGTAGTCTACTACTACGCACCAGAACCAAAATCAGTTTTACTGAATTTAAGTTTAAAATTATGTTGTGTAAGTTGATCACATTCTTTCCGTTTTCTATTATCTCTATTAATAATAAATCTGTAGCCAAAATTTTTCTGGTAATTTTCGATTTTCCAAAAATAATTGATGTTAACATGTATAATTAACCATCCTGAAACCGAAAATCGCTTTTTTGAAATTTTTGTTTGTATGTCTGTCTGTCTGGATGTTTGTTACCTTTTCACGCGTTAATGGCTGAACCGATTTATATGAAAATTGGAATATAAATTAAGTTCGTTGTAACTTAGATTTTATGCTATATGACATTCAAAATACTTTATTTAAAAGGGGGGGATTATAAGGGGGGGCTGAATTAAATAAATCGAAATATCTCGCTTATTATTGATTTTCATGAAAAATGTTACATAACAAAAGTTTCTTTAAAAATAATTTCCGATAAGTTTTATTCTATACAAAATTTTGATAAGACTGATATTTAATGAGATAAATGAGTTTTAAAATTACAATAACAACGCCATCTAAGGCGCTGTACTGAAATAAAAACAAATGACTTCGTCTAAAAGGGGCCTTGGACAACAACAATCGAAAGCTATAAAATATAGCCTACAGAGAATGTTTCTGTGTTTGTATGAAGTAGGTAATATCGGAAGCTAATTATTTGTTTAATTATTATTTCAACATTGGAAAGTGTAGTTCCTCTAGATGGTCATAATTCTACAATGTTATTACAGTAACTTCTGAAATATATATCAAGTAATATAAAGTATACACATTAAAACCAAATGATATGTCAATCTTCATTAAACTATGGTTTCATGTAATAACAATTAAGAAACATGTTAAAGGAATTTTCATTGCACCAAATGATTGTTCTCTTGACCAAAATGACCGCATTTTAATTATTTAAATACAATTTAAATTAAGTAACATATTAAACAATTTATCCTTCTATCAAACACGAATGTTCCCTGGATCAAACGTCCTATTTTAATTATGTAATTACTTTATATTTATTTCTAACAAGTGCAGCGGAGCGCACGGGTGCGGCTAGTTCATAATAGAAATAAAGCCAATTGTTTGATTCTATTGTTTTCGTTATGTTCAATTGTCGTCGCCGTTGCTATGATATTGGAAGTACACATAATTCTTAATAGCTTTCATTTTATGATGTACTTAATTGACCTCTGATTTTGTGTAAAAATTTCCGTTTAGCGCTGTATTTACTTTGATTTAGGCCCAGTTTCATCTTACATATGCACAATGGTGGGTCTGGGCTTGTTTACGCCGTGTTTAGGTGCTCCGGATCCTGAGGATTCAGACAGGGACTTGGAAACGGAAAGAGATAGCGTGGGGAGAAATATAAACGAGTTATCCCAACTCGTGAGCCATTCCTGTCCTGATCACGACAAATGTGGACAACGAATTTCGTCCCACCGATCGAGATGGTTCGCTCTCACGATGTACTCTGTAGCCGCATTCATGCAGGTCACTACATTATTTTATACTCTCTCCTACAATAGGCTGTTTAGTTATTGAATCTGAACCATCCATTTCCAAATACCTATTGATAAGAAAGTGCAATATGAATTGAATATATTTGTATCAGTAAGTTTGGCGTCATCACTAATAGCCGACAGTGGTGTGACTCTGAATTTGTACACCATGTTTTAACTTTCTCATTATACGATCATAAAATGCTTCGGAAAATGCTAGTATATTTCGAGATTTACAAGAAAATACACGTTTTCACCATCCTTTTCATTGCCAAATGGTTTTAGACAAGCCTTTGTTTGTTTACAGGAACATCTTCTAAACTATTGAACGGATGTGGTTCACATTCAGTAACTATGAGTCAATTGGTTCGGAAATAATGCACATAAAATTCAGTATGTTTCAAATAAATTTAATTAATATTTATTTAAAAACATACGATGGTGATCCGCTTCAAGTCAATTAGCCATAACAGTTTCGATTTTACTGTTAGGTAGGCCTACATTTACAAACATCTGTAAAAAAGTTAAAATTTTTACAAGAAAAGAATATGTTTAAATCTTAGATTCATTTTAAGATTACATTTCGTTTTCTTACACTGTAATTAAGAGGTTAGATACAGCTTACAACAGTGAAATTTTGGAAATATTCAACATTTTTTTCCTCCATTACTGTATCTTGTACAATAATGAAAATTAGTATGTGTAAAACACTGTCCTTCTGCTATATGAAAAAAAATATATGTTTACGATTAAAAAAAATTAGGTTTTTTTTAATTCAGTGATAAAGCGTTTCCCACATAACTAAAAAACTATCCAACATTCTGTGATGAGAGTTTTTCTGTATATTTATGCATGTCATCTACAATATGATGCAAGATCACTGCTCTACCTTTGATAGATTGTCTGATAAAAAATAAATTCATTTAAAAAATGATCAAATATCAGTATTTTCTTCTAACACAAAATAAGAAAAATATTATTTATTAAGGAATGTAGTTGAAAGAGCATGATATTGTAAACATGAGTTTCAGCAATAAAATAAAAGAGAGAGAACATGAAAAAGTTAACAAGTTTATGGGTTATGAGGGAAACGCTTCATCATTGCACAGTAAACTGTCACCATTTTGAATTTAAAAAATACATAAATATTTTTTTAATCGTAAAAAAGTATTTTTTTTTTCATATAGCAGAAGGACAGTATTTTACACATACCAATTTTCATTATTGTATAATATACAGTAATTTAAAATATTTTACTGCTATGAGCTGTACATAACCCCTTAAAGAAGCCAATATCCGAGCAGAGAAGCATGTCGAAGATTATCTGGATTGTCTTGAAAGAGGCTCTTCCTCTAAGAACGTGAAAGACCCATCTGCTCACCCTAAATATCACAGTTTCTTTTATAGGAGAATTATTATAAACGACCAAGGCAGAGCATCCATTAAAAGTGTTCTGGTTGGCTGCGTGACACATTAGAGCGATTTCTATCGGAAGTTCCCTAAATAATGTTGCCAAAGTTTGAAAAGCTGTAGCATTGTTAAAGGAGAGAAATCTCGCCTTCTGTCACTTAACTGTCCCCTCATCTATTCCAATCTAACCTTATCACAATCCTCGCCTGCTGTAATTTTGATCCTGAGGAAACATTCGTCTTTATTTGCACAAACCTTCTTTGTACTTTTGGTCCAGATAAATTACTACACTTTATGTACTGTATATTGTATGAAAGATAATGAACGGCTCTGGTGAATATTGCTAGCACTGCAGTGCACCCTTCTCATTGGATATTTATTTATTTATTTATTTATTTATTTATTTATTTATTTATTTATTTATTTATTTATTTATTATTTTGCTAATAATTGTAACATAAAATATAATATATACAGAAAAACTTTAGCTCGCCCCTGAAAGAGTACAACTTGTGCTCAGGGGCGGATTCCTGAATTGAAATTAATAATTATACAATACAATTTGTCTTATGTCTACTGTGCAATTATAGTATATAAATTTAAATTTACAATTTTTCAATTTTTATAAAATCCATATATAACCTTTTAAATTTAATACTAGAACTATTAGAATTGACAAGATTAGGATATTTAAATATAAATTTGTTATATATTCTTGGGCCTAAATTACTGCTATGATTAAATACTGTAACAGTGTTGCATTTTGGTTCAAACAATCTTAAAGAATTCATACTTTTTGCTTCATAACTATGAGAATACAATTCAAAATTATTTCGATTTTTATGTATGAATTTTATTAATACAATATAATAAATTTGTCTTACGTTAAGTACATTAAAGTCTAAAAACAAATTTTGAGATGGAAAATCAATAGGTTTATGAAGACATATTTTAATTATTTTCTTCTGTAATAAATAAAGTGGATTAAAATTGTATTTAAATGAGCTACCCCATCCTATAATTCCATACATAATTACCGATTGAAATAAAGTTAAATATATTGTACGCAATAAACTTATGCTGACGACTGTTTCGTGTGTCGCAGTGTCCATAACGTTACGGTGTAAGAAAGCGAAGAGAAACGTAATTTTAATAATCATTATACTTAACGCTCCCGCGAGGAAAGAAGCAACTTTTGGCAGCTCCATAATGTCTATTTTTGAACTCCCTTCTACTCCGCAGATCCCTTAAGCTAATGTGAAACTTGTTACGTCACTCGTCTTTCTAACACCGCACACGGGTGGACACAACGTTGCCACAGATACTGTATTCTCAAACTTCTCTTCCGCTCTTATCTGACGCCCGTCCAGCCGCCCACCAATCAGCTGACTGTCTGCATTGGGGTGAGGGAAGAGGGAATTCTGTTAGTTGCAACGTCGCGCACATTCCAAATGCTTTACTACGGATAGAGACGTCAAAAATTTCACCTTTCTCCGCTACCATTGTAAAAGTAGTAATATAAAGAAATATTATATGTAAAGTAAGTGAAAAAGTATAGTTTATCGTCCATTTTTAACGTGGAATGTTTAAGAGGGCACCTATTCGGAAAAAAATATCCGTTACAATTTCTGTACCGATAGTGCTGCTTATGTAAACCGGTTCCATTTGCCTCATCAAATACTCCCCTTCAACAACAAGTCATATCGTGCATCTGCTGGTGGTCTACCGTACCTCAGAGGTTCACCTGAGTTGCCAATTCCGCGCTAGGAAGAGATTGTTGTGTCCTGGTCTGGAGCACCAATCTCTCTATACAGATCACTGAATTGTCTAGAATCCACTACCACTGACATCTATGGTATCTTTGGACAAACCACAAGGAGCACATACCACGATAGAAAGCCGATCCGACGCCGAACAATACAAGTAGGTGCCCTATTTTTCGAAATGAAGATAATGATAATAATAGGCGAATTGTGTAAAGTGTTGGTTGATTGAAGATAGAAAACGGAAGTGGGATTTGGAATCGGGACCATGGCCATCGTAAGCCAGTGCTCGGCCAAGTACCGGTAAGCTATCGAGAAGGCTATGGTGATTGTGATAGTGATATTAATCATGATGATGGTGTGGATAATGATGATTGTGAAGGGGATGTGATTTTTGTGTTGATGATGGCGATAGTAATGATTAGGCATATTATGATGATAAATTTTAGTGAGTTTAATTTATATTTTTATAAATGAAATCGATTTAAATGAAATTGCTTATAGGAGCTGATATGGAATACATGGGGTCCAATAGCCTCGTCGGCATTTCTGGCCTTCCCGTCTTGGAATTCACACTCTCTCGCCCTGCTCAACAACTGGGGGTCTCTCATGTACATCATCTTCATTATTCCATCCTGCTGGCTGCTCAGCAAACATGGTATGTCATCTTCAACGTGACTGGTAAAGCAAATGTGATATAACAGAAATGGACACAACAATTTCAAATTGGTTATTATAATTATTAACTGTGCATTTCGAACTGGCGGATCAAGATCACGTATAAACGAACAAAAATACAAACCACACACGAGTCACTGAACTGAAAACTGGTAATCCCGGCTGTCCCAGCTGACTTTAGTTGAGGAGAATGGTCCAGGATTGGAGTAAGTACAGGTGGCAAATGCACTCCATTGCTTGACCTTGAGCCGCCAGTTCGAAATACACAGATAATAGCCAAAATATGAAATAGCCTGTATTAACTTCATTGAAACTCCCATGAGCTTCCGGGTGAGGTAGGCCTAAGTTCCGAGCTGTGACGAATTTTTATTCACTTGTTATGTTAGTTTGATTATTCCGTAATAATTTTCTCTAAATACTATGTTAGGTTACTTTAAATGAGGAAAAGTTTTCTTTTTAATTAAGAATGGCGTGCTATGATTTCACTAAAATTTCATGGCGCTTAATTTATCTGGTAAAATTATATTGAAATAACTTAATGGCTACTCATATAAAGATAATGTCTTTATTCGTAGTTTCTTTATATGTATGAAAACTTTCAATTAAGATATTTTTTCGAATTAAAAAGCATGAAAGAATCAAGATCTAGTGTCAGAAACAGATTTCCGGATGACTCTTCATGGAGATGATTTTGATTTTGATAATTTAGATATTACACGACACTTCGTTAACCGAACGGGTATTATATTATATTATATTATATTATATTATATTATATTATATTATATTATATTAAAATAAACAAGGTAAAGTTGCGAATTCTAAATAAGACAGTAGAGCAAGTGGACAGCTTCAAATACTTTGGGGTGTAGTCTACTATAAACAGTAACATGAGTTGCAGCCAGGAAGTCAAAAGGAGAATAGCAATGGCCAAGGAAGCTTTTAATAGAAAAAGAATCATCTTCTGCGGACTTCTGGAGTAAGAACTAAGGGAGAGACTAGAGAAGTGCTTTGTGTGGAGTGTAGCATTGAATGCGGCAGAAACATGGACATTACGACGAAATGAAGAGAAGCGACTAGAAGCATTTGAAATGTGGATTTGGAGAAGGATGGAGCGTGTGAAATGGGCAGACAGAATAAGAAACGAAGGTGTGTTGGAAAGAGTGGGTGAAGAAAGAATGATACTGAAACTGATCAGGAAGAGTAAAAGGAATTCGCTGGGAACAAACTGCCTCCTGAAGAGTGCACTGGAAGGAATGGTGAACGGGAGAAGAGTTCAGGGCAGAAAAATATATCAGATGATAGACGACATTAAGATATACGGAAAATATGCGGAGACTAAGAGGAAGGCAGAAAATAGGAAAGACTGGGGAAGGCTGGGTTTGCAGTGAAAGACCTGCCCTTGGGCAGAACACTATGAATGAATATTATATTATATTTCTGGTCTCGGGACGCGAAGTATCATCGCTGTTAAGGAGTAACTCTGCAAAGCCGGGAGGTCGCGGGTTCGATTTTCCATTCTGGATTTTCTCAATTCTTCCGGCCTCACTATGACCCTGGGGTTTACTCAGCTCTAACAGAAATGAGTTCCAGAGGCATTTAATTTGAGATAAATGGCGGAAGGTAACCTACTGACGTTAATGTCGATTATCTGTAAAGGTGGGAACCTTAACCTTCCATCACCATCTGGGTTGATTTGGCCTGCAATGGGGTTGACTTTACATTATATCTGGTTTCAATTCAAATGTCTGGTAACAAGAAACGTCTACTTTGTGCCAGAGAAAATAATAATAGGTAAGTTTATGTATAGTATAGATGTTCAATATTTAAAAAATAATAGCCTATATTATGATAGGCCTATATAAGAAAATTGTGAGTAATTGATAGATTATTATTTTAAATTACACTGTATAGTATGTAAATGAGAAGGGTAGTTGTGCCATAGAGAACCGGTTATCGATACTATTCCAGAAATAAGGTTAGGTTAAATTCTCATAATAGGTCTAATAAAATTCATACTTTTATGTATTCTTTGCCTTCAGGACTTCGAACATCTTTCCTTCTTGCAAGCTTTTTATCATTAATTGGAACTGGAGTGAGGTGCTGTAGCACAGAAAATGAAACGTTATTTACTGTGTAAGTAATTAGCCAAGTATACAAAAAACACATAATACAGAATTTTCCGTTGAGAACGCGACTGGACCCTGCAGCCCGAACAGCCTTTCCATGTTACCTATAGCGCGGCTTCCTTTCACCGAGCTGCGGAGTCCAGAAGCGTTCTTAACGGAAGACTCTGTATATTACTGTGCCATCTTCAAATTGTTATTCTGTTTTATCTATACAGATGTATATATAGTATGTTTGTAACTTTGTATGTGTGTAACGAAATGTACTGTATTACAGCATATTACACGTAGAGGTAAAAGGTCTGTATGCATCTTCAGGTTTATGTGCTTATGTACAGCGTATCAGTTAATTATTAATTGTCTGTGGCTCAAAATAGTTCTTCACTTGTCCTCTTAAGAGTAAATTCTGTTTTAATAGTTTATTTCACTCACGGATAAATTTGCTCATAGGTACGGATTATCGAAACTACATTCTCAATACCAGAAATGCTGAAAACTTTTACTTCTGCGAATGTCTGGAAATCGAATTTTTGCAACATCGTAAAACTTCTTATGTAAATTTCACATACATGTACCATAAAGTAAAAATAAAACTACAAAATCTTAAGAGGTAAAACTTCCGGCCACAAATATCGAAGGTCGAGATTCGATTCCGGACAAGGAGCTGAAGCTGTATCTTCTTTTTTTATTTTGTAAAAGAGAAACACGTTATATTTTGACATTGTGTAGGGCTATATACAATACGTTAACATTTAGTTCAATATTATTTCAAAGTCTTTACTTAATGTTATCAGTTATCACGCAACTATGTACAAAAAGCCAGTAACAAAAGTTAAATAATCTTAAATACTCTATTTAGTAAAATAATAAAAAAATAATAATGTACCCCCAAAATATATTCAGTAATCATATTATGGTTTAGTCCTAGGGCACTCAAGAAAACGATGTTGAAGATTATCTTCTTCCTGACAATAAGGACAGAGTGATATTTGGGCTAATCTGATATCGTATAATTTACTATTAGATGGAAATATATCATTGACCACTCGAAACCATAGGTCTTGCTGCTTAAAGGTCAAAACACTGTTCCATATATTTTTACAAATCCGTTTCCAATTATACACAGGAAAACGGTACACAATTTTAGGAGCTGGAAAATTTCTATTCATCTAGTTATAAATATATTTAGCTGTGGCAGAAGCTGAGATATTTTGTGGTATGTAACTGATTTCCTGTTTGAAAGTGCGTATTTGTGGTGCATGACTTGGCAGACATTGTAAATCCGGTGGATTTTCTAACTTGGTAATGGAGACCCATTTAAAGAAGAATGTGAAGGAGAAGTCATCTCCCTGTCCTTGAATATGAATAAGATTTCGGTAGATGAAGAGATTAAGAGTAAAAAACTCCTAAATCTCCTTGAAATTTTGCCAGAGTTAACTGATCTCTTGGTAGTCAAAAGATCTGTCGATTTCACAGAACCTATCTGTAGCAGAACGCATCTTCGTTACATAGGATGAATGAGTTTCTTACCTTGTATTTTAACTGTATTTTAAGTTTTCTCGAGCGAAGGCCTTGTGCCATGCAGACATATGGCCAAGATGTCGCTTGTACCAGTAGATATCTAGCCTCGGTAACAATATCACAGGGGAGAGGATATAACGGGCCAAAACGTTCAATCATTCGAAGTTGATGAACAGTACAAATCTTCACAGTGAACGAAATGAAATAATGAATTCAATTACCTGAACGATTATTATACCTAATTTCCATGCTTGTGAGCTAGAATTAAATTAATGTGTATCTTAGATTAAATTTGTACTAAGCTAATATGATATAGAGGCAGATTTTCTGAGAGCACTTTTAATTTCCCTGTCAAAATTTCAACAATTTTCCTTCATCACCTCATAATCACAGCTCTAATATCCTAGATCATATATGTAACAGATAGGTCGGACTTACAGGCTTTGACGTTAACAACTTTTGTCAGGTTTACTAAGCTTCCATCTAGTTGTTACATAGTCACGTCATAATTCTCATTTGAATTGCATTAGCGACTGTACTGCCATCTCGTGTTCGTTTACGGCGGACGGGTGGCGATCCTGGCGGTTGTTCTCTTCAAAGTGCTGCCGATTTTAACATAGAGATGAGTTATCTAGGCTAATATGAAGTGATCGTTTTTGCACATCCTGAGGCATAGATTAGATTCTTCATTTCTGACTAGTCACTTAGATTGAAAAAAGATTAATATAATAGAGGGACATAATATATTATGACTTTTCATATTACAGATTAGCTCACGTGGGTGCAATATTGAATGGGATGAGCGGAGTAATCCTGGGTCCGGCACCCACTGTGTTGTCTTCCGTGTGGTTTCCTCGAAATCAGCGCATTTTTGCGACCGGTTTGTACTGAGTTATCCTACAATTTTAATAATAATAATAATAATAATAATAATAATAATAATAATAATAATAATAATAATAATAATAATAACGTATTTAGGAAAATTGGGGCGCGTGGTAGGGCCATAGTTAAGAGGGAACGGAATTGGATTTTGGTTGAAAATTTTGATTTAATTTTTTTAAATTTTATAATGTATTATTTGGTTCATCCTTTTTAAAATGGCATTGAATATAACACATATGACTGTACTAAAATTGTATCCATGTTACATTTAGGATTTTCTGAGAAGGGGTATAGAAGTTTTAATTTTAACGCTCATTGTTAATAACTTTACAGATTTTTGAGCAGAAAATTATTTATTTTTTATGTTTTCAAATTTTTTATTTTTTCAATTTTTTATTTAGGCCTATTCTTTGATTTCTCCTCTTTAAAATGGTAAGTATATCATATCTTACGATTAGAGCCTATACTAAAATTATATCCATGCTATTTTTTTTCTGAGTAAGGGGCCTAGTATATATGTATACAATTCTTATTTTAATGCTCATTTTCCGTAAGTTTGGTTTTTCCATATAAATGGAACTTTTTCTCAACTTCTGTTATTTTAATATATAAAACTGAAATTTTCAGGACTTTTTATTAGGATATTTTACATGTACTGAAACACTTTTCTCTGTTTTCTCTTTTCTTTCTCCATTTCTTGATTTCTCTATTTCTTTTCTTTTTTTGGTTTTTCCTTTCTTTCGAGATTTCTTGAAGCTTTATTTCTTCTTTTCTCTTTTCATTTTTCTTTCCTTTCTGCATTTTTTTAATTGCTCTATTTACTTTTTTCATTTCTACTTTCTTGCTGAATTTCTTTATTTCTATATTTCTTCATTTCTTTTTCAGTGTTTTCTTACTTTCTCCATTTCTTGTTCGTTCCATTTATTCTTTTCTTTTTCATTTTTGCTTTCTTTCTACACTTCCTGATTTCTTTATTTATTTTATTTTTTGACGTTCCCCTTCTTCCTCCACATCTCGATTTCTCTCTTTATTCCTTTCTTTTTGTGTTTCCTTCCTTTCTCCATTTCTTGATTGCTCTATTTGATCTTTTTTCTTTTCATTTTCACTTTGTTTCTACATTTTCTATTTTTTTTTCTTTTAATTATTAATTTAATTTTTTCTTTCTTCCTTCCTTGGTTTCTTAATTTCTTTATTTCTCCTTTTGTTCTGTTTTCCATTTTTTCTTTCCTTCTCCATTTCTTAATTTCTTTATTTCTGGGGTAGTTTGAAATACAAAGTGTTTCGCACCAATCCGTACACATTAGAGGAACTCAGGCTAATATTTAGCATAACATTAGAAGAATTTCAGTCGATGAACTTAGAAGAGTGAGTAACAACATAGCCTATTCTAGCGATATCAAGCTTTTATATGAGCCATAGGATGACACTTTCAACATCTACTGGAGGGTAGGTTTCAGAATCCACTTCTGCTTTCGCCGTTGTAGGCAGTCTTTTACCAGCTGATGCTCGAGCTATGGCCCAGGAGCCAGATCTTGTACTACGCTAGCCGTAACTGGTTTCAATATACAGACCGAATGAGTGACACAAGACTCCCAAAAATAGCATATAGCATATATAATCTGAAAGAAAAAGATGTAGGCACGTCAGTCAAGAGATTAAGAGAGAGAATGATCGAGAAAGAGAGAGAGAGATACTTTGAAGAAAGAACAGGCATATGCCTAAACTGTGAAGTGTAGAAGAAGACGAAGAAGAAGAAGGAAGAGGAGAGGGAGGAGTAAGAGGAGGATGACTAATCAAAACTGGACAAGATATCAGTCGTGCCAGTATTTATGTATGGTTTTAAATCATGTATATTGAGAAAAGAGACGAAGGTAAAATTATGGTCGATGAAGTGAAGTAGTATGAAAAAGAGAAAGAATACAAAACATAGACGAAATCTACATATTGTATTTTTAGTTCTTAAGAAGATGAATAAAATCGGAATAAGTCATTGAGATTTATACCACGAATTCAGATGACGAAAACGACAGTGACTTTATATCTAAAAGTATTTTATTTACATAAATAAGTTATAAGTCAAAAAGTTCCAGGATATTAAAAGAAACAGACCTTATGTGCTACAATACCATCATCCATCAGCAATAGAAGGTGAAGGCTAGAATCAAGTCTACGGGAAGAAAGAAAGATTGAGATAAACTCGGTACGTTCCAAAGTTGTTCTGAAGTTGATGCGAGGAGTAAATTTCCTTCTCTGATACCTTGAGTGTTTCCGAATCGTAGTTGACTCCTTTTTGTGACAACTTCTTATTCTAAGTTAGTTCTATGACCATTAATTGCACCGAAGGCGATACTTTCGGCCTCTTGTTGTACTCTGTTACCATTTTAATATCGTGCAAGGAATAAAAATCGTATATGTTCATTGAAAATTGTCGCCGTGAACCCTCACAACAATTTATTGCTAGGAAGCAAATTGTTGTTTGTTTCTATAGGTATGAAGAGGAGGAGTATTTGTAGCACTCTATAGAATCAGGCATTGTATTTATTCAAGAAGAACCGAGAAGATCTCTAAAGACTCTAACATGAATTTTTGAAAATTTGAAAAGAAAATTTTCCATTAAAATTTGGTTAAAAATTTACTTGCTGTAAGTCATAAAATATCTTAAATTTATGATCGTATTTTTGATAATGTGAACATATTTAGATTATACACTGGTGGCCATAATTCTGGAAACTTTTTGTTTTTGTACTGAATTATTATAACATCTGCATTGATTCACAGATTTATACAATTGAAAATGTTACTCGTGACTGATTCGTTAATTATGGGGTTATAATAAAGGTATTATATTAAATCCTGAATATTTTAACAATAAATAACCATTACTATGTGGGAAACTATGTTCTTGTCGTTTAAGATCTAAATATTAATTTCAGATTTCCTTATAATTTCCCAATATTTACTGTAATAAAAGCTTGTCCAGTGTTGATTTTAAGATTATTGTTGATCGGTAGAAGCATTGTTGAGCACTGGTAGCATAAAATATGTACATTATTAATTTGTTTCTATCATTAGTCTGACTTAAGATTTCGATAGGTGAACACCTGATTGCTTTACAACAAACTTTATTGATCATTTTATCACAATGGATCCACGAAAGAACTGAACACCTTCTAGGGCAGTCACACTTCGAGAAGAAGCCTACACAATCAAGGAAATTGCAAGAAAACTTGGTAATGGTGCTACATTGTCTGGCGTCCAGAAGATATGGCAGAAGTACAAATCCACAAAATCTTGTAAAATAACACTGAGGACTGGTAGAAAACCTGAAGTAAGTCCAAGAGATGTGAGGCAGATTTGTCGAATAGCATTGAAAGATCGAAGGAAATCTTCTAAAGAGTTATAGGAAGTTCTAAACAGCAATTGACTTAGTATTTTATGCTATCAGTTCTCAACAATACTTCTACTGATCAACAATAATCTTAAACTCAACAATGGACCAGTTTTTATTACAGTAAATAATGGGAAATTATAATGAAATCTGAAATTAATATTTAGATCTTAAACGACAAGAACATAATTTCCCACATAGTAATGATCATTTATTGTTAAAATATTCAGGATTTAATATAATACTTTTATTACAACCTCATAAATAACGGGTCAGTCACGAATAACATTTTTAATTGTATAAATCTGTGAATTAATACAAATGTTATAATAATTCAGTACAAAAACAAAAAGTTTCCAGAATTATGGCCACCAGTGTAATTAGGTCTAAATACTCTTATATCTATTGACGATCAAATATTTATTCGATTACAAACACTTTCCTTTACCATGCTAGCCGTTGGATACGATGCTTGCGGGTCCAAACCCTGCAGAAGGCAATGGATTTTAAAGGACGACAGAATCATTAGTTTGGCTTCTGCAGGAGGAAAGTGAAATTAGTAGCCCGTCGTATATTTACTGCACGTAAAAGCATCCCCGTCACTAATAGAGAACTCCAGGCAAAATGTTCAGCCAATTCTCACCCATGTTGAATTTCGCGCTGAATAAATTCTGCATTTGAAAATATCGATAGATAAAAAAGGTACTATTACCACAGTCTAAGACATACAGTCACGCAACTCATACGTATAAAATATGCCAACATTTGACAGCTGGCGCGACAGTAGCCCTCTAGCGGCAGGCAAGTTAAAAGTGTGCACACGACATATGATAACATATCAGAAAACGGGTTTTGCGTAATTTGTTTTATATTTTTATGCTATACAGTAAGTGTATATGATTCTTATTAATTTTAATTTAGAATCCTAGAAGAATTTCACACGCAGTTAATCTACAAGTTTCAGAAGCTGAGAATAAACGTAATTCTTTCTGCTCCTTACAACTGAATCATGGAACTGTTCACGTATCATGGTTTGAAATAATATAATTGTTCGTACGTGGATGGTTAATTAAATTCATTCCTGAATATATTTATGAATCATTAGAACTCTATATCTCCTGTGAGAAGAGTCAAAATTAGTAGCTTCAAAATTGTAGGTTACATTGCGTGGTGAACGCCTCTCCCTATTTCCTGAGAAATTAACTATTTTCCATACCGCAAATTGGGGTAAACTCGCCGCTGAGGTAAACTTGAAAATAAAAAAGGGGAAGATTTAAACCTTAATATGACAGACATTGATTTATGAAGTTTATTATTTTTCATTTCTTAAGAACCGATATTTCCTTTATTATTTTGCTGATATTATGGTTTAAATGTTTATGGCAAGTTTACCGCATTTTACATTATATTTCCAGTTTTCACACATAATGCCTAATTTTAACTTATCCTACCTATATAATACGTAGTTTACATGCCCTTACTGTTAATATGACGTAGGTGAAAACAAATAAATGAACACACAATTTTGTTGAAAAAATTGTGACTTCAATTAACTCAGAAAATGTAGGCCTAATTTTATTTTCAGAGCAGAAGTGGTGTAAGTCAAAATGGGTAATGAGGGTTAAAGTAAACATTCTTTAAAATACAGCGCAAAGTAGCAGTTAATATTGAATTTATTTAAACTATTAGTAGTCAGTGAATAGCACGAAGGATATATTAATTGCTACTTTGCGCTGTATTTTAAAGAATATTTACTTTAAATCTCATTACCTAATTTTGACTTACACCACTTCTGCTCTGAACAGCTCAAATAATCACTGGGAATGTAAAATCAACACCAATAGCAGTCATACAAATTATTACAGAAAAGATTGCTTTTTATATTAAATTTAAAAAGGCTCTTGAGAACTTACTACGTCTGCCACATGAATCTACACCAACACATCAGAAATCTATCGGCACAGTCTGGATTTATTCAAGAAGTGAATATTTTGCAAAAGGATTACAATACTCCATGAATTCTTGAAAAATTAACACCATGATCCCTACTTGAATGCAATATAACGTTCAACTTTTGAAAAATATATAGAAAAAAAAACACGAATACAAAAAGTATGGAATTACTTGCATTAAAAACTGTAGATACATTATCCAAAATCGGAATGGTTACACATTTACACATATGATTTCTACAAAAAAAAATAATATACTGTAACAGGTATTTACTTTGTTTTTATTTAAACTCTCCTTCCTGACATACAAATAGGTAACTGATAAGTAATAATAATGTTTTATAGAACACAATACGTAGGCTACCTACAACATGGATTATTGGTTATTCCTGAGTTATGATTTTCTCATGGTCTTTAGGGAATCTGAAGAACAACAAATTCGGAGATTTAAACTTGTTGTTACTGCAATTTTCGTCATTGCACACATTGCCTTTATTCCGATGTATGATTAAAACGTTATTATAACATCTCGCATCCCTTTAAAGCACGTGCTGGCTGAACGAGACTATGGCCAGTGCCTTGCCTGCCGCTTGGGCGCTAGTGTCGCGAATGTTGGCAGAAAAAGTGTTGAAGTTTCGTGACTGTATGTCTTAGACTGTGCTATTACTACTACTACACTGCCCTCATTGATTCTATTATAGGTGTTGGCACTGCGCTCAGTCAGCTTGGAATGGCAGGCAGTTACTTGCTTGGACCATTTATAGTGTCGGCGCCTCTCAATTCTACTAAAACAACCTCCAAAGAATTGCGTCGACAAATTTCAACATTGATGACAGTAGGTAAGATAACTTTAGCGCACTTTCTGTTAATTATAGTCTGCTTACGTAGTAAAACCTATTTTATTTTTTGAATTAAAAGGAATTGTTTAATTATATAATCCGACTCACCCCTACAGCTTCTTATCGTTAACATGAAGCTTTTAAATACTGGAAACTTTTGAGAAACCGCAAAGAGCTTTGATGCTTAAGGGGGTAGGTATAACTTTGAGCACTTATCCATAGTGGAAGTCATGAATCTAATATATTTATGTCATCATTTGTTTCTTTCAGATTTTTCATTCTTCGTGGCAATATGTATTCTCTTATTCCTGTTTTATCCGAATAAGCCACCCACGCCTCCAAGTCGGACATCGCTAATCAAGCGACTGGACTTTGAAGCAGCTCTTAAGAATCTATTACGGTTAATTTTCATCATATGTAATATAATATAATATAATATAATATAATATAATATAATATAATATAATATAATATAATATATTGCAGTATAGTGTAGTGCTTGGGCTGATTACCTGGTTGAGTTTTTTCCAAGGTTTCCGCAACCGTAAGGTGAATATCAGGCAATCTAGGACGAATCCTCGGCCTCATCTCGTCAAATACCATGTGATATCGGATTTAGTGACATCTTTATAACAACACCATAACAATAATAATAATACTTCGATCGATAAGCCTAAATAAAAATACCAAAACCTTGTATTATAAAGCGAATTAGTTAAATTATAACACGAAACATAAAGTTGAATGCCTTACTTCGACAATGTTGAAACTGCTTCTGAATTCCTGTTATGGTGTCTTGTAACATAGACAAAAAGAGCCCTCGTTTCGAGTGACTGTTGCAATGGTTCGAATGTTCTTATTTTTGTTATTATAGTAAAGTGACTTTGAAGATCTTTCATCTCATTAAAATAAATACTAAGTTAAGAATTTGAAATTTTAAACACGAAGGGTAAAAACAATACTATATACCTGTCTAATGTTTTATGAGAGTAAAAACTATAATACTAACCCCTCTCAATTTTTAGGACTAAATCTTACCCACTTACTCCCCCCCCCCCTTCCTTGTTGTTGCGTTCACTGCTGCACTTGATTTTTTTTTTCGATCACTGTCTTTAGCGAGACAAGAAGGTCAAGAGCGCCTACAGGTTAGGCAATCCTCAATACAATGTATGCTGAAAGCGCTCCGTGTACGTGGTGATGCACAGGTACGTATCTATAAAGACGCAAGAAAAAACAACAAAGAGAACTTTGGAGGTAATAACGTAGCGTATTAGTAATGAATAACACAGTTCTACATACATACATACAGTCGGCCTCGGTAGCGCAGTTGGTATAGCGCTGGCCTTCTATGCTCGACAAAATTTCGGCACACCGACGATGTTGATATAACCTCTGCAGTTGCGAGCGTCATTAAATAAACCATAATTAAAATTACATGCATACAGTACATACAGGATGAACCGTAAGTAATGTAATTAATTTCAAGGCGTTATTCTCTGGGTTATTTCAAACAAAACAGTTACAATTTTGCCTGTTTTTCCTTCCTTTTCGAGAAAAAAGTTTTTATATGAAACATTTCAAGCGTATTTTGAGAAAGCTATTGAATGATTTCCCAGTATGCTCAGCCAATTTAAGTGAGCAGTATAGGTTATTATAATAATAAATTATTGAAATAATTTTAGTTTTGTCCTTTAAAAATGCACAAATTTGATCCGAACAAATGTAAGTTTTCTTTCTACAAAGGAATTTTAAAACGAGATGCGCTGTGACAACGCTGTAAAGGTTATTGCCTTGGTGAGATGCAGCTCGCGTATGCAAGGAATGGGTGAGACAACGAGAAGTGTAAAGCTTTTAAAGATAGCTCGGGAAATTTGATTTCTTGTATGTAAGTTTACCGGTTACTACCTTAAAAATTAAAGTGGAAAGGAACTATTTCTAATTGGCTGAAGAAAATGTTCGTAGAACGACAAACGGAGATTTTTTAAATCATTAATTAGACTACATTTGCATAATGTAAAATAAACTTTTCTTATTGGCTGTGTTCACCGAATATTTAATCAAAATTAAATCGAAAAGTTTAAAAATAAGATTTTTAATTTTGTTCGTTACTTTAATGTAAAATAAGCATGTCGTATTTTTATTTTTCCTTTGAAGTTGTAATGTTTTACAATTTTGTTTTTATAACGTAAAATAAGCATAATTTTTGTTCACGACCTCTAGAATATCCAATTTAAATGTGAATGTAGAAATATTTCTTAATTTTTGTTCATTTAGTTTGAAATAAGCGTGTCTTATTGTCTTGTTCTCTGAACATTTAATTAAAATTAGGTTATAGAGCTTATTTTAAAATTTTCAAGATTTTGTTTAACGTGAAATGAGCATTGTTCATTTTCCGTTACATAACACACTTTAAACACAAACACTAAACAATATATCATCTGAATTTTTTTACGCATTTAAAAACAGTGTACAGTCTTAGAAAAAAGTTTTGTCGTACAGATACTTTATAAGTCCCAGAAAGGAGGCAGTGCGCATGATCAGACATACAACGAAACAAAACTAATTATATTATCTCAACTAGTCCTTCTCTTGTGAACCAGGTCGCACGTCCTCTGATCATGCGCACTACCTCCTTTCTGGGACATAAGTTCTGTGCGATAAAACTTTTTTTCTAAAACTATACATGACAGTGACATTCCACAAGCCAAGTGAAGGAACTATTCAGAGCAACACAACTTAATGTGTACTCCTTGCTGGTTGCAGCGTTGCTCGATCTCATAATTAATGTATTTTTAAAATGCAAGCTTTTATGGAAAACTATTCAAAGCATAGCAAAATGGTATTTGACGTTTTGTTGCTCTTTATTGAAGGAATCATCCACCAAAATTAATGACATTACTTACGGGTCATCCTGTATATATGGGCTATTACATATATGTGAACTACACAAATTCGACATGTCAGTGGATTTCGGAATGAATTTTCGCATTCCTGTTTGTTTAACGAAAGTAAAGAGAAAATTGTTTCAAAGATGTGACGAGAGTTTGGTTGTTGGACAGATTGCAGTTATCTGGTGACAAAGCAAGGAAAAATTTGTATTTTGTAATATATTTTAATCGTTGCTCATACACATCAGGGTCTGAAAGTCAAATAACGTACAAGGTGCAATCAATATATTTCCGAAATGCACTTATATTTATTACAGTTAGACATACATGCTGAAGATCATTGCTTTCATGCCTGTTGAGTCATCTATCAAACAGCGTGAGGCTGTCTTTAAGAACTGAGTTTCTACTCGTCATCTTAATCATTTTGTGCAAACATGTCAAGGAGCTATTGCGATTTTTCCTGGAATTTCTCTATATACCCTTATGGCTAGTCTTCTTCTCTGCCTTTGGAGTGATGCATTAAGTATAGATTCCAGGCGTTTTCTTGGTTCTAGATAACTTTTCCGTTTCCCATGTTCTGTGTGTTTTTCTTGAATCTTTAAAGACGCTGTATCAATTACTGGGTTATTTAGCGCAGATGGAATTTGTGATAGCGAGATGGGATTGAGGAATCACCATAGATTACCCGACATTCGCCTTACGATTAGGGAAAACCTCGAAAAAACTCCAGCCAGGTAATCAGGCCAAGTGGAAATCGAACGATGTCCGAGCGCAACTCTGGATCAGCATAGAACTATCTTGCAAAATATTTTCTATAAGAGAGTTTATATTTCTCGTTAGTTGGAAAGCACTATGTGGAAAGAATTCCAGTACAAAATTCAGAATTCAGTATCTTAATTGACGAATCCCGAATCCATTTTTCCGAATACTACGTCCCGAATGTAATCCCCAATGTAGAATTTTTTTATATTTTAGTGCGTTATTTTACGACGCTTTATCAACATCTTAGGTTATTTAGCGTCTGAATGAGATGAAGGTGATAATGCCAGTGAAATGAGCCCGGGTCCAGCGCCGAAAGTTACCCAGCATTTACTCAAATTGGGTTGAGGGAAAACCCAGGAAAAAACCTCAACCAGGTAACTTGCCCCTACCGGGAATCGAATCCGGGCCACCTGGTTTCGCGGCCAGACGCGCTAACCGTTACTCCATAGGTGTGGACTGTAGAATGTTACATTTTAATAATTGTATATATTCAATGTGGCTTATTCAGTTTTAATAGGCAAAATTTACTGTTGCATCTAAATAAAAAAATTAAGAGGATAATTAGGCCTACATTTGTCGTTGTTCCTGCAATAACTCCTATTTGAAAAATATAACATTTTTCAGTAGGAAGAGAAAACACATTTATTCATCCTATGGCAGCCGTATATAAGAGACTGTGAATTCTTACATTTTCGAAGCAAAGAAATATAATGACATATAGAAGATTTTATTATTTGCTGTACCACTATTTAAGTTATTTAATAGAGCAAAAACCTGAAAAATCGATAAATATGTCACATAGGAGTTATTGCGGGAATGACGACGATATGCATACCAGTGCATGTAAAGTGATTAACTTTACTTCTTAGAAATGAGTTAGGTTTGAATATGAAGGTTCCATATGAAGAAACGGTAACGTATTCTACTTAAATAGGATACCGTAGTCCATCATGCTCAACCGTTGATTGTTGATAATGCATACTTACTCCTCGGAGTCTTTTTTGCACAGTTATCTATTTTTCTGGTTATGCACGTACAGTTCTTCCCATGTGCAACTCTTCCAGCCTGTCCCCGCTGAACTTTGCAACTGCCGTGCAAAATTCAGATGGCATTTCCCGATATTAATTGAAAGCGGTTATGCCAAACTTCGCTTACGAATATTTTTGGTGCGTTATATTATTTAAGGTAGCGTATTATATTGGGATTAATACGTGGTTGTCTTGCAAGTATCCTTCCTCGCGTCCTTTGTCCTCTGTTGTAATTCAGATCGAAATATTCTAAAATAGGTAACAGCTCGTAGATAATATTCATGCATTCATTGTTTTCTGCTCAAGGGCAGGTCTATCACTGCATACCCAGCAACTGTTCTATTATTTCCCCTTTAGAGGAGGAAACGGATTGGAACTGTCCTTACACGCGGCCGCTCGAGTGGATTTTGCCGCGGTCCCTCAATTCTGATCTCACGAGTTACTATGAGTCTAATGGACAGCCCACGCTGCGTAGCACTACCACCATCAACGAATGACCACATATCCACGGGCTCTAAGTTCTGTGGCGGCTCGCAGCCGACACTACATCGGGGAGAGCCTAAACTTAGGAGAGAAACGGAGACTGGACACTGTGAAATTCCTTTTCAAAACTAAAAGTTACGTTTGTTCGAGTCAAATTTATGCACATTTAAAGGACAAAACTAAAATTGTTTCAATCATTTATTACCATAATAACTGCTCTTTTAAATTGACTGAGCATATTGGAAATTAAATCAATGGCATTCCCAAAACACTCTATAAAATGATTAGGCCCTAATATAAAACATTTTTATCGCGAAAAAGAAGCAAAAACGAGAAAAATTGTATTTAACTTTTTAGTTTGAAATATCTAAAAAATAACTCCCTGAAATTAATGACATTACTTACAGTTCACTCTGTATATACAAAGTGTTTCCAACCTTTAAGGTCAAAATTATACAGAACATTTTGACAGAAGGAACCAGTGGTCGAAAATGCATTTCAGCAGCTATACCGTCTTGGTCAAGTAATAAGTTTGGAGAACATTTTTGCAAGCTGCTTTTATTTTTACACACATAAACAACTTACATCTCATAGCAACTGTTCAAAGTGGTGATCACCTGCCTTGATACATCCATAACAATGCATGACATTTTACTCCACTCTCTGAAATAATATCCCTGGTGTCTGTTGTACAATGAGGCAGGCAGGTAAGAAACTGTTGCCCAGATAATCATGGATATGAAGTGGGCAGTGTTACAACCACATTCTCTTGAAAACAAGATATTTAATGTTTTATTTCCAAAATGACATTAGACCTCGTAGCAACAACTTAGGGCCATATTCATAGACATTCTTAGCGCGGGCTTCCGGTGGATGCTCACCGAACTAACGTTTTTCGTATTCATAAACCAGTGTTAGCGATATGATATGATATGAATCCTATACAAGTAATCAGTCGATAGTCGGGGCTAGTTTAGTACGCTCGTAGCGCAGGCTAGCGAAATATCTATGCATAGCACCCAAAGAGTTAAGAGCATTTGTTGAAACTGGCGACCACATTGTCTCAATTCATGCATTACAACGACTCATTAATTTTTTTAAGCAATAACAAATAGCACCATAGAAGCACCAGACAGTTGTTTGTTATGAAAATTAAAACAACTTACAGAAACGTCCCACACATACATTTTCAAGATCTCGCGGCGTCCGAAATATGCATTTCCGACCACTAGTTCATGTCAAAATGCTCAGTTTAGAGTCCTCTATCATCTGTATGATTTTGACCCTAAAAGTTGGAGACTCTTCATGACTGCATTATTTAGTGTTCTAATGATAATAAGCAACTGGACGAAACTTCAAGATCCTATGGCGACGAACATTGGTTCCTGTTTAAAAAAAGTTATATTCTAAAGGAACCCTCGCGATACACTCGGTTAAAATGCATATCTATGTATATGTCATGTTGAGTCTCGAATCAAAAGAGTCGATCCTTAGTAACCAAGAGTGCACCAAGAAAACAAGCGAAGACCAGTAAAGATGACTGTGCAATGTATTCCGAAAAATTATCTCTGAACCAAAGACTTTGGCTTGTTTACTTAGTAGATGTTGTTGCAAAATAGCAAGTTACAACGGATAATGCACTTAATCAGCGAATAAAGGGCGAGTATTTCCCCTGGACCAAAAAGTTGTACTTTCTTTTGCACAAAAAAATCAGCGAATGAAAGGGAAGTATTTTTTCTGGAATAATAAAATTATTGTACAAACTTTTGATTTCTCGCAACATCGCTGCACAGTTTTTAGCTACTAATCTGTATTCTAGAGTCACTCTTATTATGTGTGGAATGTGTATCCAATGAAAAGCAATCTAGTACAGGTACTGTACCAGTAGATAATTATTATAATTTTTGGTTTCGTAGACCTATCAGTCTTGTAAAATTTTGATTGTGAAGAAAGACGAACTGTGGTTACCAAGCAATGACATTAAAAACTGTTTATAAAAATTATTTGTAAGCTTTCACTCTGACAACCTTATTTCGGCAAATTTCAGGAAAAGTACATTATGCATTCGGGTTGTTAGACATTCGGGAAGATGGCCTGGGTGGCTCAGTCGGTAGAGTGCTAGTCTTCTGTACCAGAAGTTGCGGTTCGATCTCGGCCCAAGTTGATGGCATTTAAATGTGCTTAATTGCGACAGGCTCATGTTAGTACATTTACTAGCATGTAAAAGAACTCTTACAGAACGAAATTCCGGCACACCGGAGACGCTGATATAACCTCGGCAGTTGTGAGCGTCGTTAAATAAAACATAATTTATAATTTACAATTTTTTTACATTCGGGAAAATGGCCATTTCGGAGTATTGGAGTCGAGAAAATGGTCGGGAACATGTGGAAAGGCACAGTAGCTATTGGGACTAACTCGAAATTATACATTGCAGGAGTTCGAATATATGGTTGCTGGGCACAGCATCGGCTCTATGCCTAGGAGTGACTGGTCCATGGATGTCCATGATCACTGTCATCTTCTCATCTAAATCAATAACAGAGGTTTGTAAGGCGTATTATCTTATTGCATACTGTTAATTCTTTCCTTCCCAAAGTAAAGTGTCTAACATTGAGAAGAAGATTTTGAAGATTTCAGACGTGAGTTTAGATATGATCATTGCTCCGTCATTTCTGAACTACAGTAAGTCACTTAGAAGATTCCATCATAAGTTTGTCTTTTTTTTTTATACATCTTGATTACACAACTTTTAACACTGTATCACTTCGGAATATGTATGATAAGAACTTTCTTGTGTTAAATTTTAACGTACCTTGTTAACATGTTTCGACCTATTTTCGGTCATCTTCGGATTATTATTTAACAATACTGTATGAACTACTATGTTATTTAGAATCGATGGAATTGGTGATAGCGAGATGGTATTTTGCGAAATGAGGTCGAGGATTCACCATAGTTTACTTGACATTCGTGTTACAGTTGGGTAAAACCTCGGAAAAAAACCCAACCAGATAATCAGCCCAAGCAGGAATCGAACCCACGTCTGAGCTCAACTCCGGATTAGAAGTCAAGTGCCTCTGCAAACTGAGCTACGCTGATGGCTGCTCATAAGTGTTGCTCAAGAGCTGGAATATATAGTGGTAATCGAATTTCTAGATTTTGCATTGTTTTGACCTACATAATCTCCTTCACCGGGAAATCTGTTGAACCCATTACCAAGAGTGCAACACCGTGAAAACCTCGAATCATACCAGGAATATGTGCATGTGGTTGGAAACGTAAAATCTTCTTCTCAACTCAATAACTATGAAAACCTGAAATGGTGTATCTTTCACATTCTCTTCTTTGTGTCATACAGGAGGAAGCAGATGCTTTGGGAATGTGGACACTCTTATGTATTTGTTTGATGGGTGTATTAGTGACTGCTGCTGCTGATCTTGCCCAGGGGCACCTGAAAGTTACACTTCTCATTCTATTGACATCTTCATCTATCATGTTCATGTGGATTTTATTGCTTACTACTGAAGCCATAACTTTTCACAAAGGTAGGTGCAAAGAAGACCTCTTCAACAGAGCCATGGAGGCTATGAATGACTTTTTCCCTTTATTTCTCCAAGTTACTCGTAAGGAGAAAGCATTTACTTATTGTTTGTGCTCATAGAATGAGTACCGTATCTGTCTGTCTCAAGCCAGGATACTTAATGTTCATATTAAAATCCAATCAGAAACTTAGAAGAAGAATCCAGACTACTATTGGGTATAATGCTGATACCGGTAACATTCAATTTAGTGTCTATATGAAGTGGTCTTCCCTGACTGCCTAACATTGACCAATGGCAAACTTCATTTAAATACAAAAATGTTTCATGAACATATAAAACATTAATGGATGAACCGGGTTAGACATAATTCCTGTCAGGATTCTTATTTTACTTTAGCCATTTCACCAGATTGTAGAACATTTTTTGAGCTTTCAGTATTATTGTATTGTATTTATTTATTCCCTGTACAATCTATTACATATTATAGGTTCGTCATTACACATGCGCATGCACGCACACACGCACACGCGCGCACGCACATACACATACACCACACACACACACACACACACACACATAAAGTAAGATTTCTAATATCAATTTAATTTTAACATTCTTAAGTTTAATCTTCATCTTACGATGTTGGTGACGTATAAACTTCCATTGATGTGACATATTAATGAATTTAAATACTATTATAGTCACAATCATGCCATGGTATGAAAGAAAAATTTCACAACCTCGAGCGGGATTCGAACCTTCGCAGATTCGAATCCCGCTCGAGGTTGTGAAATTTTTCTTTCATACCATGGCATGATTGTGACTATAATAATATTTAAATTCATTCTTAAGTTCTTCAAGGAAATAGTAAAACTTCCAAAATATACAATAAATAACAAGATAGAGTACATAATATATTTTCAGTTTACAAGACATTAATATAAATAGACTAACATAGATTAAATAAAAACAAGATACATAATGAGATTACATTAAACAAGTTAATCGTCTGAGGTGATTTATAAGGAGAACGACTGAATCTTTAAAAAGCAAGAGACATCACCTTAGTTATTCTTTATAATTATTACTAACATTGTTGGTGGAAAAATTATGTGCAACAGTAATGAAAGTAGGTATTCTACTTTATGGCTTTAATGTAAAAAATCAATAATTTTGAACGGCATGGACCGGAGCAACATAGTTTTTATTCTGGTTTTGAAACATTCATAATTTAAATGTTTAATATCTCCAGCTATCTTGTTATAATAAGATACCTGTATGTGAAGTACTGTTAAGACTTTTGGTAATAGTATGACAATTTATATACAAGCTGTTCGGAGTGCTAGTGTTATGGTCATGAATTTCAGAGTTCCTTTTAAAATAGTTAAGATTTTTATGAATCAAGCAAATTGTTTCTAAAATGTAGATGCAGAGGAGTGGTAAAATGTTTAATTCTTGAAAAATGTCTTTGCATGGTGTGCATATAGGAACGTGTTTCATTATTTTTATTATTTTATTTTGAAGTTTAAATATTTTTATAGCTTCAGAGGACATGCTACAGAGCATTATACGGTACCGTATGAAAGAATGGAATGTACATGAGCATAGTAGATACTTTTAAAGTTGGAAGAGAGATGTTTTTTGTAATAATTCTGAAAGTATAACATAATTTGCACAGTTTTCCAGAGAGAAAGCTTACGTGCTGAGTCCAGGACAAATTGGACGCAATCCATACTCCCAAGAATTTTGAGCACTCATCTTCTTTCATATTCTGATTGTCAATATATATTGCAAGTTTTTATGAGTTTTATTTTGATTGAAATGAATAAATACTGTTTTGCCGATGTTTAGATTAAGCCTGTTATGTATTAGCTACTCTTTTAATTGATTATTAGCTTCATTTATGTTATTGTGTAGGATATTCTCATTTATACTTCTGAAAATGATATTTGTGTCATCTCAAAGAGCACTGTTTCTGAGTGGGATATATTTATTGGCATATATTAAAATCTCATTTTCACAAAAAATTGACCCAAGATCTTTTCCTCCCGGCCACAGAATTATTCTTTTTATTTAAATTTAATTCTTAATTTTTTCATATGATTATCAATAAAATACTGTAGTTGTGGCAGCAACTTTATTTGTGTACATTTCTTAACCAAAAACAGTCATTTTTAAAAGTGGGCTTGTCATTTTTTGAATCCCTTTATTGATCAGTTGTGATTACTGCTGTGTGACATCAGGTGGGGAAACAATTGGCAATATGCTGAAACAGTTGAAAGTGTTAAAAATACTTTTTGCACTAGTAGCCTATTAAAAATATTTTTTCCACTACTTATATGCAAAGAGGGCTGACCAGCCTCATGGTGTAGAGGTCAGAGCTTCTGGCTACAGTTCATGAGGTCCCAGGTTCGATTCCCTGTTAGAGCACGTACTTTTCCTAAAAAAGGGAATTGTTCCTGTGTTCGTCAATGGTCTGGAAATTAGGTTAGGTTTAGATTTAAGACCTCTCCTGGCACTTCATATTCATAATCACCCTATCATAATATCATCGGGGTAGCGTAAACTGCCCCTTCCAGGCGCCCCAACCTCAGAAGTAGGCTGCAAATAAGCCATTGCCAGGAGAAAAGACCAGAAATGTCGAATGACAACCTGATGGCGTTGGTTAAAAGAAAAAATGTAAAGAGGGCTTTGTTTAGTCGCTCATAGCAACCTAAACAATGACATTAATGCACTCCTAGAAATGCATTTAAAATGTAAAACAATTACCAGACTAAGCACACAATTAAACCAACACTATGAACATAATAATGCTGAAATTAAAATAACATTTTACTGCGGAACTAGAGTGGACACAGCTGCTTTGGCGATATTAAGAACTTCATCTGGTAAGGAAATTTTTTCTTTACCCGACATTTTGCTTCCGAAAAAAAAAAAAATTTAAATTTATTTATTCTGTATCCAACGCGACAGACATTGTTGTCTTCATTGCTATTCTTTAAATTATAGCCAACTATACATAATATTTAGTTGAACTAACCATGAACAGCAGTTGGTTTTGAATCAAACAATAACAAATGAGCCTAATATTTAATTTCAATTAAAAATTATTTTCATAGAAATATTACTTTCATATTAGTAGTGGAAAAAATATTGTATGCAACACGAGACTTAATAGATTTTATTCACTCCACTCATGAACAAAATCTTACTTAAGTCTCTTGTCACATAAATTACTATTTCGCATGCATCTGTATACCAGTCAATTTTTAACATGCTTACTTAGCTTCAAAAGCTCTACTTTTAGGGATGGCTGTCTAAAAATATATGTTATTGTCAGAATATACAGGTTGCAATCAATGATATATTATTCAGCTATTATATTTATAAAATATTGACAAAAGTTTCAACCATAACCATCTATTATATACTTATGTCATATATGCACAATTTTTATGCCTGTTTATTACAGTATCTTGTAGCAATACATCTAATATTATTTAATATAATTACATTTTAATGCAATTTTAATTATAGGCCTGTGCTTTTCTTTGTAGATCAATTATATATTTCTGTGGTACTGGGAATGTCATTCTCAGGGGCATCTCCAGCCCTTTTTTTTGAACTTGCTGCAGAAATTGCTTACCCAGTACCTGAAGGAGTTGTGAGTGGATACATTGCTACCCTTTGCAACATTTCATCAGTTTTTTTCCTTTTTATCTATATTTTACCAGCTATAGGTAAGTAACAGCTTCAAAGTTACTGTATATAATATTAATTAAATGTTGTTGTTGATATTATGATTTGGTTCATTCTGATTAATTTTGAACAGTTGATGATGATGTCATTCACACTCTTACAAGAAGATGATCTTGATCTGTATCTTCACTAAGATTACTAAAGGGCATGTAAAAGGTTCTGAAATACTAATTCTGTGCAAATGTTATTTGAAGCAATCATGGTCTGTAAGTAATCTAAATGCTGAACCGCAGTTTTTCGTGGAAGTTCAGTTAATAAATTAGATGTATTACACAATATCTCTAATTTTTTCCATCTGCTTCAGAAACGTAATTTTTTTTATTAAACTGTTACATAATGATCTCATTATTCTTTTAATAGACTGGTAAGACAAAGTTATAGGTAACTTTGGAACAATTTTGCTACCTTTCTTGATCAAGAAATCAGCTGCCTTATCACTTTCCATTCCGAAATGTGCAGGGATCCACTGAAGTACAAATAGTATTATTAATTTAATCAGCTGTAAGCCCTATAAAAATATTACGACACTTTTAGAATACTGAGGTTTTTTGCTGTTATAGCAAGAATAGCTGCTTTTAAAAGCTAAAGGTAAATTATGTTACAACATATGGAACAAAGGCCTAATAGGACATCAAATTTCTCAGTCACAATTTAATGTTGTAAGCTACAGTAAAATAATAATAATAATAATAATAATAATAATAATAATAACAGCCTAATAATAATAATTTCTGAAAATAAAGCATAATATTGGACTATTGACACACATGAAATTACGCTTCTTTTGATTATGTCAAATTATGGTATGGTTAGCACCATTGAGACTAATAACAAATAAGAACTTTCATGCTTAGAATTCTTAAATAGACTCTTCGCCTCTGCATGCTACCTCCTCTGGCACAGTCCTGATTGGGAAAAGATAGCTTCATTGGTAACTGTGCATTGTGAATAAGAACTTTCATGCTTAGAATTCTTAAATAGACTCTTCGCCTCTGCATGCTACCTCCTCTGGCACAGTCCTGATTGGGAAAAGATAGCTTCATTGGTAACTATGCATTGTGAATATCATAAAATGATATTACGGTACCATTTTATTTGATTTTATCGTAGCTCTTACAAGAGAGTCAATGAGTTTTCACAGAATTTTTAAAAGTAAGCGTTTCCATATCAGTTACATTGAAATGAAAGAATATTTATAGGCCTACTATAATTGGATATTGATGATAATCCAAGGCTCACTTCTTGCCTGTACTATACTTTACTCCTCCCTTTGTCAAGTTACCGTGTTAAATAAAACACTTCGTGTTTAGATCAGGTACAGTACCATAATACCGGCATTATTATGTGACCGTCTAATTTAATAATGTTTTGTTCTCATCTTTAAACATTTACGTAATTAAAATAATTTCAGCAGAAGATTATATATTTGTCCCGAATACAGTAACTTCTCTTCAATATAATTATACCATTATATTTAACAATAAGAAAGCTCATTTACTATTCAGTACCAGTATTGTTTCGGTATTCAGTACGATACTACAATATATATTCTTCTAGATTTATACTGTAATATATATTATTATTGTAATATATGTTATTATTAAATGAGGCATATTAAAAATGAACTGTTGTAAACTCTTCTCTGAAGACCTAACATGAATTAATTAGAATGTCTCTTATAGGTGTTGGATGGATGAACTATTGTTTATTTCTCTATTCACTTGGATCTATTGTTGCTATGATACTGGTGGACGAACAATATAATCGTTTAACTGTTGAGTAAGTTATCAGCAAGATGATTACATTTTTATTATGTATATTATTAAATTAGGAAATGTGATTACCGATAAGCTGATATGTACATTCTCCTTGTTTTACAGGAAAACAGTTTTAAAGTTTACTTTTTCAGGAAAAATCAGGGATACATTAGAAGGAATACTTTTTTCATTAGTATTAGTATCAGCTACTAATGGGAGTAGACATACCATATTTTGCAGTAATGTAAAAAACATTTGCAACTTATCTAGGTAATAAAATATTTTTGCCAAAATTGTACATATCAGGTTCTGTCATAACACCACAAGTTTAACTTCAGTATTAATTTTTTTTTAATTTATTACAGCAATAATCCAAATTCTGGGAAGTCTTAACTTATTCAGTACAGGTGTCAATCTTACACCAAGTACCTACTGTACCAGTTATAATGACATGATGGCACCTGGAATCGCTTCATCTTTGCAGTGCTGAAGATTGGGGAAATAAAATGAACATTATTAATGAAAATAATAGAATAAAATTGGGAATATGATGGTCATAACAGAAGTTGGAATGTCACAATTGTCTGAATTGAATTTATTAGTTTAATTTGTGCGGTGAAAAAAAAAAATATGTTTTATGGGAGGTTTGGTAAAGGCAGGATAAGTAAAACTCTGTTCATCACGATTCTGTTATCTTATATGGATTAGATTTGTTAATTCTGTTATGTACTGTTTTTCATTGACAGTTATTACAAAATAATAGCCTAAATGTAGTAAATGTATTATAAGTTTATTTGCAGAGAAAAACAAATATAATTACGTTGTATCTTGATCAAATAAAGAATCAGTCGATATTGTGGAACAATTCTGTGTATAGTCGTAATACCTTTTCTCATAATATATTATATAAAAATCAAATTACGGTATACTGTATTATAGTATACCTAATGAACCAAATGTAGAACTTGTGTATCGCAACCATTAAGCGGTTTAAGCGTAAGGTATTTGGTTTAAGAGGCCATGACGACCAGGCAGTAGGAGCGGTGGGAGCAGAGGGGATAAATTCCACAAAACAGCTGTAGAAGAGAAAATAAAAGGAGAAAGAAGCAATGGAGAAAGTCAAATCAAAACAGGTAATTGCATACGAAGATAGTAGGCTTTAATTTTCTAAGTTACACGATGCAAAATTCAATCAGACTTTGTATTGTGTATTGATTATTCAGTACCATTGTACAGTTTAGTCATTCTTCGTACCATAACCTAATTTTTGAGTACTTGTCAAATGTCATTTGGCAGAATGATTAAAGTAAATTATATAGCACTATAAGTCACAGAAAGGAAGTTGAAGGAAAGGACTTCGCATAATCTTCTCTCTCCCCCATTTTTTTTTAACTATAGCGTTAGAATAACAAAAATGTGATATTCTTGTTTATAGTCCAAGAAGAAAGAACGACATCAGCCAGAAGAAGAGGATATTGCAGAATCAGTTCCAGATGCTCCGCAGTTAGGAGATTTCTTTTCTGATGATACAAATGTTGTTTCAAGTTATTTTTGCTCAGAAGATTCGAAAAATATTGAAAGTGAAATACTTGATGCAGTTAATGATGATGAGGAGTGCTTGCAGAAAGAAGAGGATTGCGAACAATCGAGTGAACACGAGATAAGTGAATCTGACCCGATCTGTGTACAAACACAATTTGAAAACTTGTCACTGGCAGATATTAATGTTGATTTATCGACCACAGGCGCTGCAAGCTTAAAAGAACTGCAAGAATCAGAGAATCACAGAGAACTGGAAAATACACTTGGAACTGAAATGCAGGAAATTCATTCCTATACTTTAGCAGTTGTAGAAACTAACAATGTAGAGGCTGATACCAGATTAGAATCTCCAAGACGTTTTGCTTGTGATACTAAAAGCAGTCATGATTCGCAACAGAAACAAGAAAATTTATCGATATATCCTTCTGCACCAACAGAAACACCCACATCAGAAGAGAGTGAAAGTAGCATTTCTAAAGTTGTAACACCACCAATGACATCAGCCAAAATTGTAGATGAGAAAACCACAAATGTATTTCCAAAGGAAGAAATCAAAACTATTAAGCCCTCTTCTTCTAGAATGGTTAGTGATGTAACTCGTAAAGATGTAGTAGATGAAATAAGACCATTCACCGAAGCGCAGCTGTCATCCCTTTACAGTAATCGAGAACTGGAAATGAATGCAGAATTTGTGTCCGAGTTTGTTGAAAATCACCTTCGTGATGGTCGACAGCAACATCGTCTGTACGAGCTCTTGGTCAGCTATTTTCGTGCCAGAAATAGATTGATAGTCAATGCATTGGAGCTTGAGGCATTGAAAAAAGAATGTGAGGAGCATCAGAATAATTTGTGGATGGTTGAGACAACTATGGTTTCAGAAAGTGGGGAATGCCAAGATGGAAATCCAGTCTCAGCTTCACACGAATATAAAGTCTCACGATTCAGCAAAATAACATTATCGAATTTAACCCGTTCACTGGCTTCTATCAAAGAACTTGTTAACGAGGTGTACTCTTTAAATTCGTATTCCTCTGAGGTTTTAAGGCTTCAAATAGAACATTACGTACAGAGTGTCGCGTATTCTTGTCCGGAACTTCTGCGTCTACCTCACAATGCTCCAGTGAATCTCCATCTCGGGGAGCCACCACCTCATATTGCAGCCTGCATCGCAGAGCTCCGAATGTGTATAGCGATCCTCTTCACGTTTCAGAGACGCTTGGTGAAGGACGCTCAGTTTGTTGCAGACACAAGGGATTGGTTGTCACGCTTAGTGGCTGTTTTGCTTCGAGTGGCATCGTGGAGAGATCACTTGTTCCTACTCAATCATGTTCTGCGATGTCCAGCTGGTGTGGGATCGTGGGCTGCAGGATATGTCCAGGCTCCTCCACCCCCACCTGTCTCTGCTATGGATATGAGTCAGTATAGTTCCTATCCTTCTCCTTTCTCAAGTCCTCATCTAGACCACATGGTGGCGATGTTGGCGACCATACTGTTGCCCGTACGAGAAAGAGAACATTTTCTGGAGCAGGTAACTTAATTCACACTTCATTTGGTTTATTGTGGTCTCAGGGAAAGAAGCAACTTTTGACAGTTCTGTAACATACAGCTATTTTTGAATTTCTATCTGCTCCTCGGATCCCTCAACCAATGGGAACTGGATGTACCATTCACCTTCCTGATGCCATACACGAAGTGGTTATGTCATTGCCACATACTGGTAAGGTGTATTCCTTAACTCTTCTTCTGCACTTATCAATCTGCCTGTTCACCCTCCAACTGACTGCCATCGGAGTGAGTGAAGGGGGAATGCTGTTAGTTGCAATATTGCGTTTTGCCTCTATATATTCCATAGAAACATCAAAAGTTGCATCTTTCTGTGCGACTGCAATAGTGAGAGATGAACAAACCTTTATTTGTAGGTAATGAGAGCTTTTGAATTTTGTTAAGAATGCTTATAACCAGTGCTGTAATTTTTTTTTTGGTAGATTATTTTACGATGCTTTATCAACAGCTTTGGTTATTTAGCGTCTGAATGAGATGAAGGTGATAATGCCAGTGAAATGAGTCCGGGGTCCAGCACCGAAAGTTACCCAGCATTTGCTCATATTGGGTTGAGGGAAAACCCCGGAAAAAACCTCAACCAGGTAACTTGCCCCGACCGGGAATCGAACCCGGGCCATCTGGTTTCGCGGGCAGACGTGCTGACCGTTACTCCACAAGTGTGGACAGTGCTGTAATTGAAAAAAATAGATTTACTGGAACTCGGATATTTCAGAACCTTAAACTGTGCTTCATCAGTCGTTTGCTGTATTATTAACACTGGAACTGTGGAACCCTAACATTATTTTTACTGGAACTACATTCCGGTCCAACTGCAGCACTGCTTATAACTGTTATAGGCCTATATATGTATATGTGTTTAAGTAATCATTATCATCCTCAAACAAATACTGGGTTCTTATTGGCCTATTAGGATCTCACATCTTGTGCGTTTATATATAAACAAACATAAGGCTATTTTTCTAACGAAATAATTTAACCATCCCAGCAGAATTCACTGTCAATGATATGCTCCTTACAATAATTCTCTGGTGAGCGGGCAAAAGGGCTTAAGTCAGTCTATGGAAAACTTACAGGAAGAATTTTCAACTGCTCTAAATCAGAAAAATGATATGTTTTGGCTATTTTATGATTTTCTGTATTGTTAACGTCACTGATTTTGGGATCTCTTTTAGGAAATGGGTTTAATGAAGATCTTGTATCACAAAAAGTAATGACTTAAGGTCTTTTGCCCGCCCACCGGAGAATTGTGATAGGCTACTGGTCATAAGATTATGGAGTGCTGTCCTGGATAGAACCATTTTGCAAGAAAAATTTCGTCCATCACTGTGAAGTAATGGTTAGCATATCTGACCATGAAATGGGTGAGCCCAGATTCAAATCCTGGTTGAGACATGTTACCTGGTTGAGGTTTTCTCCAGGGTTTTTCCTCAACCCATTAGGAGCAATACTGGATAACTTTCGGTGCTGGACCCTGGATTCATATCACTGGCATTATCACCTTCATCTCATTCATATGCGAGATAATCATAGCAGTTGATAAAGCCTCGTAAAGTAACCAATTAAAAAGAAAGAAAGGTTTCAAAACTTTGTTCCAGCGTGTTTCAGTTGAAAAATAGTTCTGTGTGTATGTATTTGTGTATGTGTGAGCTTGTAGTATAAATAGAGACTATATCATGGGCTTACTGGAAAAAATTGGTAAATACATAGAAAAGCAATGAGATCGCAATATAACATGGTGACTTCTTGTCATGGGAGTTCTGCTGTGTTTGTGTAATGTCAGGTCGGACAAAGCAAAAAAATAAAAAATAGAAAAAACAGTTGGCTTTGGCGGTGCTTTTTTCCTCTCTTAGTTAAGTGACTGGACAAGGTTGTTGTAGTATGCATTGTATGTTGCAGATGATTGCACAGTTAACTTAATTGCCAAGCCTTTTTTCATTCTTTCTGGTTTTCAGTTTTTTTTCGGCTTTTTCCTCTGCAAAATTTACTGTTTTCCTCTGCAAAATTTACTAAAATCTCTTGAGTGGAACAGTGTGAATAAAGTGAGACAAGTGGCATTTAGGGTAGGAGTTCCAAGAGCCCTTGTAAAAACATTTAAGCTTACCTTGTGTGTCTTTTACCTTACTCTTCTACTTTTCTTCAGCATTGATTAATTGAAATAAGTGTAAATCATGAAAAAGTATGAAGACGATTAATAGATACACTCATATTTCTATTTTAGAATATTTATCACATATCTTAAAAGTGGGGAGTAAAGGCTGATTGGGATTTTCTGGTTTCTGATCGGGTCAAAAACCCTGATAGAACTGATATTTAACCCTTGTGATCAATTTCGGTGAAGTCCGGAGGGCCTCATTGAATCACAGTATTGAGAAACCCCACATGTCCAGTTTTTTACGAAGTTGAGTTATATATGATTTCGTATTCTAAAAAATAATTTGAGCACAAATCTAGGACCTGAGATGTTTATTGTATCTCCTGAAAAGTTTAGTTTTCTAGACATGTGGAGTTTCTTAATATTCCGGTTCAATTAGTCAAATCCACTCTTTTCACCTCCACATTGAGGCCTCCTGGAATCTTTTAAGATGTGAAAGAGATAGTGATGTGCGGAAAGCATTGGGAATCTTCCACATTTACCTTTCTCAAGGAAAACTACTGGCTGAAAGAAACTGCCTATTGAAGGATGCACTCTAAGGAATGGTGAACAGAAGAAGAATTCGGGACATAAGAAGATATCAGATGATAGAAGACATTAAAACCCATTTATGCCTAAGTTAATTTTTTTTGCCTTTTGAGAAATACTTTAATATTATAATCATAAGACTTAATAACTACAGAAAAATTTACTCAAAACAAATTTCACTTAGCAGTTTGAAGAAAACCACCGCCCCAGAAATGGGGCACTGGGCATGAATAGGATTGATGTTTTGGTAATTTATTTTTTTATTTATTTTTTTGTAAAAAATGCTATTGAACTTTTTTTTCATGTGTTGTAGGTCTGGTATAAGAAAATTATAAAAAAAATTCTACATTACAAACATATTTGAGCCATTCTCTTGCTTCTTATCTTACACTTAGTTCAGATAATAGTCATAGTTTGCAAATTAGGTAAGGAATTTTTCAAAGCAATGGATGTGACAGCCTCATTACATTTCCCACACTTTCTGAAGATATTGTTATGACACTCTGCAAATCTTACTTGAGTTTCACTTCTTTCAATCAGGTGATCACGACCATCGAGGTGGGGATCATCTGGAACCTCATTTTCCAGTGAGTGGTGAGCGACCAGGACGTAATCTAGTCTCGGGGTATTGCATTCGATATGTTTGTACAATGCATTGCATGAAGGACAGAAGATCCATACCATCCTCTTTACCCTTTGATGGTAGGCGATACAGCTGCCAAGCATTGTTCATGGTGACATTGAAGATGAAAGCAATGAGAGGCCAATACCATTTCTTGCTTCGAATATTGATTCTGTAAGATGTTATACTTTGGTCCATCCTGTCTACTCCATCCATAAACAGATACAATACAGGCAGGCTGTGGAATTGTGATCTTTGGCAAATTTGTCATTTTTGTCAATATTCCTTATCACATACATGGAAATAACGTAAAATTACTTCAGAACGGTTTCTAGTCATTGCTTTAGCAATATCTGGAATGTGTGAGTCCACTGCACTTTACCGGTACTTCGTCTTCTTGGAACATTGTATAGCCTCTCATAAATAGTATTCCTGGAAATACACGAATTTCTTCTTTTGTGACTGAAAATCCTGTAATACCTTCCTGATGAGCGTAGCTTATCGAATTATCAATTATAAGTTCAAAGAAATTTTCATCACAGAAATTTTCAAACATTTCCAAGGGCATAATATCAGTTTTCAAAAATTTCAGATGACAATGATATTAAAATGGGAGGAAAATAAACAGAAATTATACATGATGTCATATTCTTGCAGGGGATGTTGGGACTGTGGAAAGTAGGGTTGCCAATTTTTTTTTTTGAAGAAAATACGGGAGACTAAGGAATCAACAAAATTTCACATAGAAAATGGACAAATTATTCAGTTCCGTTACTAAAAAACAACTTTATTCTACACTTTGGCAGCTAAACTTAAATTTAGAGTATTTTGAAACACATTTTATCTCGCATAATAGTTGAAATCGACTGCAGTTTACAGTTCTAATTTGATTAGTTGCATTGTGTTCCTGTATCGAATATTTGTCCAATTATTGTTCATGAGATGAAACACCATTTTCGTATGAGCATTACTAACTACTTGGCATGTTTAGAATTAAAACTCGCCAGTTTTTCCAAATTTATAACATAGATGTGATTTGATTTTAAATGAGTTAGCATTAAAATTCATTTCTGGCAAGCATTACATTCTACAAAGACTGTACATTTTTGTATTTAGTGGATCTCAAAATTCATCATATAAATCATCATTTATGGCAAAATCAAATATTTCGGATGAAAATTTTTACATTCTGCAAAAATAAGGGAGAAAATGCTTGAAGAGAAGAAAAATATGGGAGCTTGGAGTCTGTTAAAAATTAGAGTCAAATACGGGAGATCCCGGGAAATATGGGAGAGTTGGTAACCCTAGTATCTATTTGAGTTTCAAGTTTGTTGACCACATGCCTTTCTCTGGGAGTATGGGGGAATGGAGTGGTAGTCAGTCTTAATCCAGAATCTAAGTAAGTTTTATTTCTGATGGGTTGAAATTCGGACTATGGTTCTTAATAAACTCGTAGTTTATACTACCAAGATCAGAACTTCTTTGGCTAGCAAAAGTGAATATGAATTTTAAAAAGACCGAAAGATAAGTGCAGATAGGTTTGTGGTCCATTTATTTGAGATCTTATTTCACCATGTTCCTTAATGTCTTAGGAAAACCATTTTCAAGCCTCTGACATAGCTCGGGTGGCAGGTGTGTGTGTCTTCTGATTTGGAGTGGGCGTGGGTTTGATTCCGGGGAAGAAATGGAGAGGAATTTTGTCTGAGAGAAAGACTGGAAGTATGTATGATTGCTATGCTCTTGTTAACTGAACATTGTTACTCAACCTCTAATAGCATCATCTGTCATACAGTTTCTAAGAGACCCATATTTTATAGAGGGATGCTGATTCTGAAAGTGAATGAGGAGGTAAGACTATCTAATACTCTTCCATTGGTTAGTGTGTGGTGAAACATTTCAAACCCACTATTATTTCGCGTTCAGAAACATTATTTGTTCAGTTAAGAGAAAAATAAATAACACCATTGCAATGTGTTTCAACTTAGATAATGTATTGCAGATACAAACATCAATGAGGGAATCATCATCTCATGAATCTGAAGGCGATGGTCCAAATGGACTTTGGGTGCTGGTGGATTCTGATGGTGAAGAAGATGAAGACCTTACAGGTTGCCGCTACACAGGATGGGCCACTCATCTACGTGAGAATGATCTTGTTTCATTCTTGAACCAGATTCCCATGGACTGTCTCTTTCGACACATTCTGTTGGTGGAAAGACGTGATGACAGGTTAGAACATTTTAATATTACGTCTTTGCCTAGATGGTTTATTGCACTTGCACTGATATTGGCTATTAAGATATTTTCGTTCTTGTTTTTCAATTTGCCCATGATATACTTCTTAGGGTACAGGGCCAAGCCCATCACAGTGGCAGATGAGTTTCACACCTGTACGCTGGTGCAAACATTGACAAAACATATAATGAAAATTTCTTGCACTTTGAAAAATGATTCATCTATTTTGTCCGAAAAGAGTGATATTATTAAAATTAGACCTACATTAAATGTTAAGTGTTGTACCTTGACCCACTTTTCACATTTTTATTTTTTTAATTTTTGGAAATTGAATTTTTTAAATAAAAATGCGTGAAATAATTAATGATTCCTTTACAACTTCTTACAGGTATTTTCCTATTTTACAGATCTGTTAGGGATGAAAAAAATCAAGTGAAGGAATGTGTAAAGTGTTCCATGTATGTGTACTTTTTTTCTAAATTATTGACGTCCATGTCCTCTTTTGGAATCGCTCTTCTTTGAGCATTAGCTTTGCAATTGATCCTGATGTCTGCGAGTGGCCTACCCTCTGCACGCTCTTGCATGTGCCCACAATGTAACATTTAAATGTATTCAAAATTATAAACAGTATAACGATCCACTTAATACTACGTACTGTTATGCATTCGGAATACAGACTGCTCTGGATATGCTTAACATAATATAGCCATGCACTTAAAAATTTGTTTCTCTTTGTAATAAAAGGTAAATTTATATACAGGGAAAATAAATAAACTGCTAATTCACAGGGCTAATTGCTTCAGCAGCTGGGTATCTGGTTCTATAGTGTATTAATTCTCTAATTAACATGGAGGCATGAGCTAATTACTCTGCCATTACAATTTACTTTGGCTCCACCACTGTCTGATTGATTGATTGTTTTGCTTGTGTTTAATATTTTAATAAATTGTAACATAATATTGTGTCTTCTTAAGACAGTTTTATGGTAGATTATAAACAAATTAAATAATGTAAATACTCGTATGTGTAAAGAAATTAATCTCTAAAATGTCACTTGATAAAATAAGGTTCAAATTAAGCTGATTATTCAGTAAGTTAGTAATAATTGGAAAAGAACAAAAATTGAAGGTAGGCAGCTTTCTGTAATTTATGTTGTCATCTCTGTTTTCACCAGGGATTTGTATGACATAAGAAGAGTGAGTGACCATCATGTTCTTCGTCTGTTTGCCTTTGCAACGGTGTTTGTTCGGCTATTGAGGCAGGGTCTTCGTACATACGATTCTCCGAGATACAGACAATTTGCCAAAAGGTTGGGTCGGCTTATTAGGCACACTGTTCAGTATGCATCAGATTTGTGGGAAAGTTTCAGGTAAGCTGCTAATATTCATATTTTTCATATGTACCATTATATTCGTGTGTGTGTGTGTGTATAAATATATGATGAAGGTGTGTCAACCAAATATTACAATGATAGGTTAGTATAGTATCCCAATAGAGATATTTTGTTAAAGTGATATATTATGTTCCATTAAGAGTCTATTTTCGCAATGTCCCTCAACCTTGATATTATGTGAAATTGGCGAAACACATGGAGTATATCACTGCAGAATTGTTGGTGTGGCACACTTTTGCTTTGTGGTGAACTGTCAGAATATTATTTGTGTTCATTCATAGTGTTCTGCCCAAGAGCAGGTCTTTCACTGCAAAAACCAGCATTCTCCAATCATTCCTATTTTTTGTCTTCCTTCTAGTCTCCGCATACAATCCATATATCTTAATGTCGTCTGTCATCTGATATTTTCTTCTACCCTGAACTTTTCTCCCATTCACCATTCCTTCCAGTGCATCCTTCAGTGGGCAGTTGCTTTAGGATACAGATATTTTAAGAATTATGTTACTAAAATGCATAAAATAAAAAAAATAAAAGTGAAAGTTTATAGATATTACATTTTCAATATCTATTTCAAGAAATTCTTCAAGTTCAATATTTAACATCGTGTTATGTATATTTGCTTGGATTTCAGTAGTTGTCCCAGTTCAAAGGCGATAGTTTATAATTTAATTTTAAAATTCTTTCTTTTTCGTTGTATTCGTTCAGTTTACAAGTCAAATTGCATCCTTGTATTTTAATTTATGTCTGCTGTGCTTGGTCTTAAGTTGTCCGTGCAGCTGATGTGTTTATGCCATTTTAATGCACCTAAATTCTTTAGATTCATTACTGGAGAACAATATATCAGGAAGCAATGTGAAATATTTTGAACAGAAACTATGTTTTTTGAGTACAATAATTTGAGTGCTGAGAGTTTTGTCATTGTAATATCTAATTAAGAGACCACTGTTATGGAAAATTTTACATTCTATAAATTTGCCTCAACATTTAATAAGGGCCGTTCAGGGTCTGTACAACGAAACTAATTTAATTGTATCAACTGGAAAAGAAAGAAGTAGAAACAAAATTACAGTGAATCAAGAAGTTAGGTAAGGTTGTCCCCTGTCTCCAATATTATTTAACTTATATTTGGACCATGCCATCAGAGAATGGCGAGAAGACTCAATTAATTTACTCTTTGCAGATGATCAAGCCATGTTATTCGAGATAACCTCCAAGTGGCTGTATATATCATGTCTAAAATAATGAAGAAATATAACCTAAAAAAAACAAGTTTTGACGTTTTGCTGAAGGAATCTAATAAGAAACAAAATTATGTTGGATAATTCTCCTTTAGAAGAAGTGGGACATTTTAAATACCTACGTTTTAATTTAGCAGTAAATAAACAAGAAAATGTTGATATGAAACTATTGTCGGACCATGGGATCTGTGCCCCTTCAGTGCTGTTGTCGTTCTTGAAAAAGTTAACGCCTGTACTCACTCCATTCCACCCGCTTTCCTCCCACCACGTTAAACAGCAGGCCACAAACCTTGCCGAATAGGGATGTTGCCAAACTTCCGTCAAATGGTCATAAATAACTGGTCCTCCATGCTACAATATTATTTCTTTCAATCAAAATACATCTTGTATTTCTACATTTTTTAAACCTAAATCCCATGTCTCGAATCACTTTCAGTAGTTTTTCCCTCCAACCTTGGAAATCATTGCTTCTCTCGCAAGCTTCAGTAATTTCTTCAATGTTGAAACATTTCTGAACGGTATAAAATTCTTGTACCTTTCTTCTTAAAATACATCGGTTCATATCATCTACAATAATTAAAAGTTCCCTTGGTCTGTTCTTCTCTGGTGATTCTAGCTTTTCGTCTCCTGCACAGACTCCCTCTCTCCTGATTTTCTTTATTAGGAGTTCTGACCTGTCTGTATAAATTGCATAAAATGTTGTATTATTAGTATTAGTTAAGTAAGTAATTTTAGTATGTAATCAATTGAAATAAAATAATGCATCCAGTAGCAGGCAGAAGATTCATAGACAAAATTTCAAATGAAGTAATTAAATCAGAGCTCAGTATATTTAATTTAAATGAAAAGATTCAAAATAATCAAGAAGAATATTTATGTAAACTTCATCTTACGATGTTGGATGACGTATATACGTCCGTTGATGTGACATATTAATGAATATTTAAATACTTATATAGTCACAATCATGCCATGGTATGAAAGAAAAATTTCACAACCTCGAGCGGGATTCGAACCTGCGACTTCCAGGTTCGAATCCCGCTCGAGGTTGTGAAATTTTTCTTTCATACCATGGCATGATTGTGATTATATAAGTATTTAAATATTCATTCAAGAATATTTAAATCATGTTTTAAGGATGGATACAAATAGAACCCAACAGATGGACAGTGAAGTAGAGAACGCCCAGAAAAACAATGGAGGGAGCAACATAGCTTTTAGTTTGGAACTGAAATGATGATGATGATGATGATGATGATGATGATGATGATGATGATGATGATATAATTATTTAAAAAGTTATGTTTTTAAAATAAAAAAAGTTGTGTTCTTTATCTTTGCAGGACTTATGGTCAGTTAAGTGATCCAGCTATGCTTAGACGATTGCAGACAGAATATGATGCCTTCTTTCTTCGTGCAACTCGTTGTATTTTCTCATCACAGCGTCTTGGTGCATGGCAATTTCTTGCAGTTATTCCTTATAACACAGTATCAACATCAACATTGTGGAAATTATTCTACAGTCTTCATGAAGATTACCAGGAAGAAGATGCGTTGGCTTCATGGAGTGATTCGAATACAGGTGAAAATTTATACTTCCTTGTTATTGTTTTTGTATTTGTTACTTTATGTATAGAGAGAAGCAGCAAAAAGTTATCACACTATGCAGGAGACGTTGCAGAACAGATTGCCCACAATCCATTGCTTCACTCACAGGTAAGCTGTAGCAGCACAGGTATTCATTCAGTTTCATTATGGTAGGCTTAAATTATTGGTTAAGAGTTACCTAATAAATGAATGAATGAAATTGAAAACTGATGTAGATCTTATCTTTCATCAAAGCAGCTGTTGAAAATGATGTCCAGCATTCTTGATACAAACGTTGCATCGTCTTAAAAATTCTGAAACACTTGTATCTCTGCCTCTGAAATTTCAGATATCACTCGTCTGATTTCATTCTTCAGGGCTTCAAGAGTATGTGGATTGTTCTTGTACACTTTCTGTTTTAAAGTTCCCCACAAATAAAAATCACAGGCACTTAAAGCACGGGAACGATTATACCCTCTTCTGTGATTCTGTCTTTTTGTTTAAAACAGACCCTGTTTCTTGCCATTTTCTGAATAACTTGGTTATGTATTGTCTCGAAGGCATTGCAGCATCATGGAACTGACGTAACATCACTATTTATCGTAAATATTCTTCAAGATAAATTGTCTCATGTTAACTCCAAAGAATCATCACATCCCTTCTTTGCTGGATGTCGATAAATCTGGGAGAACTGGTTTATATTTTGAACTCTGTGGATAATAATAAGAATCAAGCACAGGATGTGTAGCAAGGAAAATAGTAATATGCGTTACAAGAGCGGTATGTTGAAGTTTTCATGTTCGAGGAAAAGTTTGAAAAAGCGAAATGTAGTTGAGCTTTTTTAATTTCCGAGAATTGAAAGAAAACATACTGCTCGTGTATCGTACATTATTTTGTGGGAAGATCGTTTATTACATACCTGAAAGAGGAATTTCTAATTAGTTGCAATGAAATCTCCATCTTGGTTTCTGTTCAATGACGGCAAATTTGCAAAACAAAAATATCTATCTTCAACATTGTTGCTTTAAAATGTTTTCTGTGTTTACTATACTCCAGCGGGCCGTGATATACGTCTGTCTTTTCTTTCCCCCCAGTCTATGATGAGTCTGGAATCTTGTTGATTTTTTCACGGCTTCCTTAATGTTACTTGCATCACGAATGCAGTAAATTTAGTGGAGTTGTAGAGTTTACTTAATTTTTGCAAATATTTAAAAACAATAATTAACAGTGCAATTTAGGTGAAATTGCAGTGGTAAGTTTCCAATTTATAATTATTACTATATTGAACGTCTCTAAAAATAATATGTTAAAAGCCTAAAGCAGTAAAATCAATATGTCACTTAAGCTGTAAGAAGAGGGAAATTGTTATGTGTGTTAGGTTGGGAATACTGAATATGGAATTTTAGACTTTCCGCGGATTGGTTTTGTGCGGAAACCAAGCAAATACGCATGATCTCGCACAAAATAATATAAACAACATTTCCTTGAAAATTTAATAATTTACATGCAACCGTAATTATTTTAACTACAAAATATACAATGGATATGTATGTATCATTTACAAGGGTACCGTTTACTTATTACTTACATCTATTTTTGTAATTTCAAAGCATATTATGTCATAAGAATATCTTACCACTTTATTGTAATAAATTTAATATTATCTGTCAGTCTGCAAATGTTGTAGGCTGTTAAGATTCGATGTGGTAATAATTTTGACAGTTTTTCAACTTTTTATAGACTGGGAAAGAAAATTGTTAGCATCACAGCTACGGCAACAATTTGAAGAGAAATTGACATCAATGCCTGATGCAGAATCCTTTTATCTATTGACAACATTTGCAAACATGGCTATGGCAAGATCTGACCCCGAAGATAGAAGTTTTGTGCGTGCAGCTACTCTTGATCTGTTCCAGGTAAGGAAATTCCTTTCTGTACATTTTTAATTTTACACGGGCATGTTCATTGAAAATGTACATTTATTATTTATATTCCTTCTCATTAGTCACATTAGAAACTACAGTTTGCCTAACATACGAAGTAGGTGATAGAATCAAGAAACTAAATGTTGTTAACATGAAAATGTAAAAGAACAGAACACTAGCGACATCAACAAACTGCACTATACTAAACTGAGGCGTCCACACCTGTGGAGTAACGGTCAGCACGTCTGGCCGCGAAACCAGGTGGCCCGGGTTCGAATCCCGGTCAGGGCTAGTTATCTGGTTGAGGTTTTTTCCGGGGTTTTCCCTCAACCCAATACAAGCAAATGCTGGGTAACTTTCGGTGTTGGACCCCGGACTCATTTCACCGGCATTATCACCTTCATATCATTCAGACGCTAAGTAACCTAGATGTTGATACAGCGTCGTAAAATAACCCAATAAAAAAATAAATAAAACTAAACTGAGGCTTCAATTAAGCAGCTGTTTTTAGACTGAATGTTGTTGGTGCCTGTTTCTAAAATTAAGTCAGACAAATGAAAAAAAATAACTGACACGATTAGAGTTCCTGTTTCCCAAACTAGAAGATAAATGACAAATACATGTCTGAATAGTCTTTTTTATTTCTTAAAGAAAATTTATTTGTCAGTTTTATCTTATTTCAAAAATACTATGAAATAATGTGAGATTTTTTTTTTTTTTTTTTTTTTTTTTTTTAAGCACTATGTTATAAAGATGCAGAAACATCCAGTGTTTCATACTATGTTTCAGCTCCATCATTTTGAGTCTCTCATTTCTGGAGTCTCCAGTTTTTGGACTTCTAGTAACAGATCTAACAGATGGATTCTCCTTTCCTTGCTTTCCTTTATGAAGGAGCTGATTAGTAACTTCAGAATGTCTAATGTTTCAGAATCAGTCAGCTGGTGCAAAAATACAAAACCTCATAAAGCTTCATCATTGAGAACTGAAAGTACACACACAAGTGTTTGAAGTTTTGTCAAACCAGTCTTTTTTGTTTAATTATAGTTCAGTTATCTAGAACTCGCATCCATAGCCATCCTCAAGCTGCATGTGTCCCATGGGTGGTGGTAAATGGGTAACAATACTGCATTGCAACCCAAAAAGAGAAAAGAAAAAATATCCATTTAGGATAAAACAAGACGCAATTAAGATTCTATAGTGAAATGCAGGAGGCTTATCACATCTGAAGATGACAGAATTAAAAAAAAAATATCATAGCAAATAAGAACATAGATATAATAGTCATAAATGAAGCAAACATAACTCCTGGTATAAAATACTACTACCAGTATATACCAGCTGGACAATTCATGCCCTGTTTAAAAATAGACAAGTGGTATTTTAGTAGCAGTAGTAATACACAGCGAAAAAAAGCACAATTCAGAATAATAAAAGAAATGAATGATTGTGATAAAGTAGAAATAATAAAACTAGACTACTGAAAGAACAATAAAATACTTACAGTCTATGACATATATGGTCCTCCAAACAACACAAATTTAAACTTAGACACTCTAAATGTAACAAATAATACCATTAAAATAGGAGATTTGAATGGAGCTTCACCCACTTGGGAATATATCTACACCAACACGTTGAAGCCAAAATTGAAGATTTTATAAACAGTAACAATATAGAGCTGGTATACAATAAAGACGACCCAGTTATATATTATATTCACTACACAGGAAATTACACAAACCTTGACTTAGTTATGGTCTCTCCAAACCTACTAGACAAAACAAAGAGAAAAATTATTGAAGATGCTACATTATACATTAAATCCAATTTTTTTTTCTTTTGCATTGGTTTTGTAGTAGTAAGCAGTATATTTTTCAGTAAAATTTTTGATTTTGCATTATGTATAAATCCATTACATTATTCTTCATAAAGTTTATACATCATTGTATGTTATTTGTGTCTCGTTTTGGAATAGGTTGGTTTCCTGAGTACAGCTACGCAAGACAGTTGCTCAAAAACTGCCCGTGTCTTGCTAGCCAACATTACTTCTCGACATCCTTCTCTTTTATCTGATGTTCTTTGCAAGTTGAGAGACAACTTTTCTCAAGCTGGAAAGGTAAGTTCATTTAGTATTGATGAATCACATAAAAAGTTATGGAAAGGGATAAATACTAAACGTTAATAATATATTTTAATTGTATTTTTTTTTTGGAGCTGGTTTAAAATTATGCCTAAGTATATGATGAAATGAGTATATTATTATGAGAAATATGTCCTAAGTTTTATATAAGGTAAGACCCTTATTGAGCTTCGAGAATTAAGAGGAAAAAAGGGATTTAAAGAACACCATAGGAGAATAGCATTTCAGTTGCTATGAAGAATTGAAGTTCAATACATCGTGCATTTGCACTAGAGACATACTTTAAAAACAGTGAATTATTGGTGTCAATCCATCGCTTGTTCCGACGCCACTTCAACATTCATTGTAATACTGATGTCCCATCAGACAGCCCAATCAAATAATGGGTGAAGAATTTCCGAGAAACAGCATCAGCGAATAAGAAACTATCGCCAGGAAGGCCGCGTAATGTTTGCACTTTGGAAAACATAGACAAAGTTCACAAAGCAGTTCTTCGAAGTCCTAAGCGATCTGCTCAACATCATTCGATGGCTCTGCAGTTGGCAAACACCATTGTTTGTCGCATTTTGGTTAAGGACCTTAATTTTCACCCATACAAGATTGTTCAAGAAATAACAGCCCATATATCTACTGACATGAGCCTGTCGCATTTAAGTGTGCACACTTAAATACCATTGACCTGCAACCTCGGATATAGAAGGCCTGCACTCTACCGACTGCGCCACCCAGCTGACTAAGTCTCATATAGTTTGCCAAGTTAAATGTTACTTTGCTCGTTTTAATAATTTACGAATGAGGCTTACCGAAGAAAACTTCCTTGCAATTCAGTGTCATATAGTTTTATCGTGTCTTCAAATAAACTATAAGTATTTAGTTGTTCATTTTACATGATTGCTGTACTTCCTCATTGTATGAAGTATATTAAATTTATGCCCTCTATAACAAGTAGAATGTAGACAAATTCTTGAAAATTTAACTTCTTGTTTCAGTTAAGTCTTTATCTCTTCAAAGAACTCCCGTTGTTGCTGTGGAAACCAACAGAACAAGATCTATCCATTATTGCGAATTGGCTCCTACAATGCCCATTGAGCTCTATAGAAAGCCAGCTTGCTCGCCTGATACTCAGTCATTTGAACTGGGCGTGTGAAGGCCCAGGTCCTCATGGTGGCTCACTGGCTCTCCCAATAGAACTGCATCAACATGTTGCATCACTTGTTGTGGAGGCCACACTTCGCTTCACACCAGAGACTGTGAGTGGAGCTGGAGCAGGAGTGATAACAGAAAGTGTAAAGCAGGTATGAAGGATAGTATAAGTACTTGGTTGTTCTCAGTGGTCGAGGGCTGTCATGCTCACCATTAGATTAGGGATTCGTGAATACAAATCTGCTATTTCTTATCTTTGTCGAATTTAATATCTGTTAAGGCTGGTTCACAATAAACTGGAAACGAGAACCAGAATGAAAACGAGAAGCTGAGGACGTCAGTATGAAAATATTTGATTCACAATAAACCGAGAACGTAGACGACTATGCATATAAATATGTATGTCAATAACAATATTTAAAGTCGATATTACGCATTCTGATGTTATTTGTGTATAATTGACCAATGGCGTTTTCTCATAAGTACAAGGCAGTGAAAATAAACACAGGTTAACCAACTTCGAAATTTCAACTGAAACATTTCATTAGGTACGGTACTATAAATATGCCCATGCATCTTTATTATCACAACCTATTTTAAGTCTACCATAACGTAAAATAATTAGAGAAGAAACTTTTATAATAGAACAAAAATGAACACAACAGTAGTTATTGAATTGAAGCATGAATATGTAGTGTGTAATATAACCAATACAGTAATAAAATATGATTCACTTCCGATTGGTGTTCAAAGATGCAGCTATTGAAAGCCACGTATTCTCCATCATTTTCTCATCTTTATACGAGGCGTGCCGCTTATCGTAAACTTGAGGATTTTCCTCAACACTCAATATTAGAATCTCATCATGCTCCATGATGCAAAGCACAGAACAAAATAATGCATAGGTTATGTCATGGTCTTCTTGCTACAAAATATACGACAAAATAGCTTTTACATGGCAATAGAATGGATCTAGTGGGGTGTGATCGGAAACGTGAACGCCAAAGTTGAAACTTGGTCAACTCTCCGTTCCCAATCCCAGGCTCTGGCAAGCTTTTCTTTAATTGTGAATGCTCACATTTAAATGTACACATTTTAACAATTTTACTGTTTTCATTCCGATTCTCGTTTCCGGTTTATTGTGAACCAGCCTTTAGTCTCTATCTTACTATCAACCTATCACTGAGGCAATGAATTCCATCTTTAGAGACCAAGAAGATATTTCTATATTATATTTGGAAGCATCAGATACCAACTAGTTACGATTTTTGGACCATTTCTATTACTGTAGAACAATGGTTTGCAAAGTGTGGGTTGCCACCCCTTGGGGAGTTGTGTAAAGAGCTGAGGAGGGTCACAAAATGATTTATAAACTGAAACGAAGAACATCTTATTAACATACATTTATGTTGTATTTAGAAACATAAACATGTTTGACATAAAAATAAAAAAGATATTCAGTAGATATAAAGAAATATAATTAATGCAAGAAAGTAGCTTCTCAAATCTGATTTCGAAATCATATTTTGTTTCAGGTATCAAATTTAGCAACGTCTATGGTACGCCCCCAGTCCAGTGAACAAGCTTTCAGCATGTGGGCTTGGGAAACTATCACTCGGTTAAGATTGCATATCTTGGACCAGCCAGATCACATAGTATGGACAGCTATGGCCAATCCTGCTGTTGCATTTGCTAATGTTCCTGATATGGATTCTGATGAAAAACTTGAAATGATAGCACGTGGAGTAAAGGACAGACAGCCAATAGCATCCTTTGTGGCTGTGCTGGGTACTACTTGGGGCCATAGCGTACCATTGATTTGCACCAAGGGCTTCAATCAACTTCAAATACTTCTCTGCCATTATAAGTATGACGCAATTTTAACAGTCTTACAGAATGTAATCCCTTTGTTCCTGAACTGTGAGGACTCTTTGGTGAATTCTGAAAGGTAAGCATTGCTTTTATTGTACAATGTATAAACATTTGTAGAAGAAAGGATTATTTCAGAGCTTTTAGCGTTCGGTATTAAAATGTAAATATTTTGTCAAGGAAACAAGTGGATTTTATTTTAAATTTTCAATAATTGTATTGTAAAGTTAAAACTTAAGTATTTACCTCTTCAACAGTAGAAGCGTAGATTATCAGGAGTATAATTAAGTACCAGTATTGTACATAGCAAGTTTCACAAATCTGGCAATAGAGCAACTTTTTAACTGCATTTCTTCATGATGACTTTCAATGATAGACATTTGTTCAAAAGCTTCACCAACTGTAACATTGGCTTGTATTGGCCTTGTAGAATGTGAATGGGATTTGCCATCAAGTGGAATGATAACAGCTGTGTAGTGACTGGAATACTAATATATTTAAAATTTAAGTCTATGAAAAAATATCACAGTAATGGACAGCATTTATCCTTTCCTCTACATTGCGAAAATAATTGTTACTTTATTTCAGAATGTGTCATCTTGATTTTTTTTCCACTTCATGGATGATTTTTTTTATTCAGAGTATAATGGAGCACCCAATTTTCATCTTCTGTCATGATCTGATAGAGAAAGACGTTTCTATCAAATATTTAAGATAAGCCATTTATGTACGATGTTGGTGACGTATATACGTCCGTTGATGTGACATATTAATGAATTTTAAATGCTATTATAGTCACAATCATGCCATGGTATGAAAGAAAAATTTCACAACCTCGAGCGGGATTCGAACCTGCGACTTCCTGTACTCCGGTCAGGCGCTCTACCACTGAGCTATCGAGTTCGTCTCACGCCAAAGGCTCGGAATTATCCTTTCATACTGGCGACTCTGTTATAGAGTACTGTCCATAGCGTCTGTCTAGTCAGCACTGCTTATGGATGGGAAGAAACACCCACCCACCCATAAGCAGTGCTGACTAGATCAGACCTATGGACAGTACTCTATAACAGAGTCGCCAGTATGAAAGGATAATTCCGAGCCTTTGGCGTGAGACGAACTCGATAGCTCAGTGGTAGAGTGCCTGACCGGAGTGCAGGAAGTCGCAGGTTCGAATCCCGCTCGAGGTTGTGAAATTTTTCTTTCATACCATGGCATGATTGTGACTATAACAGCATTTAAAATTCATAAGCCATTTACTTTGAATGTTAATCAGATATGAAGTCACCATGAAATCAAGCATGCAGTAACTTTCTTGAACCTTCTGCAAAGAAATCACGTCATTTACATACACCTTTACGAGTTTCTTTTGAATTTTAGTCCCTGATAAACCATATTACCATTCATAATGGATAACTGTACATATCTCCCCATTCCATAATATCTGAAATACATACTTGCCATAATGTGAAGTCATGTACTTGATGTGAACTGACCTTTTCCAAACAAGATTTCGTTTATAATGTTTCTGTACATGCAGACAAGTTCAGACCAGAATAATGGTAAGCAGAAGATAGATGGAACTACCTTTTCATATACAATTCACAACTTTGTCTCAGTCTGCTAGACCGTTGAAACTTGACCATTTGAGCTACACATGCATGATACTGAAAGTTGTGAAATATGAGCATTATTATTTTCATAAGACTTTTATTTTCCTTAATTGGAGAATTGTATTTCGTGCAATAGCTTTTGTATTCTTTACTGAGATTTTTTTCTGAATAATTTGCAGCAGAAATATAAAATGAAATACCAGTGATTTAATCTAGAAATTTACTTAATAAATTAACTAATTTTTGTTCAGTGGACATTATCAAATTAAGATACATTGCGTTTTTTAAATATATTTTCAATTTTATATAGTGACTTTTAAGAAGTTGTTGTCTAGTGCCTTACATTTGGCAATGAAGCCATTAGAAGACTTTTAAGAAGTAATATAGGTAAATTTATAACGAATGTAGTATTTACAAATTGAATATTAATTTCAGATTCGTATCTGTATTGATCTCCATTGTAATGGCTGATCGGACATACATGAAGATGGCAAAGAACTTAATAGCACCTGAATTTCCTGGGCCAGTGCTGAAACAGTTTGGATCTATGATAGAATCTCAACTAGAAAACTATCGAAGGTATGCAGTCAATTTTCTCAATATTTACGAAATTTCATTGTACGTTAAAAGTTTTGTTTTTTGTAAACAGAAAACCTAAAACTGGACTAGGACTAAGGCCTATCCTTTGAAACATCATTGTCATCACTGTTGTTTTTGTTATGACGACTATAATGGCGTCAGCAACAACAATGATGATGATTATAATCATCATCATCATCATAGAAATGGGAAAAAAGAGGAGCAAGCAATGTACTTTCTTTGCATGCACATCTAATTACTGTACCGAATGAGCTATCAAAACTAGAATTAAAAGTCATAAACTTGTAGGTAAATGTAACAAGTATTCACTTACAAATTAATATATCATTAACAGAAGAAATAATCTTTTTGTTTCAGATATAGCCTAGTAAGTCCATCTCCGTTGATTCGACTTTGGTTGCTCAGCCTAAGTCAGATACCAGACTGGACCAAAGAACCTGCTGTTTCTTACTTAATGGACGTGGTGCTGCGTAGTGCATTCTTTCATTCTGATGCCAGGGATTTGGCATTTCTTATTCTACGACAGTTCTATCAGGTATAAAATACTGGTACATGTATATTTGATGACTGCAAGGAAATATATTATTGTTAATAATTCTCCCATGAAGTATTTTTAGGTTTAAAATAAAAAAAAATGTTAATTTTGACACATATTTGGTCATTCCTGTAGGTCCTTCCCCTTAAATGAAGTTTTATTGTATTATGTTTACATCATAATCGAGTTGCTGTCGTAATTTCCTTTAGATCGAGATTCGGAGTTCAAGTCTAGTGGCGAATTTTGGACTGATAAAAAGCTTTGCATTGATTATTTCAGATGAGATGTCTAAAAATTATCGCATATAAAAGGGACCTGTTCTGAATATGAAATCTACACAAACATTTATTAATTCAAATTCAATTATTATTTTTAAATATGCCTACTCAGCTCTCTGTCATTGAGTTATGGAAGCTTTTACTCTAAAAGTAAAATTACAGAGAGTAATTATCTTGATCACTCATCTTATTTAGAATAATTTCTTATATGTATTCTGCTACATTTTTACTAATTCGTTTTCTTAATAATAGCAAGCATTGGAGTCATTGGCTGAAGAGGTTAGTTGAATAATAACTTAAAAGTTGCAGCAGTGCTTATATAAAGTAGACTTGCATTGCAATTAATATAAGTTTTATGAATATACAAAACTTAAATATTGAGTGAAGCTGTGCACCGAATTAAATAACATCATTTTTTAATTTTAAATGTTTTTATATCCGAAACATGAACTGAAAGCTGAATGTTGATCCAATTTCAGAATGTAGCTGGTACTAAACATGGAGGCACCATTTCATCATTTCTAAGTTGGGTTGCGTCTGGCTCAGCCCATGCAGTATCTCTAATGCCACGAGCATCTAGTCCTGAGAGTCCTTGGTTCGCATATTTTGTACTTGAATTGGAGCAGGAATTAATTGAAGAGAGGACAGGACTCTGGAGGGAAGTTCTTCGGGAACTGGCAGTTGCAAGTGGGAAAGCAAATGTGGATCAAGCACTTAAAGTAAACATATGTCTGTTTATGAATTAGTCTGTATTAATCTTACTGTATCGAATAACACTTAATGTAATATTTTATGTGGTACAGTAATCTATTTATTCGCGCCTGTAGTTAAGTAGACTAATGATTTTTATTTTCTTCGTTTTTTTTTTACACCATATGATCATTAAAGGAGCAGTCCGCGATAAAATTAAGTTGGCTTTAATCAAACACGTTTTTCAATATAAGTAGAATGTAATTTGCCGCATGTCAATGTGAGGCATGGTTCTTGAGTTACTGACTCCGCACAAAAACTTATGACGTCACAGCCACTGAACTGGTGTGATTGCGTAGTAGACTGAGAACATCGCGAGTGCAGCGTAGTGCTTTGTATTAAAATAAATAATATTCTCTCGCTGTAGTAAACGTGAACAGAATTTCGGACTTATAATTGTGTGAAGTCATGTTTTGCTTTTCATTTAATCATAAAACCAGCACAAACCAATGTTGTGGTTTTATGTAGACGTATTTTCTTTTATATGAACGATTTTGAACTACAGTAGACTAAACAGAAGAAATTGTATCGTAATACAGTTTAAAATGCTGTGGTGTTGTGATTTTTCGTGTTCAGAGGGAACAACAAAAACAGAACATGAAGAAGGGGTATCATTTCATGTATTTCCGAACAGAGAAAAGTTACTGCAAAGATTTAAAACATGGGTGAAGAAAATCAACAGAAAAGGTTTTACACTATCGAAAACTACTGTTGTGTGTTCCAGTCATTTCCGTGAAACTGATTTTGAAGAATCGTCTTTACTAAAAAGACATTTAATGAAAGACAATAGAACTCCTATGAGAATTAAGAAAACTTCTGTCCCTTTCCTATTTTTGAAAGGAGTATCTCCCCAATACAATTCTGATCTATGCGCTCCTCTGCTTATAAATGAAAGAAGGTGTCGAAGAAGCAATAGCAAGTTGCAGTGATGCACCTATAGCTGAAAATATTGACGTGTGTGTAGTTCTTGATGAGGCTGAAAATTCACAGGAACCTAATATAAACAAAGCTGTGCAGTGACAGATAGGGTGCGAGACGCTAAGAAATGTGTGTGGTGAATCAGATGTGGGGGAGCAGAAACTGACTTAGAGACATATTTTCAAATGGAAGAAGAAACTTCAAATTCTAATTCATCAGGTTCCGAGGACGCTGCACATGAAACTGAAAGTAAATAGGAAGTCAAAAATTTTTTTTTTTCTCCTGGTCAGCGTTACAAATTTTGTTTTTCTTCTGTAATATTTGTCATTCCTCTTTTACAAATATTTGGTAGAAACAATAGGACCATTGCTGAAAGTTAATGCAGTGTGCCAGAATGCCCGTAATTGGGAGTGGAAGTCCGAACAGAGGTGAAGCATAGCAGTGAGTTCTGCGTTATACTTCTGCGATATAGGCTAAGATACAAATTGTTTGGAAAATTTTCAATAACTTCACAACTATGTTTCATCGGCAAGACAGCATTTTATAAAATAATTTCAAAATTCGTAGAACCAACAGTCAGATGTACTTATTTTCAGATTCATGAACAACTTATCAATTCCCTAAAAAATAAAAATGTGCGAATCGCGGTGATGGCCAATTTGACTCACCTAGTTACAGTGCAAAATATGTGACTTACAGTGTAATGGACCTCGATTCAGATAAGATTATAGACTTCGTAGTTCTGCAAAAAGGTCTAATTGTGGGCGAAGCAGCATGCGAAAAAGTTCTAGATCGCCTAAAAGAAAAAATGAACATTACCCTCTTTCTATCGGACCACCATAGAGGAATTAGGAAATTGATAAGGACCAAATATGAATGGATGGGCTATCAATTTGACATTTGGCACATGGCAAAAAGCTTAAAGCTGCCGCACAAATGTGGAAAGAGAGCATCATAAATCACCTATGTGGTTTCGTGCTACATGTGAAGGTGATTCTGACGACTTAGAAGACAGATTCATTTCTGTATTAAATCATGTTTGTAATATACACGAATGGGGAGAAACAGAGACATAATAAAAAATGTGCACACATTCACCCATACAATAGTGAGAGGGAATGGATCGAATCTGGATCCAGCGATTACAATGCTCTGAAAAAAGTTGTATGTAACCCTGCCCTTTTAAAAGACCTAAATCAGACTAATCAATTTTGTCACACCAGCAAATTTGAATCATACCATAACGAGAGATTGCTTTACACTCCTAAGAGAAAACACTTTCCATATGGTGGAATGGTAACAAGAACTATGATTGCGATAATGGACCATAATTACAACGTGAAAAGAGATGTAACTGGCTCCAGACTCCAGTACTCTAAAGCCACTAAACGATGGGTGGAAGACAAAACATACAGCTGGAAGAAAAATGCGTGGAGAGAAGATACTATCCAGAAAATGTCTTGGAAGTAGTTCTGGTTATCAACTGCCGCAATTCGATGATCCACATGTTTTAGAGGTTCCCCCAAACATAGCTTCGTGCCTAAACCGTGTGACTCAACAACTATGACGCAATGGAATAATATAAACCATGTACTAATTTATTGTTGACGTGAGATAAACACGTATTTGCTGTCCATTCATTACGAATATTTCACGTCTCACATACATTCACTCACTCAGTGAAGGCGTTGAATTAGGTTATAATGGATCGACATTTTAAACCTTTTCAGTTTGAACACTTACCAGACCCAAGTTGTTCTAATCACTATGCATACGAAATTCAAAATGGGTAAGTTATTATTATTATTATTATTATTATTATTATTATTAATATTATTATTATTATTATTATTATTATTATTATTATTATTATTATTATTATTATTATTATTACAGTATATGCATGTGATAGGTCCTAAGTGTGTTAATAACTGACTGTAACGTATGAATATATATTTACTCGTTCTACGCTGTATGTCAAACGGAACTACAACGCAGTCTTATGAAGCGATCAGTGGTTATGACGTCAGAGCTTGCAGTAAGACCTTTAATATTTCGCGAACTAAAAGGCGTAGAGCGATGCGGCAAACGCCGTTAATCCAAGGATTACTTTGGTAAACATCCTGTAATATAATCGAAATATGGAATTTTATCGCGGACTGCTCCTTTAACATTGCAACGATGAAACAATTGTCTGCTATCATATCCAATGAAAGGCGAGCACTGCAGTGCTAGCATTATTCACTGTAGATATTACCTTCCATACAACCTACAGCTAATAAAGAAGAGTATTTTCCCTTGATCAAAAGTACAATGAAGGTTTGTGTAGTTTTTTTAAAAATAAAGACGAGTATTTTCCTTGGACCAAAAGCCCAGGAAGCGAGGATTGTGACTAGGTTAGAGTGGGTTAAATGAGGGGGTAGTTAAGTGACAGGAGGCGAGATTTCCTTCCATCAAAAATGCTACAACTTTTCAAACATTGGTGACATTATTTCTCGACTTCTGCTAGGGACCACTCAGCCAATCAGAACACTTTTAATGGATGCTGTTCCTAGTTTGCTAATAAGTTCATCTATAAAAGAAACTGCGGTATTTAGGACGGGCAGTTGGGTCTCACACGTTCCTAGAGGAAGGATTTCTCACATGACAATCCAGGTAACATCCTACATGCATTTTATGTATGGTCCTTAATTATGGTGTAATAAAACGAAGTGTAATGATTTTAAATCTTATAGATTATTTAATTTGTGAACAGTTTCACTATTTTGAAATTCTTACTGAGGGTTTTCGTTCTTATTTTTAGAAAGCAGCTCATACTTTGAAAATTCCAACATTACCAGCTTCCAGCCTTTCTATATATCGGTGGTCACAACAAGCCTTGGATACTCCTCTAGATCATCCACTTCTTCCCCTGTTGTGGCAGAAATTTTTTAGCCTTTTCTTAGCGAGAGTACCATCAGTGTCAGGGTAATTATGAAAAAAAATATACTGTATTGGTAGTAATTACAAACTAAGGACAGGATACTTGAAGTTTACAACAAATACTGGTATTAAAATTTGCATGTCATGATTTTCTAATTTTGTGATTGAAATTCTATTAGAAAAAAATTACTTGATAGAAATAATGTGTTCAAAGGTTCACCAAATCAGTTAAAGAGAGAAAACTGCATAATAGTTTACCCTGCAGGACTAATGCATCAGAGCTCTAGATGATTTTGCTGTCTTAGTCATTGCCTGCAACGGACATTGAAGAGAGAAATATATTTTATTAACTGTCTGTCAGTATCCTTACTTTTATTTCCTCTGTTTCATCTCTAGTATTATTGATAATAATTCCTGGATATTTATTACGTTTTGCTTTTATGTTTAATGCATTTCTAATCAAGACATATTTTAAACAGTGTTCCTGACAGAGGTGGTGTTGGAGATAAATTCTTTGAAGGAATGCTGAACCTGAGTTTTCACAAGAAACTGAAGAAGAGACTGCAGGATGCAACAGAACATTATCGAGCCAAGAGCATTGGTGATCCAACACAGGCTGAGGAAGCTATGGAGGATCAGATGATGGATGCCTTACAGCAGGAGCCTAGCGCAGAGAAGAAGAGTTGGTATTGTGAATGCTCAAAGTAAGTGCAATATTAAATCTGAATCAACATTATATTGTTTACATACCTAATTTCGTAACTGGAATGCATATTTTTGTTTCATATAGCAGTTTACACGTGAGCATCTTTACAGTTACAAGACAATGAAAGTTTATGTTACTGAAGTATGGATTATTCAAAAGTGAGGACACTGTTCAAATAGCTGAAATTTTGTTAGAATAATATTTAATATAAAAGTCAGATACCGGTACAGCCGTTATTTTATTCTTCAGTTGTAATAGCATCTGATTAAAGACTGATTCAGTACAGTTCTGAATCTTCCTGGGCTGTTGGAAAATTCTTCGTATTATTCTTAATAACACTGAATAGACCAATAATGGATGCAGTTGTGCAAATGGGAACCAACCCACAAAATCGTGATGCTTTAGATAATGTTACCAGGAAACAGGGGAAGAATCATTATTCATTATACAAAAATGACACAACCCATCTCCTGATATGATTGTAGAAAAAATCTGCTTCAGAATTTTGGTACATTAATTTTGTAACAAAAGAAAAACTTTGAACTTAAATATCTCAGTTCCTACTCTTCTCTGTGGGTTGGTTCCCTTTTGCACAACTATGTCCATGGCGTTTGTACAGACGAAACCATTATTTCTGGGAATAAATTTGCGAAAAATTAATAAAAAAAGAAATATCCCACACGAGAATAGCTTGGAATTTCTTTGATTTGTTATATTTCGAAATAAATGTTGCTAGAAGAGGCAACATGAAATAATTAAAAACAAGTATTGTAAAGTTAAACCCCATTTTTTTGTAAATAAAATGGCGTTTTTATTTTTATATACATTTTATTTTAGCATTCAATAATTTAAAAAGTGTCCTGACTTTTGAATAATATATATACCAAGAAAGAGGGTTTCATATGAAGGATTCAGGGGGAAAACTCGTTTAGTCCAAATTTAGTAATTTTTATATTTTAATTGAATCAGGCAGTTAAAGTTGGAATCTTTAAGATCCCATGATCATACAAGGGGAAAAACTCGCTTAGTTCCACATTATATGCATATTAAGGAAGGTTTACACTGGAAGAAACTTCTCCTGGACCCTTCATTCTTCTAGTATGTTAGCATATATTTAATTTTGTTACTGGATTCTTCAGTTCTCATTTAATTTTTATTTTCTTATTATTTAGTACATAGAAAAAGTGTGTTATAATGCTACAAAGAACCAATTTAAAGATTTTTAAACTTCGGGAATTATTCACTGAGTAGTCTTTTGAGTATTTCATTGTATCCTGAAACTTAAAATCTCCAACGTTTTGGAACTACATGCAAGTTCCATCATCAGAGCAAATTGATACAGAGTAGAGGACTCTTCAAGTCGTATCTATTTGCTCTGATGATGAGCTTGCATGCAGTTCCAAAATGTGACGATGTTAAGTTTTAGGACGTGGTGAAATACCCAGAAATATAATTCTGAACGTATTAACTGTGAAAGCCTAGAAACTCATACTTAGAAATTGTCTTTAATAACAATGTTAATGTTTCTAAGTGTTACTCTTCATTTTAATATTCTGTTCTCCTTTCAACAGACTATTTCGGACATTTAGTTTGTGGCTAGAAGAACCAAGACTTCACGAACCAGGTCTTTTCCTTCCTGCATTACCTCCGCAGTATAATTCAAGCAAGTTGGCAGCACTGTTACAAGGAAATATGGTAATATTAAACTAAAATAATGTATTCCATAAGTACAGTAGACTCCCTCTTAACCAGCACCAAAGGGACTAGGCTAGTTCCAGATACGAGATATTGCCGGATAATTGAATAAATACCGGTATATGCGGAAAAAGTTCGTATTTCATGGTGCCAAGTGTTGAAACTGCAGCCATATGATGCTTATTTTTCTATCATTGTTTGTAACTGAATAAACATAACAAATTTGTGTGGATTTTCCTTATTAAAATACATCACACAACACAAATAATACATTAATTTTAGGTTCGAATATTCACTGAAAATGAAAGTTCATGCAAACTTCCTAATGTGACAACACTGACAGCCCAGACTGTGGCAGTCTGGCAGATTTAAACTTTTTTTTACTCCAGCCAAAAGTGCGGTTGTTTTGGTATTGCCAGTTATGAGGGATTTTACTGTACCGTATTTTCTCGAATAAGCTGTCCACTTTTGAAAAAAAAATAATAAAACTTCCAACAATTATATTTACAACAGATTAAAAACAATTAAACACAGAGTTCAATTAACAATGAATTTTATCCTAGAGCAGAACGCATTTCAAACTCACTCTTTGCACAAGCACTGCATGCGTGTCAGTTGTTTTACTTAATCGGCCATGTATACTATGTCCTACAACATTAATAGCATGCATCAGTACATTAGCTACCTTTATTTTGTATGGTACTACTTGGCTTGTTGTAATAAATACCTGCTATTACTATTAATTATTCTTCATAATACTCTGGCTTCGTCATTACCATCATCATCATAATAATCATCAGCTAGGCAATCGTCTTTACTCTCACTTCTCCATACACAATCGTGCTCTGTTCCTTCCAACTGATTGTAGATGCTACACTTTTTTGAAGTTCTTTTCAACAAGAAGGAGCGAATGCATGACTATGCATCACAGATCCATTGAAATTATAAGACGCACAAACTATAAACTTATCACATTTGAACTTGATTCTGACACATCTACTACTAATCCAAACGCCATTTAACAATGTTAACAACTGAAATACCCATGCGGGAAAATAATAGCATGTGCTACTACCTTAGGAGTTGCACAGAAGGAAAATTGGGCAATGTTGCCAACTTCATTTTGAATAAGCCGCACATCCGTATTTTTTACTTGTATATTTCAGAAAAAAGTACGTGGGGTATTCAAGAAAATAAGATATTTTATTTAATTGTTCGTGTTCAGATTAACATCACATTCTAGATCAGGGTTTTTCAACTTTTTTCAACATGTGGCACACTAAGTGTAATTTAAAATCTCGCGGCACACACATATAATCTAAAGCTCTGGTTCCCAGCCAGGGAGAAATTTTGAGGATTTTAGGACGGAATGAGGAGTATAATATACAAATACGAGTAAAGGAGATAAATGTATATGCATTCATATATAAAATAAAATATTTTCAATTTTATATGCATTAGGGACGGGATGATACTCGATACCAATACCAAAATTTTGAAACTGATACCCAATACTCGATATTCAGTTATTAAAAACATCTTTATAATTCTCCAGATGATACACAATGTACCTGCATGCTGTTAAATAGACACAAACGAACTACACACTAGAGTATTGACAGTAACACTATAACCTGCTAAAAGAAATCTCGAAGCTGAGAGGGAAGGGTTAGGGAAAGTATAACATGGTATGTCTTTTGTAGAGAATTGTAATTACAGTATTTTGAAAACTTTAAGAATAGCACACTTTTTTTCCTTCGTCTCCCAAGAACTGTTATTGTAGGTAGCTAGGTAGTACGTCTCTTACACTATCGTTTTCATCCCCTAGTATCACTGCTTTTATATTAAATTACAAGTATTGTAACTACTGTCCGTTACTCAGGAGAAGACGAGGGGCAAGAATGTGACCTTCTTGACTATTGCTGTTGATTATTATAAACATCGCTCAGATAAGCATCCCAGTAGCCAGGTTATTACTGGTGCAGGAAACATGAGTAACAATGCGTATGGAAATTAAAGCTAAGTTGAACGGAAGGAGACCTAATGTTGCCGCTTACTACATTACAAATATTGACGTGTTGTCGTACGTTATCTGTTCACATCCCTTCCTCTTCAGTCCGCTCTCGTCTTCTCCTGAGTCACCGACAGTAGTTCTACGAATCTACGGTTTATTCTTCTTTTATATATACGTTATTGTTTATATAGTTATTTATAACTTAAGCTGTTTTAACAAGTTGACAGCTATAAGCTTCCCATACCACCAGTTTTTGTTATTCACTAATTGAACCGAATGATAATGGGTAAAGGGTAGAGGCGACACATGCATTGTATTTGACACAGAACAGGTATATATCTGTTTTGTAGCCACTAATTGAGGGAGCTGTGCGTGCCAAGTACAATGATTTTTGCCCTTTGAAGAGAGGATCTTAACATGATCACTACGTGCTGAAATTCTTGGATTTAGGATTGAATGTTATTTAAAATGCAGAAATTGAAAGTATCGAAGACATATCCTGATGTATTAGACATGCTTCGATAGTACTGAGTATCGTAGGTATTAAGGTATCGCGAGTATCGAGGTCCCATTCCTAATATGCATTATTTTTGAGCCAACATAGGGGAGAATGATAGTATGATAAATGGTGAAAGGGCGCATGGGGCAAAAAAGGTTGAGAAGAGAAACAACATACACATTATTCACAAATAGAATAACATACTTTTTTGTATTTTTATTTGAATTTTCTTATAGAAAAGTAAAATTTAATGATAGAAAATTATTAGAATTCAATATTAGTGTGATAATTACGGTATTAGGCGTGTTTTCTTAATTTGTTATATTAGGAAATATGAAAACATACAATATTATTACATGTTTTGCCAAGATATTTAATGTACAATATCTTTTTTTTTTATAAAGACAAATGAAATACGAAATTTTTTAAGGGTGATCTAATATTCTAACTTTACTGATCTGGCAATCTTAGTCATTCTCTTTTCTGCTGCTCGCAACCTACATTGTGTTTACTGAATGTTGACTTGTTCCACATTCGCTGAAAGTTGATTCTTCTCGACTCACTTTTTTACTACTCTTTTCACTTTTATTTTCACAATTTTTCCTACAATAACCTAAGTTATTTTCATTTTCTTGCAGCACACCAGCAGATGAAAATGGCTCTTCTAGATTATTATTTAATTATACATATCACTATATAGCTTTATTGGTTTTGATATTATATTTTAAATTTGTAAGTCATACAATACCAACAATATATACTTTAGTTATATTGTCTCTAGTCCTTTACTCCATGTAAGGTAGAATGTGAAATTTTCTTTTGCTTGTTTTCAATAAATTTTCATTAAGCATAAACTTCTTGCATGTACAAGAGTGATGACACATACGAGTATGACTATTTTTTGAAGGATCTATATTATGTTAATATTCATGAATTGCAAAGAATTATGTAGTTACAGGAAGAATGTATAGTTATGATTAAGAGAGTGCTCTGAATCTGAAACATTTAATTTTCTTCTGCTTGCAGACTCCATGGCTGGAATACATGGATTATACTAAGGTTAGAGAAGATCAGCAAACAGCAGCATTAGAATGGGAAATAACCCATTTCAGAATTGAGGATCACAGAGTAAAAGTTCCTGTGTTATCTAGTCCTGAAGATACGACTGAGCCTTGTGAAAAAATTTTGAAACGGTTGGTTTTATTAATGATTATAAGATGTTATAACATCATTCACTCAGTTGTAATGATTATCAGCTGAAGCTACTTGTATAATACATTAGCTTTCTACCATGTATTTTCTTACTTATTTAATATGGCGTTGTATGTTGTGACAGTTATGGTTCTGATCACAAAACTGTGATGTTCTGAGTAGTGTTGCCAGATTTGTTTTACGAAAAACGGAAGATTTTCATAAAAAATAAGGAAGGTGTATGTGAACTTTCCAGGGATTTAGTAATACCGGTACATAATTGATTATTTGGTAATTATGTACTAAGCATCGGCCAAGCCTCCGTCTTTCTGGGGACATACTTTGCCGTTACAGTGTAAAGAGGCTGACAATATGTTAATCATAAGAAAATGTAATACGTAGATATATAGAAAAAACATACAATCTGGCAATCCCAGTTCTGAATAGAGATATTATGGAAAGTTTCAGAGAAGATCTTGGTTTGTTCTGCTTGATAACAACCCTGTTGTTAGACATAAACCTTTGATTATTTACAGTATTCCCTTTTGCTTAATTGGTGTCAGAGTCATTGGTTGTTAAATTGTTTAATTGATTGATTAACTTTCAGTGTCTCATTTATAGTGAACATAATATGAGCCCTGAACTCTGATAGTATGATCAATTCGATAATATTTGAGTAAAAGAAGATAAGTCATAAAAATGAGTTCTCATATAAATGAAAATTGAACTTCGGACCCTTGTTGTATAAAATGTTCTACACAAATAAAACACAACAAATGCAAGTATTATTTTCTTCTTTGCACACCCACTTGTAGAATTTACCTTGTGTATTCACCTGGGGAACAAAACTCCAGTTACGAGGGATTTTACTGTATAATATATCAAAATCATTATCATCATTATTATGATGCTGAAAAAATTTAAACAGACATCTGAATAAAAGACAGTAAATTATGGGATGTTTGAGAATTTGCGCGCAGTATTTACATTAGTACATTCATTGGTTGCAACAGAAGTATGCAGTTACTTGATTTTGAGAATTTATAATTTTTAATTCTGTCTTTTCAGTCTTCAATCCTACGACTTACCTGTACCTGCTCCGCCACTGAGGGCTGTGAAACCAGTCATGCCTCTAGTCACTAGTGAGATGTTATGCAACAGGGGTGCCTTACTTGATGGTCTAAAAGCTTCCTTCAAAGCTCTATTGGAGTATGCTCAGTAAGTTAATTTTTTGTGTATTGTGCTAATATTACGTAATCAAATATTGTTGGGTTATGTTTGCTTGTCTTTTTTTAAGATTACATTTTTTCAGCTTCTCTGTTTATGAAACGTATTTGGCTTCTAATAATCATCTTTTTTACACGTTCACAAGTTTTAATTGGTCGTTTTTCTTACATGGGAAATATAAATAATGTTCTTTATATAAATTGCACTGAAATTGAAAATTTATAAACATAAATAACAAAGCGTGTAAACTTAACATGGGATGATAGTCTCGGTACTTAGTAAAAAATGTTTTACAGGAAGGAAGAATAAAATCTGCTTTTTATCAAGGAACATAAGAATTTAATTCCTTATTTTGTAATGTTCTGCTGCTTACTTTTTAATCATCTATATTTCATAGTATTTGACTTTTAGATGTTCCATGTGATATCATCATATCTGTACTTAAAATTAAATAAATACAATTGGAACATGATAATTTCCTTGTGATTTCGGATTTCGTTGTGAAAATAACTTAATGTATGCATTTATATTGCAAGTATTGTTAGCTGAACATATAGAACCTCAACATTATACATTGGAGATCTGGGTTCAAGTCCCAGCAAATCCAAGTGGAATTTGTGCTGAACAAAGATTTTCTAAAAAAATATTTGATCTTTGGTGTTAGTGATGATGGTGGGTGATGGTGGTGAAAGCATAAGCGTCAGCGATGGGGATGATTGTGGTGGTAACTGTAATCATTGCCATTGTTATCATCACACCACTATCACTGCCACCATCACTACTACTGCCACTGCTGCAGCTGCCACCATTGCCACCGGCACCACCACCACCACCACCACCACCACCACCACCACCCCACCCCACCCCACCCTACCCCTACCCCTACCCCATCCCCACCCCACCCCCACCCCCACCCCATCCCCACCCCACCTCCCTACCCCACCCCCAACCCCCACTCCCACTCCCACCCCCACCTCCACCGCCACCGTCACCACCAGAGTACAATGATGGCCATAGCAATCTTCATGACATAGAAAGAAATTTTCTAAAATTCGTTACTGTCTATTTCAGAATCTACTCTTTGCGCACATCAGAGCACACAGCTTTGGATTGCAACTTCTTGGAGTTGGTACCAATGTTGTATCGTGATGTCGAGTTGGAAGTGGTGCTTCATGCAGCCTGTGATAGTGAACCTCACACAAGAAGAGGGAACATAACGAATTGTGCTGGTCCTGCAGCTATTCGGCTCAAGGTACTCTCTGCTTATAATATCATATTTGTAATGCCTCCTAAGTAGATAGGTGGAAATATGTGAACTAGATTTAATTTGAGGCTTCAAGTTTTATTTTCAAGAAACCAATTGTGCTGTCGAGTTTTAAACATGAAACGTTCATTTTGTTTTAAGTAAGATAGAAATCAGTTTTTATTTTGGACCAATCAAAGAAAATTTAGTGAAGATGTTCTGTCATTCACCTTGAAAAGGACAGTACATTGCACTGTTTCTTCTCCTTAGTTAGGATGACTGAAACATTTTTGTTCGAATAACATAGGAACTAGCATTTTATTTACAAAAATTTGAAAACTTACGTCAAATCTAAAAGTTACATACTTTATAGAGGATCCTAATATCTGTGAAAACAATAATTTTAATATGAATGCATCTACATTTTTCAAATTTATTATCTCAGAGTAGTTGATTTTAGTGTCCGTATATGATCTCGTCTGCCTTGTTGAACTCTGGCAACCTAGCACCATCAAATTCTATTTCTGAAAGAAGAGCATTTGAAAGATGGAATTTATTGTTACTGATAGTAGAATGATAAATAAGATGATCATTAGCAGAGTTGAGTCTTGTTGTGAACAAGACATGACCAATATAGGAAATCTGATCAAAATACCAAAAGGCCTATAAAACGTTCATAAGTACACTCAGTAAATGTATGACACAGCAGATACATTAACAAAAATGGGGCAAACATCAATACCAGAAAAAAATGTTTGAACCATCAGATGCTCAAGAATAGTTAAAAGCAAACACAGAAGCACAAATATTCTTCAAATACATTTGAGAGTCACATAGAAACAAGTTGGCGAGCAGAGGAAAGACTTGAAAAACAACGGTAAAAAATCTAGAAAAATATGTTGTTGCCATTTTCAACCAAATTGAGGTCATAATTGTCTAGTCATTCATCTGTGCAGAATACACATTTTAGAAACAGAAGAATCCACATTTGTGAACAGCAGGACTTAAGAATAGATGAGGCACACATACTGAAATTTACAAAATTAGCAAAAGAACTAAAAGCCCAATTGAAAAACAAGACACAAAATTAGTTAAATGGTTACAGATGTGAGCCATTGTACTCGTAATGTAACTATCCAACTGTTCTGAAATTTTAGTGTTAATAAAGCAGTGATCGTAAACTAAGAGACTGTTTAAGTCTGTAAATAGACGAATGCATGGTGATCACTTCTATCAGGTAATGTCCTTCTGACTTACATTAGAACGCCAATAATTGTCATCTTCGACTATTGTCATTTCCACTAGCCATTGTTTCTATTAGATCAGTTACTGGAACATTTCTGCTGGATAACTAACAGTTGCATGATCTCCAATAATACCAGTCACATGCCAAAGTGGTTTGTAATGTTATGAATCACATAATTGGTCTAGACCACAGGGTGTCACAATGATATAATTAAATCATTGTTACCAATGAAATCTGTGAAGATATTTGTTGTTATGCAATAGTTTTTTACGCAGAATGGCTCTGAAAAGAAGTACTAGTGTAAAAATTGTAAAGATATTTAGGAAGTGTTTCTTTTGAAGTTAAATGCCAGTATAATGTTATTAATGATTTTGAAGATGGTAAATGGATTGAAGACATGAAACTGTGCATATCAAACCTCCTGTTCATCAGTTAGACCAACATTAATTAAGAGTTCAAATGTAAAAACTTCACAATTAATAGTGCCAGAACAGTGAATTGTAATAATGATAGCTTGTGAAGACATTTTGTTAAAAATTAAACATTGAAGTCTATTTGTAATACGGATAAACAATGAGTAAGCTAAAGGAAAAGTATGATATTATTTAAGGAACAACATGTAATAAAGTATGTTTATAAGTAAGTGGTTTGAACGTTTGGAGAAAACTTTCGCTGTTACATGGGTTTAAGTGGTTTGATTGTCATCATAACCATCACAATTATCACGAACAAATTAATTACGATATTCGAACTTTTATTTAATAATGTGGTTTTTACAAGTATATCTCTTTAAAGTAAACAACTTTATATTATGATTTCACTCTTATTGGTAAGTATATTTGTGAGCATATCGTCCCCCCTCTGGCAAACTAGCGAAAGTGACTAGCGTTTATATGTCACTTTCGCTAGTTTGCCAGAGGAGGGACGATATATAATTTATATACGAGGCGCGTCCAGAAAGTAAGTTTCCCTGGGGCCGTTTACAGAAATAAAACAAATTTCGTGGAAAGATTTATTGGAACAGGTACAGCAATTGTTGAGCTATTTTTCAACATATTCACAAGAAGAATTGAGATTTTTGTCATACCGTGGGATCAACAGAGAGGTACAGACAGCTGTCACACACTGGTTCCAATCCCAGGCAGCAGACTTCTGTAATACATGAATACAAAAGTTGATTCCACGGTATCACAAATGTCTCAATTCCTGTGGGGAATATGTTGAAAAATAGCTCAACAATTGCTGTATCTATTCCAATAAATCTTTCTATAAAATTGTGTTTTCTTTCGTTAAAGGGTCTCAGGGAAACTTACTTTCTGGACGGCCCTCACAGATAGGTGTAAGAAAATATACTACTTTTACAACCTTGTTTGGTAATTGAAATCTATTATTGTTGCAGGTTTGTGAAGCTAGGATAAATGAAGGTACAGAGCATCTTATTGAACAGAACCGTGGAGAGTATGAAAGCATCTTGGCACGTGCAATGCAGCCACCACCCCAGAAAGTCTGTGCTAGCAGTGTATACATCGAACATGTTATATCGTATGTATAACTTGCAATATACGTTTGAGTTAATTATTGTATATCTTACTGTGATGCATCTCACTTATATGTGTATTTCTTTCATAGGCTTTTGGAAGCAGAATTTCAGAGGCACAAATCAATAAGAAATACGGATACCGCATTAAAACTTCATGATGTAGGAGTTACATTGTTCTATCACATGATCACACTGTACAATGATGAATCAGCTTTTTATCCACCATCTAAACAATTACTCACAACTTGCATTGAAACTCTTGGTCAGGTCAGTTACTTTTACCTTTTTTATATAAGTAATACATTAAGAGTGTTGCAGAATGATACACTATTTGCATACCAGTTCTGTAACCCTTGAAGTAATGCAAGCCGCACACTGACGGAGAAAAGGCAGAAAAAATGGGCTAAATACATACAATTCTATTTCAAAACTTGATGTGACTTGTTACACAGTTATCTTTATATGAACTAAACCTATGGTCAGTGTTTTTGGGTAGAAAGGTGTACTTTGTCGCCATAATGTATATCTGCTCTTTTTTTACTTGGAGAATTTTTCACTGTTCCTCACCTTACCTCGCAGAGTTTCAGAGCTGGGACGTAGCTTGTAGAATATAGTCGTGATTCTTGTAATCGTCATTATCACCATCAAACTGCGATTTAGAACTTAATATCCTTCAGAATTCAATATAAAGTTGGGCAAACCATTTGTGTCCAGATTATGTACGATCTCTTTTGCATCTTAGATGATTGCATTGTGTCCATTTCTTGTGTAAGATCTTGTTCTTGTTTCGAGTAAGTATGTTCTGTACAGGATAGATTACCAGCCTATTGCAGAACTAGTTCAGTGGTGGTAGCTTGCTGGATAGACTTCGAAATAATTTTTTCGCATAGGTTTAACTTTCAAGAGAGTGTATCTCATTACACATAACAGAATAACTATAAAAATAGTTACTGTATTTATACAACTAGTGAGATATGAGCATCATTACCGTTCGAATGTGTTCTGCAGTGTGATATTGCACTCAGTGTGGTAATGAATGCCATTACCATGGTAATATGACGATGGATAAATATCCATTATCAAACCAACACAGATAAAAATTATTTTCATCTATAAAAAAAAACGAAAATGAAAATGATTTTACGTTTACATTCTTATGATTTTATGTCAAACTGTATCTTAGAGAACAATTATTACACGTGTATTTTAATTGCCGTGTTGTAATCATTCTTTGTTCCTGCAGGTGTTTGTATGTGGAGATGAAAGTCAGTGTATGAGATTATTGGGCACAATTATTCAGCAGCCACATCTGGGTGGAGTCTTGGGTCCACACTTCACTCCAGCTGTTGCAAGCACACCAACATTCTTGCAAATGTATAAAACAGTAGTGGAGATAGTGTATCAACAGCCTGCAGAACTTTGTTTTGTTTTGTTATCCAAGGTATTAACATTCTTTCAGGAATCATAATTATTGTAACACTAGGGATCATGTAATGTTTATTTTTTTTAATATACTCTACGATATTCGTAGCAATATTTTTTCTCCAAGTTTTAGTTTTATTATCCGATTTAAAGAATAAGTAATTTATTAAAGGTAAGTGTAGAAAGTTGGTATTCATTAGAAAAGGTTATGAAAGGTAATGAAATAGAACATACTTTATTTGAAGTATTCGGTATAAAATTTCAGATAATGGCTTCCAAGAATAGCTTCAATTTATATTTATGTAACCTTTTTACTACACTGTTAGAAAGTGCAGCTCTCCAATTCTTCACCTTTCTGCATTATCTAGGCTTTAATATCAAATACATAGATTCCGTGTAATAGGTCCTGAGGTTAGTAGGGCCAGCTGCTTATTAGAACCAAGCTTAGAGAGACAAATGCAGTACACTTCGATATATGTATCTTATTCCGGTTAAGAGGACTAGCTGTTGTATTGAACCAAAACGCATGGTCCCAACAGGGTGCTATTAAGTGGAATCCACTGTATAAACATCGTCTTCGACCTTCTTTATCATACTAAATTTCTACTGGCAGAGAGAATGAATTGTATTCTGCTGTAGTGTAAGATGTAGCGAATCTGATTTCACTTCATTAATAAATAGAAAGTTATTCAAATACTAGTGGAGTAGAACATGTATATTTCAAAACTATATTTTGTTTCTTATAATTTGTATAAGTAACTGTATTTTTGTTGATCTTTTTTTTTTCTCATTATTTACTCGTGTATGTATTTGCAAAGGTGGTTTCGATGTAACATTACAGAAGGCTTCCTTGTAAACCTTATGCAATTAAAAATAACTTATTTTGACGTTTTCTCTTCATTAGTTTGATGTTGCTCGGTGGTTGGTCACACGTCGGCCTCGATTGAGTGAGAGATCACAATTCATAGAACTTGTGGGAAAAGCACTTACAACTGCAGGACTGAACCCAGAAGAAGAAAAACTCATATTGCATGAGGTAAAAATAAATACCGATATTATCTGACTCATATGGCTTTTATACCAATAAGTATCTGAAATGTATCTGATCAGACGTGAATACTGAGCATTGATTTGGGTTCTTGTTTATGAATTTTTAACTGTAATACTTTGGCATTGACACTATGTAATAATATTTATTACATACTTCCTTTTTCCTTTCTTCTTTCATTCTTGCTTGCTTTCTTTCTTCATTTCTTACGGTATTTCTGTATTTCTTTTTGCCCTTTATTTGTTTGTCTTTTCTTTCATTTTGCATCTCATTCTTTTTTCTCTTATTTTTTATTTATTTTGGTTTTCTTCTTTCTATTTTCTTTCGTTTCTCTGTTTTTATTTTTTGTATTTTTTATATTTTTTATATTCCAGCCTCCTATGGCGCACTCTGGGCAACATCTTTCTCGTAAATTGGTCTACAGAACTGGCTTCACATGGGTGAATAACGAACAGTCAAATACCCGCCAATAGACCGAAATATATATATACATAATGAAATAATTTCGTGTGGGAATAAATTGACATATTATAATTTCAGTGGCATCTGTTATATTTTTACTTAATCATGTTTATTAAAGTAGTTCATACAAAAAATAAAATGGAATTAGTAAATATTTCACTATACACTAGAAAAAGTTAAGTCGTAAATTTCACTGGCGGAACAACTTATGAAATTTTGGATGTTTTAAAAAATAATTTAAATTTCTACAATGTATAAGAATATTAGTCTAGTACACTGTTATGCCCATGAACAGGTATTTCGCAGACACATTCGTCAGCTGCTGCTTCACGACTTTCCTGAACATTATGGTGAGGTGCTTAACTTGGCTTTGCGAGGAAGTGAGACACAGAGTTTATCTTTGGAAGTGTGGTTCGACATTCTGAATGCCCTCATGTCCGGGGAGGGAGAGAACCTAGCTCCTCCAAGGAGACTAAGGCCTGGTCAGAACTTGGGCAAAGTAAAAGAGGAAACCCGAAACTATGCAACTGAACAGAAGATGCTGACCTACCAAGAGGTAAATTTCTGCTTGTCCACATATATAAATATTCTCATGCTATAAATACTGTACTTTCTTGAATGCTCCAATTGCTTTTTTTCCCGAAATATACAAGGAAAAATACATGTACGCGGCTTATTCGAAATAAAGTTGGCAACATTGTTGGGATTGTTGTGAAGTTCATGCACTTCATAGAGTAATATTGCTACTTCATATATATATATATATATATATACTTTACCCCATACACATCTGATATAAAATGACATCAACTATATTTTTGTAGACGTGGCATACATTAAGGTTGAAAAGCGTATTTTATAATGTTATAAAGTTTAAATCTTCCAGTCTTTATCTCATAATGCTGAGTGTATTACATGTGCAAGTTACTGTTACAGCAGCTATGAAAAGATGTTGTCTTCTTTAAAGGCTTTTGTGATTGGATATAGTATGCATTGCTTCTCACACCACAGGTAAGTATCCAGAAACATCTGATGTCAGACGTGTATGGGGGGTGGGGGGCGTGGTTAAATTATACGAAATTGCATTACTACTCTATAATGCATGAATTTCACAACTCTGTATCATTTTTCAACCTATTAATCTGTTTTCATCTCTTATCCTAATTGTGCAAGTTTCACTTACCCAACATGGTACAGGTCATGGTCAGGTATTCAGTCTTATTCTATTATAACTCTTTTAAATTTTTCAATTTTTTTGGTGAATCTAATTTCATGCAATAGCATAATAGACTTCGTCCCTACATACAGTAGTTGTGTCATATCCTGTTTATGTATTACAGTTACGTGAAACAGCATCCCTTCTGGGCAGTCATTTTACAAAAGAGCGGCTTCAGTATGGATTATATGGTCTCTATCCAAAGTACCGAGTTTATGTAGAGCCACTTACTGCATTCCTGGGAATGGTGGGTCACGGCCTAGTAGTTAGCACTCTTCAGCATGATCGTGGAACTCTGTCGAATAAATGTGAGTTTGTTTTGTTTTATTAAATCTTTGTGAGAATATTTTTACTATTTGCACCATATTAAAAAGTACACACTTGTTTGTTATATTGCGTGTAATTCAGAACACATTTAATATAGAACATGATAATAATTATTACTTATCAATGAAATCATTTGTTTAGTTTCTTATAAGCCTTTTCCAAATTAAATGCTGAATGAAAATTGAATGTGTTTTTTGTAAGTTGTAATATAATCCATTCTTTCTTTAAAGATACGGTCTTTTATATTATATTCTAGTATGTGAACAGTTGTGGCCAGCTCTTAGCGAGATGTTCTCTCCTTGGCTGGCTCCTTACTGGACAAGGAATCTGAAAGAACCGACAGCAGCATGGATACAGCAGCTAACAGATGACCGTTCAGTTCTTCTCCCATGGATTGCAACAGATGGACCACATGCTCATCGTGTAGTGTCCATGTTTACAGAATGTGTCCGGTTCATTCTAGACACATTACCAGGTAAGTGCAGTCCTCAGACTCGAAAGATACTGTACAATGTGAAAGGAATATCAATGCTTCAATTTATGCTACAGTAATATAGGGTTTCTGCTGGTAATGAAAGTAACCAAAAAGTAGCAAATTTAAGCAGTAACAAAAGTAATGAAAAGTAACGAATTTAAAAGATTCGAAATATTGGATAACGAAGTTACGCATGGGAGTCTGTTTCACTTATTTAGTCTTTATTTAAGCTTGACTAAGGTGGAGCTGAAAAAACAAAATATGTCATTGGAAGAAAAAGCTGAGGAGTTGAATTCTCTTTTTATTTATTTATTTATTTAAATTCAAATATACAGAATAAAGAAATATAATTACAAAAACAAACAAAGAGAAATACAAATAAAATAATACAAGCAATATAAAAAGAAGATACAGTAGTATTAACAAAATTTGAGACCGAATGAGCAGCGCTCGTGCTCGTGCTCGGTCGAAGATCAAAGAACTAAAGAAAAAGGTCTGATGACAGATCATAAGATGACTGAAATGTGATTATTGTTTTTTCATCGTGCTTATATGAGTACAGTAATTAGTATGATATGATATATATTTGTCATTAAGTACTTTCTTCCAGTGAGATGGCACTTCACATATTTGTATACAGTGCCATCCACCTTATTACATAGCAAATTTATGCAAGTCATAACTTAGTTCCGTCTCTTTCACTTATGTTTTCTTTAAATGTATCTTGTCACCTCTCCTTCACCGGCCTATCCATCTATATTTCCCCACTTCTCCATTGCTGACCCCTACACTTATATCCTCACCCTCACTTCACTTCACTTACTATTTTTATCCTTGTCCCACCCTACTATTTTCTTGTATTTTCCCCCACTACTTCCCCACTACACCAACTTCTTAAATCATAATGTTTCTTTTTACTGTTCGCCTTTATTCCTTCATCACTGCTACCTGAATCCGTTCCATTTTTCTTCACTTGCCTTGTCGTTGTTTTCCCCTGACCCTGCAACTCACGTACTCGCCTTGGAATCGCCTCAAAATGCTGATTGCAGGAATTTTGATGCGTTTGTAGATTTCTGCTACGTGTTGATATTTCATCCTCAGATGATGTCATAGGCTTTACTCGATCGCATGAAGTTGCTTTTTTCCGCATTCCATGTCTGTCTGATGAACTCTGTGTCATGCATGCCTTGCTATTTTCATGAATGTTGTCCGAGCTGATATCATTTCCAATGCTCCTCGACACTAATCCCCTAATTTTCTCCTTCAGGACTCTCCTATTCCTCTCCATTTCTTCCGAACCTACTACCGACTCCTTGATGCTTTCGAGACATTCTTCAACACAAAGATCAAATTGTTAATCTTTAATTTATCACCACACAGTCTTGCAAATTGACCACGAACCGGACGACAACTGTGTGTGTGTCCTATGCAACAAGACATGTGATAGATACCATATCCTAGTCTGTGGGAATCGGCAGCTATCAGTCATTAACTTTGTTCAATCCAAGTGACTTTCATTTATGCACAATTTGTGCGCTTTATTATTATTATTATTAAATTGACCACTTTTCCTAGCTTCTTTGAGGAAAGGGAACAAAACTCGTCTTCTGCTCCTTACTTCATAACTTCAATCATTGTCCATTCTGATGAAAGTGTTCCCTAGCAACCTTCTGCTTCTCACGATCTTATCCTTCGTTGTCATGCTCTTGAATTTCACTAGTATAGGTCTAACTTGATCTGGATTGCGATTTCTATTTCTTCTCCCTATTCTAAATACATCCACAATTTGTCTGTCACTCAAATCCATTCCAAAACACTCCCAGCACACTCCTATTATCTTCTCGTATGTTTCACCACTATGTTCCTTTTCCTTTTCTTCTACTACCGTAATTAGTAAGTTGCGGTATGATAACTAAAAGTAACTAATTTTTGTTTCAGTTTTCGGTAGACACCTGTAATACATCTGATTAACATAATTATATCGTAAAGATATGTAATTATAGAAAGTTAAACGTAGGCCCTAATAAAGCTTTGTTACTTGGGCGTTAACTTTACCAATTATTTTTGTAGCAATATTTTTTCTCCAAGCTTTAGTTTTATTATCCGATTTAAAGAATAAGTAATTTATTAGAGTTAAATATAGAAAGTTGGTATTCATTAGAAAAAGTTATGAAAGGTAATGAGATAGAAAATACTTTATTTGAAGTATACATTGTAACATTTCAGATAATCTTCATTTATATTATGACTTAAATCAGTTGTATTAAACAAGTAACTAATTTCGTAATGAGCTAGTACAGTATATCAGTTATCAGGCCATCAGTTTTGGGATGTCAACAAATCCTGATTTTATTCATCTTTAATTTCTTTGTTTTTTTAATATTAATAAATAGGCCAGACCTGTATTTCTTTTGGAAAGAGAATGTATTTGCATTTTCTCATCTCTATATTTATTTGCTTTTTTAATTATTATATTTACACCACATGAACTTCGTTTCTTACTTTGCTTCTTGCATATATGTGATTGATAATATGTTTGTTCTGTGTTATCTTATATTAATATGTTTGTTTTATGTTGTCTTATGTTACAGCCTGTAGCAACATATTGTGCTTTGTGTGGCAGTTCTATGTGGCGAGTTTTGCTCATTCAGCAGTAAAGGACTACATTCTAGGCGTAATACATGGCAGTCTTCTAGGATTACCATGGGACCGTTTCTGGCCTACCATGCAGGATCTAGAATATATGTTAAAGGTATAAGACATCATATAGTATGTCTAGTAAACATAACAGTTTGTTTGTTTGTACCAAGTTGTTACCTTAATGATAGTAAGGGAAGTTTTTATTTGAATAAAAATAGTTACAATATCTTTCCATATTCATTATCTCGTTTTCTGCACATTGCAAAGTGCATTGGTAGTCCCTTGCGACAGAACATTACTGAAGATTCGACTTTTTATACAGTTCTTGTAACTTCGTGTATTCTGTTTCTTCCTCCAGTAAACATAGTTTTACTAATGTAACTGAATTATTTATTAACGAAATCATCTGCTGCTGTTCAAATCGTAGCATTTCAAGTTACATATCTAGTTGACTCAAGTTTTATTACCAGCAGAGAAGTAGAAATTGTCTCCCTTCTATATAGATGAGTATTTGTTTTAATGTTTCACTCTGATCAGTGTGTTGTTTTACATTTTAAAAATTAAACGAATTATTAGATCATTTCATTGTTTTGAGTTTTTAATAGATAGCGAAAAGTTACTGGCGTAGCACATAGAATAAGTTGGGCTCAAGATCTGAGGCTGCACTCATATGTAAATTCAAATCTCGCCGAGGCTGATTGTCTGGTTGGGTTTTTCTGAGGTTTACTTCAACTGTAAGACGAATGTTATACAATTCCATGACAAGTTCTCGGGCTTATCTCGTCAAACACTATCTCCCTATTACAAATTCCATTGATAAGCACAATTATTAGTCTTTAGACTGCTGTGTATTTGAAACAAAGCGATAATAAAGTTAGAGAAAGTGTATGATAAACGTTGAAGTTGGAAATATTAATTTGTCATGCAGTTGTTAAGAAGAATAGTTATCAGAAACAAATACTAGTAGATTGAATAAATCTGTGCCGAAATTTACTGTCTAGTTTGCAATAGCTACACCTATTCCTGATATGAACCTATGAACACTATAGTTTCATATTGGAGTGGTTAAATGGCAAGTTGTAGCCGATTTAAGTGAACACCATATTTTAACGTTTTGGTGGCTACTTCATTCACACACAACCCCCAGAATGTCTGGAGGACCACACCTGCTGTTGGTCGACGGGTCCATTGGACCTAGCTGGGAGATCTTGTTGATCGCCAGCTTTCCCTCCTTAAGCCACTGGAGGACGATTTTAGTGCCATAGCAGGTCAGCACTAGGAATAGAAAAGTAGAAAGAGGAGGAAGGAAAGGGAAATGAACTCTTAGGCCTCAAATGCTCTAATGCCGTCGGGGTCGAAGAAAGTAAGAGTTCAGTCAGAGGACTGGATAGGAAAGGGTAAAGAGGGAATTAGGTATTGAATAGAGGGAAATTATACCAAATTCAGTCATTAACTCATCAAGCTGACCAGTGCTAATGGATGAGTAGCCCCTCCCTTTAGTTCAGCTCGTAAAATTATGCTTACTAACAGCTGCACCACGGGAAGGTAGGGATGGGACATTGGGTATTTGTCCAGGTTGGTTCCTTAAAGCCTTCAATGGGAAGGATTAATGGCTCTCCCCCCTGTATCCGACAGATACCCTTTTGGAGCCAAACAAACAAACAAAATTTGATAACACAATCTCAAGGGAAAAAATGGAATTCTCTGCTTCAAAATCCACAGCTAATTCCCGATTTACCACGAAAATCGTCTGTAGCTGCATTTAGATTGGCAACAGGCCATGATTGTTTGGCCAAACACCTGCATAGAATTGGAATATATCAGTCTCCTAACTGCCCATTGTGCAACTCAAACCAAGAAATGGATTCGGAACACCTCAAAATCTGTGCTTCAGTGGCTGGCCGTGGTAATATCTTTGAAAAATATTGGAGTGCAAGAGGTCAAATGACCTTATTGTCAAACGCCTGGCATTAGAAAACAACAACACTATAGTTTCATTATAGAATTTATGGCGAGTTGAGTATATAGAGTGAGAAATAGAATGAAAAGTACTGTCACTGTGAAATGTTACTTTATTAAAGGCCTGTGTATGTATACATACATTATTTTAGTAAATGGAGGAACTTATATATTACAGATTAATATTTTTATTGAAATCAAAAACATTAAAAAAAACAGCTCCCCAAAAAGAACCGCACATAACATATACTTCCTCATACATATTTTATAAGTAGCAGATAATGAAAGAACTGGAAGACTGATATTATTTATGTGTATGTGATGCAGGTTGTGGACCAGTATCTCCCAGACTGCCATGTATTTTTGGGAGGGGTATTCATTGAGATTGGTTGGCATTCCTGGGTAGATCATGTACTTTCGACATATCCTTCTGCAGTGGCCTCACGAACTCACATCTGCCTTCTGCACCTCCTGGTGAAGTTAGCAAATGAGCCCAATGTTAGGCAGGTAAGTGTGCATTCTTATGAATAATTTTCTTCACAGAGAACATTAAGATCAGCCAGTTGATCTGTTGGGTGGTCATTTGATTACGTAATTAATCAGTTGATTATAATAGTGCAGACATTTTTTTAATCGTCTGCCACTTTATAATCCTGTGGACCTGGGTTCGATCCCCAGTGTACTCCCGATTTATAACTTGTGTTGGGCAAGCCTGTGGTCCAGATAACACAGGGGTTTTCTCCAGGAGCTCCGGTTCCCCTTTGGCATTTCAACAAATCTCCATCATCATCTCACTGCAGGTGTAGCTTAGTACAACCTCCTATGGCGCACCCTGGGAAATGTCTCTGTCGGTAAATTGGTCTACACAGTTGGCTTCATATGAGTGAATGACGAAAAGTCAAATGTCCGCCATTACAAAAAAGTAATAATAATAATAATAATAATAATAATAATAATAATAATAATAATAATTATCGTCCTAATAATAGCAATAATAATAATAACAACAATAATAATAATCGAATACCGGTACATTTTACTTTGATCAAAACCTAGAAGTTATACTTGTATTTCTTAATAATCTTTTGTAGTGAAATAATACATTTAGGGATGCAGTGGTACTGTTAGACTTTCAAGGAACTACCTTGCAATATGAATAGACACATTGTGAAGTCTTCAGAACTATACTATATTACAACTTGGAAAAAAAAAAAGTCTAAGCGTTTGTAGTCACCCATTATAGGATAATCAGGAATAAAATGTACGTATTACCTAAAATAAGTATATAAATAAACAAAAATATATCTGTGAAAATTCTAACTTTTCATTCAGGTAAGAGATTTATTAAATTATTGTACAGTACAAGGACATCAATATTTCCTCCTCAAGGAGCAACATGCGGAAACAGTAAATCATTTCGCCTTCCTGTATGCTACCTGCAGTGCACTAGGACGATAATTATTATTATTATTATTATTATTATTATTATTATTATTATTATTATTGCAAAGAATACCAACTACATGAGTATAATTAATTAATTCCCAGAACCCTAACATACCTAGTGTGGTGAAATAGGGTTATTCACTTGGAGAATTAATAATAATAATAATAATAATAATAATAATAATAATAATAATATTGGCAATAATTAACTCACTCGCTCACTCACTCACTCACGCATTTAGCCATTCATCCATTCATTCATTTATAGTGTTCTGCCCAAGAGTAGGTCTTTCACTGCAAACCCCAGTATTCTCCAATCTTTCCTATTTTCTGCCTCCTCTTAGCCTCCGCATATGATCCATATATCTCAATGTTGTCTATCATCTTTGATGTCTTCTTCTGCCCCGAACTTTTCTTCTGTTTACCATTCCTTCCAGTGTATTCTTCAGTAGGCAGTTTCTTCTTTGCCAGTGATCCAGCCAATTTCTTTTCCTCTTCCTGATCAGTTGCAGCATTGTTATTTTTTCATCCAATGAGTATAATTTTTAGGTCATTTAGGAATTGTTTTGTGTTCACATTTCTAAGTGTTGACTTTGATTTTCATTTCAGTCACCTAAGGTCGTGCCACTTCTTCAAGACTCAAGGCAGTTTGCGTGGCATCTTGTAGATGCTATAGCATATGAACAAGTGGTAAATTGGTTTGTCATGAGCTGTGATCCTAGGGTAATTTTGGGACCAGATGAGACTCCTGGAGCAGATAATGCAGAGAAGACAGATGGAATTAGTTCTATTGACTGTGCTGTACTGGAGTAAGTTAAATAATGAAAAATTAGATTGTTATACGAGTAATTTTTTTCTAAAATATCATTTTGATGGAAACTACTACTACTCATTTTCTTATTCTTTTTGCTTGTTTGCTTTCACTTATGTCTGATTTGTTCCTGAAAATTTAAGATAAACTTTTTTATATAAAATTGTCTGTTAGTCTTCTCCAGGTGGCAGCTGCTTATGTACCTGAGGTAATGCATTTCCATCCATCAACGTTGAGAAAACGGCAGATGTTTGTGCGAGCATGTGTCAAATTGCTCATGTCATGTGGTGGCCGCTACAAGGCTCTGCTCACCAAACGAGAACTTGCCTTTAAAGCAGCAGTTTACAAGATGCTGAATGATGCCGAAACTGTGGTTCTCTCAAGTATGTTTTAATTATACTTTCTGGATTTTATATTCATCTCTCTTGAGTTAACATTAACATTTTATAAAGTCAGATTACTGTTATTTTGAAAGGAATATTGGAGAGAAGGTTATCATGTTGGAATCAATATTTGAAAAAAAAGTATGATAGGTTACAAAGGAACCTTCCACAACATAATGTCGATCCATTCTCTGTTCGTAGTCGAGCAATTGCATTCTGAAATCGTTTTATTTCATTATTTTATTTAAATTTTAGTACTGTATTTTTTTAAGTTGGTTTTATGTTTCTTTATTTCTTAATTTCCAATGTGAATATAATCGCAGCTGCCTGTAATTTACTTTTATGTATTTCTGTCACCATCAAAATTTTGCTTCCATTTAGTATAACCTTTAAATTTTTTTCATATGATTTAACTTTCATCATTTATTTCGATTTCCCCATTATACTACAGAGAGCAGTTTAAAAATGTGTGTGTGTATCTAATGCTCTGGATTTAACAATGAAGTCATCATCCAGTTTAAAAATGTTGTTGTCTAATGCCTTGCATTTGGCAATGAAGCCATTAGCAGAGTTTAAAAATGTAAAATGAATCATTTCCCATTCAGTTATCATTAATGATTAATTTATATAAAGAATACACAAGAAAGAATAATCAAAGCTACATTTTTCAAGTTTTGAGTAAATTCCAGTTTGAAACGCTGTCATTTATTTAAATTAATATTTAGAAAATTTATTTCAATGTAGAAATGTTGCACTGATATGTTCTGAAATTATGATCCCATAATTTGAATTTAAACTAGTTTTAGTTGCTTGATTTTTCAGCATTGCACCTTTAGTGTAAACTTTTTCCAATGATATAACAATCAAAGTCCTGAGGAACATAAAAAGAGCAATCAAACTTGGACGTAACAATTAAACTGTAATGATTCACAATATTATTATAGACAATTTGTTATCTCGTGAAACCTACCTGCCCATCAGGGGCAGAAGAAAGTGGATTGAGAAGCTACACTTCTACTTGTAGCTAACAAGTTCAGTTACCCCATCATAAGTTTCATACTGTATGCTATGGCGCACACAAGCATGTGGTTTCACGAGATAACAAATGACCCATAACACAATGTGTCATGCTGCTCTTTCACAATAGCGTAATGAATCATCAACATCGACGTCAGGTTGCATCTTGATGCTCTTGTGCAGTGCTTTACTAATGGACAAAAGAATTGATTTAACATCTGGAGATCATTAGACTCTGTCATAGATACTGGATTAGAACTTTGGTTGTCCTTTTCTTTAACCAATGGACTTTTATTGTTCTTCATGTTATTGTTTAATTAATCAACTGTCCGAAGAGAGATTGGAACCTCATGAGTGACACCAATAAGATATCACTCATGAGGCAACTAAGCCAAGAGATAATGGGGTAGGGTGACTAGTTCCTTTTCCCCTCTATTGCATACATTGCTGACTAATAACATATTACCACTAATCAGATGTTGATGCATTATTGAAGTGGACTATGATTGATTTTATCAAATATAAACTTGCCAGAATAGTAACTCAGATCCTTTTTTACAATATGCCAACAAAATCTTATTCGATTTTTTTGGACTTCGATTATTCTTCCTGTGTAACCTTCATATCATTTTGGTGATATTCTGCTGACTATGGTTTTATATGTAGCCTACATATTTTCAAATAAAAATAAGTGTGATTATTTTCGTTCACATGTATTGTCAGGTGTGCCAAGCGCCCAACATGTGGGTGAGGTGGGTCTGCTGCTGACTGAGATCCTAGTGGCCGTGAACCAGGTTAACACTCCAATAGCTCAGTTGACTACTGACTGCTGTATCACCTGGCTCTCATCCAGGGACTGCACGAGTGTCGTGCTGCAAGCTTTCCTGAGAGTACTTGGTACAACTGTCACGTCGCCTGAAGCTCTTGGAGCTATCTTGGAAGCAGCACTCCAAGCATTCTTCAGGCACACTCGTAAGTTTTAAGCGGAATTTTTCAGTACTTGATACATTGTACAGATACCAACGTTTAAGATTTTTATTGTAGTTTGTGCATTTCTTAACAATACTTGCTGTTAGGTTTGAGGTTCATGGGTTCATACTGGCTGAGAGTGATGGATTTTAAAGGATGGTAAGATACTGTAGCTTAGCTTATTCGACAAGTCAGTAAAATCTGGCTTTCTTTTGTGGATTTATAGTGCTTAAAAGAATTCTGTTCTTCAGTGAGAGGAATTACATGTGGAAAGTACTTCAATTTATTATTATTTACAGTTTCTCCATTGCCGGCTCCAGAATGGCACATGGCAGTTTCATTTCTACAGCCATGTGTACCACGACAGCCTCCACTAGAGGACACGCTACTGAGTAATGGTCATCTGCTTAGTCTGTATGCCTTATTGCTGAAAAGACTCCCCAACTGCAGGGACATTCGTGAAGAGGCCAGTGTTCTCTCCAATCTTGTTGATTGGCTTACGACAATCAAACCAACGTAAGTAATAAATAGTTCATATATGTTATAGTTAAAAGAAAGTTGTGTCACAGTTTTAACTACAATATTTTACTGGGGCTGTATATCCATTGTCCCTGTGTACCAAGTATTCTAGATTCGAATAAAGATCAGGGTGATGCATTTTTTCAGATGAAAAGGTCCCAAACAAATATTCGTCCAGAAGAGAAATAAATCTGAGGGGGTTGTCACACCAAGTTCATGGCATGATCAACTTCCATAGTGTCCTTAGGTAAAAAATTACGTGAAAATTCCTCTATTAATATTCCTCTTATATTATTCTATTACCTGGGATAATGAATTCTGCTGTGTAGGTGTTCTATCTCAGAAATACAACTCAACTCTGCTTGCAAAATTCTAGAAAGGTCAGTTGTTGCTCATCTGGATACATCAGCAACCAGTCTGTCTGTATTTTCTCATCTAGAAGACCAGAGTTTGATTCAAGGGAGATTATGTGAAATTTGTTGTGGACAGATCTTGTAAAGTAGATTTTAGCCAAATACTTTGATTCTGACTGCTGTTGTTATTCTATCTTCATTCTATTAGCATCACACTGACTTAGAATAATTTCTGTTAATTGTAACTGGGTGTTCATAATACCAACTTTAAAACAACGATGTTAGCAATATTTTTGGAAGTTGTGTTTGAGTCCCTCTCCCCCCCAATGATATACTGTACCTGTATAATTATACTGTATAATAATACTTAGAAGTTTCGGGGGTATGGTATTGTGCTCGTATTTTCCAAATAGAAGCAGCATAATTATAGCTTTTTTTTGGGGGGGGGGATTAGGATTGGGCAATTGCATACCGCTATCTCAATGTGAGCATAAGCTTTTTGTATGAAAGCAGTCTATATTTGGTTCGATGCTGTGGTGGGAAGAATGTCTGATTTAGATGAGAGTAATTTTATTTTTCTACATTTCTGTTTTACCTTCATTCAAGTATCTCCTTCCCCCATTATCAGCTCTCACTGAGGAAGTGGTACTACTTGCTATCCAAGAATAAAATAGAACCACCAGGCATTTCAGCAGTAGTAGATATATTGGAAAAACTGGGGGCAGGGGAGAGATGGTCCTCTGGAGTCATTTTTTGGGATTCCATGGTTTATTAACAAACAGTTCATCTAAGTTGCTTCTGCTTATATGATGTAGACAAATAAGACTAACATCAATTTTAGAATAGAAGAATGAGAAATGAAAAAAAAAAATAGAATTAAGAAAAGACGGAAATTTTGGGCTGTTGGGTCTTTTATGACATTACTGGGCTTCATACAGCTGAACAGCTATTATGCTAAAAATTGATTAAGAGCAATATAATCTAATAGGAATTATTTCATACAACTGAATTAGCATCAATTACTTTAAACAGTGCTATAAATTAAAAAAACCCATTAACAAAAATTACATAAAATGATAGTGTAATATTGTTCATGTCCACAGCATAAGCTGTACATACTCCTTGGACAGTGCTAAATGAGCAACATGCTGACCAAAATTTAAGGAATTTTAGTTTAAACACCTAAGAAAATATAACGGTTCAGTTATATAAATGGACTTTAATGGGAGGCAAGACAGAAAACAGATTAAATGTTCCCAAATGTGAGCCATTGGAAACCAGTCAACCTGATAACCATGAAAAGTCTTAAGCATAATATTTACATGTCCCTTAATGGTTAAACATTGAGCAAATAAAAATATTCATAATTTAATTTATTGTAATATTGTTTTAAGAGATTGATGTTTATTGCATCTTTCAATACAGAGAGAGCTTGGAACCCAAACTGCCGTTGTTGTGGGGTAAGGTGCTTGTTCTCTCGCTTCGTCAGTGCGAGTACTCTGGTGACCGTGACACAGCTGTGAAGTGTTTACGGAAATTGGTCCAGTCTCTGTTGCTGTTGGCGGAAGACAGAGCAGGAGGATGGGGAATTCTTGGCGCCATTGGTTTACGCAAGCAGTCACCATTGTCAGTAAGGTGAGATTAGCAAGATTGTATATCTTTTTCGCATTTTTCCGTTTATTAAAGGAACAGTATTCTCATATTTCTCTGCAATATTGTCTAGCAATCGGTTAAATAAAATGAATTACAGTGATTCAGTGAAAGAGTGACATAGACCTCTTCAACAGTTTCTAAGATTTTATCATGTCTGTCACGTGGCCATTCTCTTTTACCAATATATATATATATATATATAGTAAAACCCCGTTTTAATATTCTCGTTTTTAAGGAATTTCCTTTTTTAAAGAGTAATCTGTTAAGTCCCTGCCAAATTATCATAAGAATAATGTAATTAAATCCCGCTTATAAAAAATGCTTTTCAAGTAGGTTTTGTGATAATGAAGCCCAAAATATCGACTTCACTTTCAATAATCAATAGTCCGGCATATTCCATAACATATTTCAGTTGATAGTAATGCAATGCCTTGCAGCAACGTTATTCTTTATTGTTCTTTATGGTCCTGCTTTGCTTTGCTTTCACAGAGTGGTTGCTTTGCTTGCTTTGTTCTCGCGAGTTATGTGGATCCTATTTCCAAGTTTTTTGTTAGTTTATGCTGTTTATGCATCATTACAATGACAACTAAATGGAAGAAATTAACTATTGAACTGAAAGTGAAAATAATAAGCGATGTTGAGGTTAACACTATCGCATATGGTAAAAAAAAGCATGGTTTGCCAATTACTTCATTATGGGGAATAATGAAGAAAAAAGGAATTTTCAGTGCTGAGTTTCAGTGTGGTTCAGGTTGAACCAAATGGAAAAACATTCGTGCCTCACCATTTGAAGAGTAGAAAATATAATGAAATGTATTGTAAATAATAATTGTGGGCCTAATTAAATGATTACAATATTTGATACCGGTATATGACACACATGTTAGTACTAGTTATTTTAGCCTTTCCTTCCCTTTTTCTGTAACCCCCCTTTTATGGGAAACCTCTATTAAGGAAGAGAAAAGTAATCCCTCAGAGATTCGTTAAAAAGGGGTTCTACTGTATGTATATTTTTGGCATGAGCAGATTTAATTTACTAAATAACTTGCATAAAAGTAAAGCAGAAAAGTTTCAGAACTTCCTTAGATAGTAAAAATACTTCATTACATTTCATCCATTCATGACTATGTGTGGAATGAGAGAGACATTTTGTTATTGAGAAACTAAGATTGAGGCTCCCTATTCCATTTTTCAACAGTGTCAAAAAGCTTAAAATGAAAGGAGAAAAGAAAGAGATTTCATTAAACTGGAATTCTACATTATTGATACAATGATTAACAGAAACTGGACTAAAGCAAATCAAGAACTCAGAGTACAACTGGCAGTTCACGACTTCCGTCAAAAGATCTGCAGAAAACATATATTTCACAACGCAAATGAAAACTGTGTTGGCGAATTTTTGTAGCTTATACAGCTCATTTCAGACTACTGCATGCGAAAACCATAGTGAATTACATTTTTTTTTATTGAAAAGTCCAAAAACAAACTTTCTGCACATTTTTGCCCATTTTCATTATTATTAATAACATGTAATTCATTACCATGGAAACATAATTTAAATACTACATACTGATTTCTATCGGTGTGTTAATTTGATGATAATTTCTGATACAAGTATTCAGTTACTGCGCTATCTATGTAAGTACACTGATATGTGATAACAGACGAGAATGATTACTACCGATGTTTATTTATTTTGAAATGAATGAAACACTGAAAATTTCACCTACAGTCGTCCCATTAAAGGCTGACTATCTCATTATTGTAGATCTGCGACATTAGAGCCTCACTTCCAAGAAAGCCATGCTGAAGATTTTTATTACCTTAAAAAAATAAAATAGTAATAATAATAATAATAATAATAATAATAATAATAATAATAATAATAATAATAATAATTTATTTATACTAGTTAAGGCCATAGGGCCTTCTCTTACACTCTAGCAGGTCACAAAGTATACAAGCAGTGAAATTTAACAAAAAGTTAAAGAACAGAATACTACCATATTACAAAAAATAATAGAATAACAAAATCGACACTAAACTATATGAAAATAACACCAGAATAGAAAAAGAAGTAAAATACAGATCTAAAGATTGGAATATAATAAAAGCAACTCAGTACAAATAGTTAACAGGGAAAACGTAAGGAAGAATGCAACAAATGGAATGTAGACAACCTGAATCACGTAAAGTGAAGTAGGTAGGCGTTGGATACATACATATTTTTGACAAAACTATTGCAGAGAAAAGGGCTTATAATTGAAAATAATCTGAATTGAAAAAGTGCAATTTTAGTTTATTTTTGAAACTAGATAATGTCCGACAGTCTCTGACATGTGGTGATAGATAGTACCAGAGATGAGCCGTAGAGACAGTGAAAGATGAAGAGTAGGAAGATACATTTCCCTCAGCTGATTTTGATCCCAAGGACGTCTAATGTAATGGCAAAAATAGTAATAACTTGACTATTATTGATATTACATTTTAATTTTAATTTATTCTTAATTCGGAAAATTATAATTGATCCAATCATATAAGCATTTCATTGTATTTTATGCCCAAGAGATAGAAATATTCAACTAATACAGTAGAATTACTCGTATCCAGCAATTATCAAAGTCAGTACCGGATAAAAAATTTTTCCGGTTAATTGCAAAATAATTTTATAGGCTATTTAAAACATATTGGTACAATCGTGTAAAGGTGCTGTTACAGCTGCTGTTTTCAAATCAACCTAATTTGCTAAGTTGCTATCTTGGAAGACCATGAATTAGCTCTTCTGCTATTTGTTGAGCAGGCAAGAAAGTACATATCTCTCACATAATAGCTGTTTGTGCATCCCAAAGCAGGACATAACATCGGCATTTTGTGATAACGTCACACTCAGGATGTATATTGCACATCTATATAGAATAGAGTAGAAATCTGTGGACCCAACACAGGTTCTTGTCTGCTTTAAAAATGGTGGCTTCCGACCTCACTTCCAGATACGAAATTAAGAGATCTAAATGGCTGTTTGGTCCCGCGCCGTGGCGTCGCGGTCTAAGGCATCCTGCTTAGGACTCGCGTTACGGAATGCGCGCTGGTTCGAGTCCTCATGGGGGAAGAAATTTTCTCATGAAATTTCGGCCAGTGTATGGGACCGGTGCCCACCCAGCATCGTGATGCACTTGGGGAGCTACGATAGGTAGCGAAATCCAGTTGCGAATACCAGCTATAACGGCTGGGAGGATCATCGTGCTAACCACACGATACCTCCATTCTGGTTGGATGATCGTCCACCTCTGCTTCGGCATGTGGGAGTGAGGCCAGCAGCCGGCTGGTCGGTCTAGGCCCTTCACGGGCTGTAGCGCCACGGATTATTAAATGGCTGTTTCTTTGTTTCGTTTATTCACACATCGATAATACTGTAATGTAACAGTGATAACTTTAGGTGTGTCATTAAAAGTATAGGTCACTACTTCAATTTGTAACTTATTTACTGACTTTTCCTTGTATTTTAATTTTTCTTTTTCTTATTAAAAAGTGCCGTTGTGTTGAAAAGGCCAGTTATTTGGGTGCCAGATACTAGGACTTCCACTGTATTCGTTTTATTGTGAGCTGTTACAATATACTTCAGTTACTGATTATGATTTTTTCCTCTTTAAACAGATGTCGCTTATTAAGTCGTGCTCTTGCTGTATTTATAATGGCACAGCTGCCTGAAGGGGACCCACCAAAAGTCAGGACAACTCCTAATGCTCCTGGAGAACTGGTCACAGTTTCTGGCTCACCCAGCAGGTCAGTTTATTAGTGTAATATAAATATGTAAAGCAGGTATTTTGAAGCTACTAGAAGCCGTTCCACTGTAGATGAAGCATGACCTAGTAATCTCGCGCAGGTTATGTGGGCGACAGCATGTGGAAATCTTATAGAGTCACCACCGTGGAACGGCTTGTACCATTATATTGAATTTTACTGCAACAGTTTCACAGTATCTTGCATTATATGACCAAACATTACAAAATATGAATTCTAACTTATTTACAAAGTGTAAATTCTCGATATTTGCAAATAATGTTTTAGTTCTTGTACTGGGCATGTTTTGTATCATAATTTTCGTGTTCAAAGTTACTGAATTGTGTGAAAATTAAACAAATTCAAGAACTGGTGCAGTTGTGTTGCTAGAAGTACAGTCAACTCTGGATATAGTGAACATTCGGCTATAGTGAACCTAAATCGTTGGTCCCGACCTGCATACATTAAAAAGTATATTAATATTTCCGTTTATAGTGAACCCTCACTTCGGTTATAATGAACCTAAAAAATTGAAGTTACAAGAGTTGTATCCTGGAAAATTCTTATTTGAAGTCAGACCTTCTTGTATAAAATTGAAAGAATGTGTTGAGAACAACATTCTAAATGTCTTACTCCTTTAGTCAAAGGACAAAGATAGGATTAGTGATTCCTAGACAATGATCTGTACTGTAAATCCAGGCAATGCATGACGACCTTACTTGAAACCACCATCGAAGGGTTGCCATTCTGTTTTCAGGCACATTACTCTAATCCTCCACTGTCAAAGGATTTTTTTTTGTTCTCAGGAACATTTCCATTATGATGGAGAATGAAATTGCCTTCTTTTATTAAAAGGGGACGGACATTATGTCCAGAACATAAATGAAGGTAAGATTCCGATGGCTTTCAAACTCTATCAACACCCTCCCAGTTTCCATTAAGTGACCCGGGAAATTCCAAGGCTGAGTGTGCAGTCATACCATAACAGCGTTTGTCATTTCGACCTGATCAGTCTGTTTCTAGTGTTCGAACAGTGAATGTACTGTATAAAAATGTCGAAGTGTAAAGTGTTTTCTTTGGAAAATAAGGCGAACATTGAGTGAAATTGACTGTGGTCTTTCGCTAGTGGATGTGGGTCGACAGCATAGTTTAAGTAAATCAACTATGCGTAACAGTAGTCTATACTGTGTAATCCATTCCACAAAAATGAAATATTTTAATTACTGTATAGTATTTTATTTTCTTGTTCACAATTTCATGCATCCTGTCATTTACGGTTAGGGGAGAGACACTTCGGATTTAGTGAACCTTGGATATAGTGAACGAAATATGCAAGTCCGCAGAGGTTCACTATAACCGGAGTTGACTGTACTTTTCACTTGGCTTGTCATAGCAGTGACTAATTTGAGCAGACATTTGATAAAGTTATTTATACATTACAACATGTGAAGTTAGTTCGTTTTTGTGTGTTTTATTACAAGATACTTGCAATTTTTCACAACTTCAGATCTAAGTATTAGGTTTTTTCCCAATGACCAAGGATACCTGCATTGTGTCAGCCCTCATATTTTCTTTGTTTCTTCCCTTGTCCAGAAGGGGTCTTTGCAGTCTCACAGGCCATCTGCGAGACTGTCAACAAAGCAGGGCAAGAAAACGAGATACAGTTGATCGGTAATTTAGCCTGGAGCCCTCTCAACTACAGACTGTGACATAGAACTCCTGACTTCACTTTCCTTCTGAGGGAAGTTTAACTGTGAATAGATGTTAGCTAATTTGTGCTGACTATATTGGGGAATTTACAATTTGGAAGTTGTACCTAATTTTTTTGGTATTCATGAAAGATGAAAAATTTCGCCAGTAGATCTTCACACTAATAAAAAACACATTATGCTCTTATTGAATGTATGAAATCCAAGCAGCGAACTTTGCATAGAGGATGAGGAGGAAAAAGTAAAATAAATGTTCATTACTAAATTTAAAAAAAATGAATTTTCAACAGAGTTTACTGAAATAATTTCATTTAGCCAATTTAATTTTAGTGTCACTATAGCGAGACTTCGAAATAACTGCCCCATTAATGTTCATATTGAAGTACTTTTTTTCCCTTTCACTTATCTCACCAATGCCTATGAAATTTAGTCTTGTGAAATATTGCACACAGTAGGAAATTACAGGAACATGCAATACTTACGCAGTATTTCCAGAAAAAAAAAAAAGAGATTTCGTAAAGCATTTATGCTTGTAACATAAAATCTTAACTACAAAATACTTTTGAGCGCTACTGTAGGTAGGCCTACTAAAGTAGAAAATTCGTCTGAAAATGTCTCGCATAATCCTAGCAGAACAGAAAATTTGAATCATAATATAAGGGCAGAAATTGAAAATTTTTCATTGTAAAATTCTAATTTTTAGATAAGATAGAGGGCATGTAATTAAACATTTTTTTCTTAATAAAGTATTGCTCGGAAGTACTTCCATATCAAAGCATTAAGGTTAAGTCCCATTACCATGGTAACAGTTGAAGTTTATTTCGTTGTGTCAGTGTATAGGGAATTTGTAAGTATGGACACTGTGCGTCAGTACCTTTGATGTAATAGTACCTTATTTCAGTGACCATTAAACCAGCTCTGTCTGCATCAGCGGGAGGTTCTGCCTTTTTCCCTAGAGTTGGCGCTGATATCGCACCAGCAGTCGACAGCAGAAATAAGTTACTTTTCAGCAGACTTACCAGTGAATCAGGATTGCTGTTCCACTGTTCGCGGCTGCTAGATTACACTGACCTCTAGTGTTTGAAAGTGAAATTATATGCTAAAGGAGCGCATGTGTGCAGAAAAACAGACTAGGGAAACTCGCTCAGTATCCGTTCTTTATAATTCCTATTCACTGGTTGTAGGTTACAAAACTCCTGTCAGATGTGCTTATAAATTTCCATTTTGCAGTCATTAAAAATGCACATTGGTTTACAAATTTAATGTTGAATTAGCATACATGTATATGGCATAGTGAGCAGCTTACAGGAATGCTAATAAGGCCATAATTTTATTTAGAACTGTTTTATAATTTTTTCAATACCATTTTCGTAATTTACTGTATAACCATCAACATTCTTTTCTATCATATTATTGTATTTTGATACTGAAGCATTTCTTGACACTACTTTATTGCAAAAAAAAAAAAAATGTTTCAATATGTATCCTCTATCACATTGGAAAATTAGAAATGATTATTCTGAAACACACTATATGCATGAACTTCAGAGGATTAGTAACAGCTTCTTGAAATAATAAATGAAGACCATCCACAAGTAAATGGGTAGGAGCATTTGCTGATCAGAATTAGTGTTTATACCTAAATCAAGATGATTTAAGTTTCATATAAAAAAAATGACTTTCATACTCCATTGGCAAATCTATTGTGCTATCGAAAAGGAGTGCATTATATAGCAGTAACAATTTTTAATAGCCTCTCTATGGATATAAAAATCAAACACAAAACATAAGATTATTTAGGGCCAAATTAAAGTACAGTAGTACCTAATTTCTCACACCTTCTGTAGGTGAATTTATGACATTCAACAACAATGCATGAATATTTCTGTCTTGTATTAAGTACTGATACTAAACCTTTGTGTTGTACTAGTAGACTGTATTGTAAAACTCTTCTGTGTGTAATTCAACTAGACTGTGACTATAATTGAGGCGATCAGAAGCAAAGAGGTGCAAGTCACTTCAGTTATTTTCAAGAAAATGCAATTAAAAGTTACTAACCTTTCGTAAATTCCGTTGAAGTTTTAATTCTAAATGTTAATGTGTGATGTGATTAAAAGATATATCCCTTTACCACTGAAATTTTAAATGCTTTAGTTTACCCTGCATCCACTTACATCATTTTTTTAGAAATATCACTTACACCCCTTTGCTTCTAACCGCTTCAATTAAGACTTTATAGTACTATTAAGATTTTTTTTGACATGTTCCATATTCTAGCTGTGAAGCAATGTAAGAATACCATGGCATGTAAATAAATACAATACAATATAATATAGGAGTTGAGCTGATCACAGTAACAAACATCAGGGAGATGAGCTGTTCATATTCCTTACAGAGCCGAAGAGCTGACTAGCATTAGACTCAGTAGTAGTGAAATAGTAGTATTGTATTTAATAACATTGTGGCGTTAATGTAAACAGTTTTGATACATTTTAATAAGTTGTCTGAAATCATTCTTAATGGTGAGTATATACAGAGAGTTCCTATTCAGACCATTCTCACTCCAAACTCTACCTAACAAAATCAGTTGGCAGGCAGCGAGTGATCATATGCTGGTGTACAGACAAGGCCATATACAGGTCAGTCCCACTCCACCCCTTATCGCTTAGTTTCCTTGGTTCGAGCGCTCTGCACTATTGTCATTAAACTGGCAGAACATTACTACTTGGGACCGGTCTGCATAGAAATTCTGTGTACTTCTGTATTCATTGGAAGCAGAGTCTTACAGTATTGACTTTCTTTATCTTTGTAGGGGTAGTTCGTCTGAAGCAACAATTCAACTCTCGCCTAGTACAGAAGCTGTAAAGGCTCTGAATACCTTGGAGTCACTGGTGAACAGCAAACATTACCAAGAGCTTCGAGGTTCAGTGGAGCTGGCTGTGAAATATGTAACTGACCCAACCAATTCTCTCCACAATGCGTCGTATGTGTTGGGGCTCCTCGCCACAGACCTATATCAACAGCAGTACCTTTTAGTTCTTAAGGTAGGCCTCACATTTTTCTCATAATTTTGATGTTTAATGGAGTCCCAATGTGGTGATGGTGGTGGTGGTACACTATAAAATCGTGTATATAGACGTGTTTTATGAATTGTAGTACTGTAACTTATTCCACATTCAGTGAATTATTCATTTAAATGCAATACTTATTGAAAATAAATTAACTGTACTGTTAGTGCTTGCAGTGATTAATACTTTGCCAATGGAGAACATTTATATTTAGTTTTGCTGTGATGTCAAAGGATGTTTAGCCTCAGATCATGAAAAATCCAATGATTTTTAAAAATGGTCATAATTCCTGCATGAAACAGTATTTATAACATATTTTACATGGGACCCGGACGTGAGTTTTCTATATTTTCAACATATATATTTTTCATTTTTTTCTCTGGAAATATCAAAGATATCTGCTTGGAATTTGTTATGTAGATTTACAATAGTACAATGAATAAATATTGAAAATTGCATTGAAGTTGGAAAAGTAGTTTGATCACAATAAACATTTTAATTCTGGATAAAAATAAAACAAAATTAAAAACAATGTCGCATTCAGATACCAATATCTCTGGATGTATTAATAACATGGGAGAATTTGTCATTTCCTTGTATCAAGAACGAGCAGAAAATTATTATATGCCTAAAAATAATTACTACTGCTAAGATCATTATACATGGAAAATTAATTAATAAAATTGATACAATTTATTAATTTATAATTATAAAATTTCATTAATTATTAATTTTCCATGTATAATGATCTCAGTAGTAGTAATTTTTAGGCGTATAATAATTTCCTCCTCATTCTTGATACAAGGAAATGACAAATTCTCCCATGTGATTAATACATCCAGAGATATTGGTATTTGAATACATTGTTTTTAATTTTGTTTCATTTTTTTAAATTTGCATTGAGATCAAACTATTTTTTCAACTTCAGTGTACTTTTCAATATTTATTCACTGTACTATTGTAAAATTTCATGCAGGTATCTTTGATATTTTCAGAGAGAAAAAAAAAAGTATATATATGTTGAAAATATATAAAACTCATGTCCGGGTCCCCTACAGCAATACAGCATGGGTCCGTAAAGATTATGTCATATAAAATGCAGCCCGCAATACATAGCAAAGGGGAAGGTAGGAGAGGGAGGATACCCAAACTGCTTAACATTGAATGAACAAGTGATTGCTAAGGGGAGGAAGATCATGCCGCCTTACCCTTCTGCCCTGTTTGTGTATTAAGGGATTGACTCGTGAGTCAAGAAAGGCCAGTATGATTATTAGATCTATATTATATTGAAAATTTTATTTCTTACGTTAAAATTTGGAACAGTATTCACGTAAATCATACCTCATAAATTTTGTAGAAAAATACTATTTTTGTCATTAAAAATTTTTCTAATTTCCAATAAAACAAAAATTCATTTGACATTCACCTGTTTTTTTTTTCTCGTGTTTGTGCCAACCACCTCACTGCCAGACTCCATCGTGCAGACTTACCTCAAGTGTTGTACATAAAAAATACCTACATAGTCCAATTGAATGAAGCCACACAGTCAGATTGAATGAATCCATTCATATACCAGTCGAAAGTTTACAGTTTTGTTTTTTATTATTATTATTTTGTATACTTGTGAATTGCATGATGAAATTTTGTTCGAGCAGAACAGTGAATAAGCAAAAAAATTTCATTTGCCTTATTATTGTTATAAAAATAATGAAAAAGTTCTGAACTGATGGAATTACACGAAAAACAATAGGCATATGATTCTATAGAAGTAAAATTTATTCTATAAATACAATTGCAAAGAAACCAAAGATTTACACAAACTATAATGACAAATTATACTCAAGGAATCGTCAAGTGATAGAGATATTTCAATACTTTCACATATAATTACACTTTTGCCTATGGGAAGGGCAATGCAGTGTATGGTAACCATTTGAAACAGTATCAGTAATCAGTCAACTCTTGATTATCTGAGTGCGAATTAATCAGTTTGCAGGTTAACCATGGAGCTTTTTTTTTTTATCCTCGATATATTTTGTATACTTGTGTCCCTCAACTCAGTTTTATGCAGGCTTCGCTCCAATATCGGTAAGAAAGAGAACTCTGTCAAAAATCGAAAAGTTTTAACGGACTATTTTGGCAAGACGTAGATCTTCTTGAAAGCGATGAAATTCAATTGTTTGTAGTTTTATTGTTGTGGTAAAACAGTTTATGACTTTGGATAGTGAATGATTCTAGTGCTTCAGGACATTTTCACATACGTAAGTTTAAAATGAACCTTAATTTTATCATGTCTATGACTAATTTTGTATTAATTGAGTTTCCACTTATCCATGGGGTGGCTCCCCCCATTACCACTGATAACCGAAAGTTGACTGTATTTAAAAACTTAAAGAATTAAATCTGTCAGCATACAGATCTATCAAGGTATGCACAAATTTTGTGACTTAAAGGCATTCATGTGTATATATTTTTTTAAAAATCCGTAGATGGGTCATGCATGACAGAAACAGAGGTAATAAAATAAAGCCCCCTGCTTACCTGACTGTGCCACTATAAGGTGAATGGTAAGCATAACACTCCAATCGTTTGTAACAATGAAATTAAAATATATGTAATTAGTGGGATGATAGCAGAGGAAACGGATGTAACCCAAGAAAATTCATCTTGCTACTGTACAGTCATTCCGCAAAAATCACACTTTGGCTCATCAGGATTTGAAACTGGATCTCTCGCATCGAAAAGCCAACTTATCATTTGGCTATTTATGCGCTAGTAACGTACAGGGTAATAGAATTATAGCAATCTAAACTAATGATAATTATTTAATAATGTAAAATATAGAATATTAAATACAAGAAACCCATTTTTGTTAAGAATTTTTTGTTTTATGTACTGTACATAAAATTGCAGAGTTAGAAATATATATTTATAAATATATTTATTGTAGAAAAGCATGTCGTGATTTTGACGTTAAAATAATCTATTTTAATAATACTCTTAGTAAGTACAGGTATTTAGGAGTAGAAAAGAATATTTTAATGTACGTAACTTACAGAGTTTTGTTATAATACATTGTTCCTGCATTTTATTAGAAAATATTACAGTGGCCATAATGCTTAAAATAACATTACTGAAGTCCAGGCTTAACAAATAGAAGACATATAGTAGAAAAAGTTGTTAAATATAGCTCAACCTAGATAGTCTCTCTAAAAAGTATTCTCCTTGAACTGTTGTGCACTGGTACAGTTGTTAAAACAATTATTGAATTAATGTGACTGTACAAGTAGCTTCAGTTGTACCATACATTTTAAGCAATGCTTAAGCATATGAACATACAGTACAGCCTCGATTATCTGTTTTAAAGGATGGGACATAGTGAATGGTTAATCGAGAAAAAAAAAAAAGATAATCTATATTATGAATTTTTATGGACTCTGATGCCATTTAAGATACTTTAAATAGTTGATTATTTTTTCTGCATTTTCTTACAACTAATTTTGTTTTTTTTTATGTTCATTCTAAATTTAGTAATTATTAAGGAATGTTCCAGCAAGTGGATACAAAGTGAAATTGTTTATAATAGTCCCAAGGTAGAACTGAACGGAAATTACATGCAGCAAAGTTACGCGATTGTGGTAGGCACAAATCACAAAGTAAACAAGAGTGGTTATATGTCATTACACCGGGGACAGAACAACTAGAGGCTTCAGTGACGTCACTACAGAAGAGCCCACACACAGCAGAATTGTTCATTTCAATACAAACTGAAAACGTTGACCACTTAATTTTACTGATCCAGCTGCGCTCTCACAATACAATAACTTCCATTCAGAAAATGTTTTGCAGCTGAATGGTACCGTACCTGCTAGTGTGGGAGGAGGGGGTGGTCGGACTTCTTAAAAGTAATGATCTACAAGCTTCTAGATGTTCTGTCCCCAGTGTACTATGCACTGTTTAAAAATCGCGTCCCCTTTTTAGGCGACAGACAATCTTCAGAACAGTCAATCAAGGGATAGATAATCGAGGTTCTACTGCAGTTTAATTTTCAAGTTAAGGGAAATAGTGAATTAGAGGTCGGACAAGTTTGAGAATTTTTGCATAGCATGTATTTATTATATAATGAATGAGAATTGAATATGTCATTTAAGTATAACTTCTAGTATGACATTCGTGGCCTGTCTTTGAATTTTTGTATGTTTAATACTTTACTATTGTATGTTTAATGCATGATATTAAGCTATATAAGAATGATCTTGTATTTTGTAGCAATACTAATTGTAATCCCTTCTCCTTTGCTTTAGAGAGAAATTTTATACATTATCATACAATCATCTTTTTGTATGATATGTAGAAAATTTTATTTACAATTTTCTTAAGTACTGGTAATATTAGAATTGCATGTATGTATTTCTGTATGTGGGATTTCCCTTTACAAAAATATTTCTATTAATACTGGCACTATTAGATGTTTCATCGCCATTCATACAGAATGTGGCACAATATGAATCCTTTATGTGAATTACAAGTTCTTGTAATGTACAATACTTAAAAAGCTATCCTTCGAATATATTAGGGTATAAACTTCAGTTCATAGGAATAGTTTGAAACTTTATTTTAACAAATCTTTCTATACCTTAGGTATTTTTTCGTATCAATGTGTGTCTCGCATCTTGATCATTGGAAACTTAAATTTTCATTGACTTAAGTCATAATTAACATCCCTAATCCTGAGGTATCTCTTGTAATATCAGTAAACAATATCCCGAAAGAAAAGGTAGGTTTAAAAAATATATAAAACACAGTTCTGTCTTTAAAGGTGGAATAAGTATAATAATACTGGACAGGAAGTACATGTTAATGGCGCTTAAAAAAATAAATAACAACCTATAGCAAAAATTGGGCTAATGTAAACAGCTACAAAGAATACATTTACTTTCTCATTAGATGAGACAAATGTTACAATTATTTCTTCGTATATACAGTATATCACAATTACTCTTGATACCTAACATTTGTAAGATCACAGAATTGCATCATCTTGCTTAACAGCCTTAAGCACCTGATCGGCTTCGTGTTTAGGAAAACCACAAAGACTACAATTGAATAATTTACTGAAAGAATTCAGGAAGATTGGCACTACATCTTCAATTGTAACATTTCGACCTAATTCTCTTGTCAAAGAAGTAACTTCCTTTCCTTCAATACCACAAGGCACAATATGTGAAAACCACTCTAGATCAGTGTTACAGTTCAGAGCAAGTCCATGAGTGGTAATGAACCTGCTGCCATGAATACCAATAGCACATATTTTACGATCACCAACCCAAACTCCTGTGTGAGGTGAAGTTTCTGCTTCTATTCCCAGCTCCTTACACACGTCTATAACAGTTTGTTCAATTGTACTGACATACCACCGTATACTGGGTTTGTAATTCTTGAGGTTTAGGATCGGATAAACAACAAGCTGTCCAGGTCCATGGAAAGTTATGAGACCACCTCGATCAGTACGATGAAATTCAGCCCCCAAGGCCACTAACTTATCTTCTGTTTCTTGAGAGTACTCCTTTGACCTAATTCCAATAGTATACACAGGAGAATGTTCTACTAAAATTAGCGCATCATTAATAATATTTGCCTCTTTTGAAAGCTTATGACGATCTGCCAGTAACTTTTGCAGCTTCAGGGCAGATCTATAATTCATATGACCAGCTTGCAATACTTTGGCAATTGTACCCATTTTTACATGCAAAAATGTGGCGTGAATATGTTATTAGACCTGCCTTTCTTCTTCTTAACGTCTAACGTCTTCTGTAGTTTTCTTCGTTAAATGTTTGTAAAGTAACAGGGAGGCCTGCACAACAGAAAACTTACATACAATATAATAACTCATACAGACGACAATTTCTTGAAGAATGAACGTTAATCTCATCTGGAAATATATTACTACATATGAGAAAACATATCTTTATCCCAGTTAGATCATATGTAGGCAATAAATTTTGTAACTGATTAATTTTTCCCACTAATTAGTTGAAAGTTTTTTGTAAATTATAATAGTATTTTATAGGTTATGTTATAAAACTGCAAATTAATGAATGGAAATACATGAGTGATAATAAGAGTAATAATTAAACTTTATATTTAGTCAAGGCGATCATTAAGCTATGTTCGTTGTCACATAAAAGTTATGCTTTAATAGGCCTATTGTATATTTTAATATCGTGTTACTTACATAAGCATCAGTAGCAGCGTAATTTTCTTGAGCACTGGATAATATTTGGGTGTTCCAATCACTTTTACGGACAGTGTCACTTTTATCAAGCTTCATTTTTAGCTAAAATAAGTAATAATACATCATATTATAGAATGTATTAAAAAATAGTCTTCTGCTTTTACAGAGCTGAAGACTGTCTGCTAGAGGAGATAAATAGATAGTGTGTGATTACAGAGCAGCCATTTTATGTTTATTTTTTTTTCATATCTGAATGTAATTACACTAAAGTAATGAAATAATAAAATTGTACTTGTCATTAAGAAACAATTGAATAGCTTTCATATTACGTCGATAAATTAATCCAATTTAACAATTTGCACAATTCATTCAAATAATTATACTTATAGGTTAGGGTTGGATTATGAAATCTATGTATACATGCAGTAACTGTAAAAAACAGTTACCCAGATTTTATTTAGAGTAAAGAAATACATGCATGAAAAGACATGAAATAATTCGTAAAACGTTGTTTATCTTCACTGTGCAATAGGTTAAAATGTATTAATTCGAGGTGATCCTTGGGCTTTTTTGCCTTAAGCTTTCGTTAGACCAAAAATGTTACTATACTCATTTTCTTAAATGAGTATTTTCCCTTACCAGAGATACACAGTGAGAGATACAGTAAAAATGTAGCAACAATCGTGGGCCAAAATTATTTGTTTCCATAGTTACTATAGAGCAGAAATAACATGTGTTACAGTTATTTGCTTCCCTAGTTACGATGAAGATCTAATTATATATTTGTAACAGTGTTTACCATAACATTTAAATTCTTGAATTTGTTTTGTGTTACAGATATAATTATAAAATTACAAGTCTCTCTTTTAACTTGAAAGTATGTGAGGAAAAATAGGGTATTTAGAATAGCCAAAGAGCAGTAATGCACATAGACTTATTCTTGGAGATACAGTATTACCATTGATATGTACGTTAAAAGTGTTCATTTCGACACATTCCTTCATTACTCAGGTATGTGACAGATAAAATAACACATAATACTTCTTACTACACTGTGATCCACTGTCCACACATGGTGTGTAATGAACAGGAAGTGAAGAATAAGCAGATCAAAATTGGAATGATGTTTAAATAAATGAAAGGTGATGTTTTATTATTACTATAGAAGCAGCATCCTTCAAAGCTTTTAAATGGACGACAGCTATGATGATGATGATGATGATGATGATGATGATGATGACTATGACGATGATAATGATTATAGTAATAATAACAATAACATATTAAGATTTATTCCATTACCGGTACTAACTTAAATATAACAACAAACAAAAATTCTGAATATTAAGCATAACTGATTTGAAAGTAGTTGTAGTGGTTCCAGTCAATTTATCGGTTATGTAGGTAATACAAAAATAATGCAAAAGGTAGAATCTACTAATATTACAAATATTTGACATTGAAGTCTTCAATAAAAATCTTTGTGGCTTGACATAGACAGACCACCAATAAACAACAGAGAAAACAATTGACTGCTACAACAAAAACGAGGATGATGATGATGATGATGTAGTTACTACTTAAGTCCTAAATGCTCGTAAGAAAGGAGGACAATTCGTACCGGAAATGTAATAACTGAAAATACCACATACAATTATGAGGTATTTTCATTTACATGTAAGCTTTCTGTTATTAGTTACAATTAATAAACTTCAAATCTCCCAACTTTACTTCAGTTTAAAGTCAATAAAAATGTTTAACTTTTAGTCCTATTATATTTTAAATATTAAAAGTGTTGTGAAGTGAATCGAAATCAAGAAAAAGTCAATAAAACTACAACCATAATATTTTGCAATTCATTTTGCGTAATTTTCAGAAAAGTCTGTGAATATGTTAGAAATTTAATTTTTCAGTCGTTGACTTTACTACTTTATATATTTTGTTAGGTGTTAACCTTTACATAATAAATTGTGTGATGTATGAACGTTTTCGTTGACCATGTCAACATCATCAGATACACTCTGTCATTTTATAATATCAATACTCTCAATGTTATCTACACAATTCACATACAATACATGTTTACTGTCATATGAAGGTAAAACCTATTAAAAATTATATGAATTAGTTTTATAATGTTGAATTGTGGATACCCCAACTGTCAACAATTAAAATATACTTATATTATCATGGGTATATTCTTTGCAAATCATCACATGTGAACGATAATATGAACGATGTAATGATATGAGGCTAAAAGTAAGATAAAGTATAAAAATGATGAGCTAACTCTATTTAATGCTTTACTATGCATGTGGGGATTTGCAAATTTGCAAATTTGCAAATCCCCACATGCATAGTAAAGCATTAAATAGAGTTAGCTCATCATTTTTATACTTTATCTTACTTTTAGCCTCATATCATTACATCGTTCATATTATCGTTCACATGTGATGATTTGCAAAGAATATACCCATGATAATATAAGTATATTTTAATTGTTGACAGTTGGGGTATCCACAATTCAACATTATAAAACTAATTCATATAATTTTTAATAGGTTTTACCTTCATATGACAGTAAACATGTATTGTATGTGAATTGTGTAGATAACATTGAGAGTATTGATATTGTAAAATGACAGTGTGTATCTGATGATGTTGACATGGTCAACGAAAACGTTCATACATCACACAATTTATTATGTAAAGGTTAACACCTAACAAAATATATAAAGTAGTAAAGTCAACGACTGAAAAATTAAATTTCTAACATACAACCATAATGTCTATATATCTCTGTAGTTTCATTATCCATATCTTATTTGCTGTGTTTTTAAGCTTAAAAACATTCAAGTTTTCATAAAATGACAGAATAAAAGAGAAAGAAATGAAAAAATGAGTGTGGCTGTGTCGGGGACACAACTGTGGGTTTTACGTGAATACATATCGACAGATCTAGAGTAGATCTTTCATTTGGCATCAAAATCAGGGTGCTAGCACATCAAAGTCAAAAAATATATATCTACTGTCCGAAAATTTTCGCACACGCCCAAAATAGCTGCCAGTTGCCATGAGCCCACACCAAGTTAATATTTGCATTGTAGTAGTATACCCAATTGAACGAGACCACATTTATTTCAATAAGTCACGAAGTTATAGTGTTGGAATGGATCACCCTGCAATGTTACATCGCTGTTTCTATCCTAGTACCCCATATATAGTTCTGATTTTAAAGACTTATTCACGTAAAAAAAATCAAATGAATCTGATGATCATATAATTTGTGATAGGGAATAATTTCTCCTATCAAGAACTTAATTTTTCCAGATAGCTAGGTGTTAGTAAACAACCAATCAGAGCCAACACCGCACCTTTTCTACAATGTTAGTGGTAATAACAAAATTAAAAGACATTATAGAACGCCATATTGATTATGGAAGGTATTACTTCATTTACATTACAATAATCTTGAAAAGTTATTACTTCATTCTTAAATATAACAAATGCAGTGGTTTACTTACTACGTGTAATACTAATCTATCCAGACTCCAATTCTGATCACAGTGTAAAACTTCATTAGCAAAGTCTCTCAATTCCACTACTCTTGATTCAATAAGGGGTTTTACAGTAACTCCGAAATCCCGACTCAGTTTCCATAAGTCACTGAAAATAATATTATTAAATGCAAATATATCAATTCTGTGTATAATAAATAAATAAATAAATAAATAAGTAAGTAAGTAAGAAACATATTAAACTTACTTTTTAATATTAACTCCAATCAGTTTCACCTTAGGATGTTGAAGCAAATGTATAAATGCTACTGGCAGATTCCTCATACAGCAGACCTAGTAATAAAGCATTGTATTAAGTTACATTATGTTGTCCTAACGTTTTCAGTCATTATCATCAAATCCAAGATCCACAGTTGACTTCTTGTCTCATAGAACGTATTTCCGAACAGGAATCTCTGGTAATTATATAAAAGTAGAATGACTGCTTTCATAATCAATATTATTACAACTTCTACAAGAAGTAACCTGTATGGTCATGGTCATTACTTACATGAAAAAGATGACAAATTTTCTCATTAACACAGATTTGAATCAGTGCAGTTTTACCACTTCCAGTTTTGAAATCAACTGGCCACTCCATATCAAATCCAAGCATCAATTTATCTTCAGAGACAGCCTGACTCCTATGCATAATAAAATACATGTTACGTCATGTGAAGAATAAAGAAATGTGACATCACAATACAAAAATTAAGTATAACAAGGAAAGATTGTGACCTAAAATGCGCGACATTTTAATGAAACTCATAGCAAATTGTAGAGTTTGAAGAATATGTTAAAATTCGCTCAGCGTGCAAAACTTAGAAGTCTTGGGTTCGATTCCTGGTGCCGGAACGAATTTTTCTCCAATAATAGATAAATATTTTACATTACTATAATATTTAAATTCTGTCATTGAATTTCACAGACATTTCAGTCCTCATTAATTCTAATCTGCAAGACTCATAGTCCAGTACTGTACATGTGAGAAATATTTTTAAAATGTGAAATTTGATGAATAAAATATTGATATCATGATAATGTTAAAATAAATACTCAACTGTAGAAAATGGTAAAATAGAAGGTGGAAATATTGAAATTTGAGCTTAAGTCCTCTCATGTACACTAATTTACATTATCATTTGCCTGCATAAATTTCTGGCAAAAATAATGTGCAACTAATGGATAGTCGTGAAACATGATAACACTGTTTCAAAAAGTTATGTTTTGAAAAAAATGGGTGACTGTCGATACGTATAACCTATAAAAGTATGGGTGTATTATTCAAATCGTAAAATATAATATGAGCTTCAGTAAAACATTACATTTCCAAGCCACAATCCCTCCACATAAGATTATTATTTTCGGATCTGGTATATCAGAGCTACTCTTGATTTTAAACATAATTATGTGCAAGGGTTTTGACGTTGTGCAATGCAAAAAGGCTAGAATTAATAGGCAGAGGAGAAGTTCATGATGAAGACTAAAATGAAAAAAAAAAAAAAAAAAAAAAAAATTGGAACAGAAATGGAGGATTGAAACCAAAGTAATTGGATGACAATTGTAAGGAATTACAAATGTAGAGTTCCCAAATTTAAAGAGATACAAAAATGTTACCAAATTGTAAGTTTCTATGGCCCATAGGTAAGATATGTAATCCTTTAAGAGTAAGTAAAAATATGGTTGGTCACTAACATCTTTCACTTACTGTACTTCAACCACGAGAAAGTCTTCGGGGACTGAGCCGAAGCGGGATAATGCTGTGAATGAATGTTGATGTCATAAGGTCACACACGTGGGTACTCTTATCTCTATTGGCTAGCTCTCACAGCACAAACCATAACATTGATACACACATATTGATACTACCCTAGTTAAGATCACGGTTAATCTCCTGGTCCTTTAATCTCTCCATACAGGAAATAACATATGGAGGAGAGTGCATGGTTTTTAAACTGACGTTATAATGGTAATATCGTCTATCTACTTCGTTCCAATAGATGACACAATAGTAAGCACATTCCTTTCACGGTTGATCTCCTGGTTGGAGAACAGTATGTGCCATAACCTTGGACTTTGTTAGTTTGGCAGAATGGAGAATCCATTTCTGAGCTGAGGGCACATCCGATTATAGTGTGATGAATTTTAAATATCCAGAAATGGTCTGAGTCCCTACCATTCAGTGGCAAGGTTTTTTTTTTAGTGCTGTAAATGTACAACATGGACCTCCTGTCTTTACTTCCTTTGTGAGGAAAACCATACTAAATATTTTTATCACCCTTTGCCAAGTTGGAATGTACAGACTTCGGATCTATTGGAAAAAATGGTAGCCAATCGAAAAGTATGTTAATAAAATTCAAGAAAACCATACCAAAATCCAAATTAATAACCAGCATACTGTATTTGCATTACAGTATGTAAATAACATGTAATTTGAATTTATTATATGACCATGATGGATCATATGCGGATATTATGAGGAAGGCAAAAAATAGAAAAGATTTGAGAATGCTGGGTTTGTAGTGAAAAACCTGCCATTTGGCAAAACACTATGTATGCATATGACTCTGTTGTTTTATACATTGTCACTTGATCTAGTTTTGAATATAGTAATGCCTACCAACTCATTTCTTAATATTTCTTCTGTGCTACATTCTCATATTCTTCACTTCAAGGAACCATTAAGTTGTAGACTTTCACCAGTAAATGCTTATAGTGAATGTTAAATTATTTAATTAAACGAAAAAAAAAAAAAATGTGTATATACATACATACTAGAGATTTGCATGGGCCAAAATTTTTAGGCCCGGTCCAGTCCAGCCTGAGCTGAACCAAACCCGAACCCGATCTAAAACCTGAGATTAGCTTATAATTATCATGGGTTTTGGATTGAATGGGGCCGTCTGATGCTTATCTACTAATATAGTATTATTCATCATGAATAAATTGTAACATATTAATACTATATTAGTAAGCATCAGACGGCTCCATTCAATCCAAAACCCATTGTACTCTGCTTATCGGTCAAAACCTCAACAAAATGAAATTATAATTATCAACCCGAGCCTGACCCGAAACCCAAAGACTAAGAGGTCAGAGGCCACAGGGTCAGGAACAGCTGCGAGAGAGATCACTCAAGTAGGAGTATGAGAAAGAATAATCTCCCAGTTTCCTAAGTAAAATGTCTAAGACAGAGAAGAGATGAAACAAATGCCGTTACAAAATATGAAGTCGAACTAAACACTAACTTACGATACTGATAGTCTACTTTTCTGGTTGGTTACCAGATGCACATCTAATTGTGCATGAATTAAAATCTTCGTATTATTTTTTAATCGATATATAATTTGCGAAAAGAAAAAAAAAAAAAAATGTTTCTTGCAGGCCCAAACCCGACATAGTGAATTTCAACCCGAACCCATGCAGACCTCTAATAAATACATAATACACATATACAACCTCTCTCTTCCCCCCCCCCCCCCCCCGTGTAACAGGTTAGGTAGGTATTAGAATTTTATATGAGTAAAGAATTCTTACATTAATTCTTCACATATTGCGCCACATTCTCCTACTGTTGAGCAGTAATTTATTGTGCCTTTGAATCTTAGGAGTGGTACATTACTTGTAATATCTGTAAGACTGTCTGACTTGCTATCACTGTCTCCTCTTCGAATCGTAGAAGTAGTTGCATCCTGGAATGAAAGACGCGAGTAATATTATTTCCTTGCTTATAAATTGAGCACTAACACATTATTTTAATCACTAATAATTTTTTTATTTATCCTAATTTCTTCCTCTCTCTCTCTTTCTCTTTCTTTTTAAGAGGCCAACTGATTAAACAATGATCATAAAGAGAGAGACCAATGTAGATATAAAAATTTGCAGCAAATGTTCTTTTTCATACTTTATCATGATCTTTTTCATGCATTTATAACTATACACTTCTGAATTCTAGAGAGATCTGTATTTTATATTACATTGCAATATTACTGTCTAAAATAGTATCAAGGAAGTCTAAACAACTCACAACATAAATTTTGGTAGCATGCGTTTTCAGTATTGCTGTTATAAAACACTAGTTTTGATATTCTGTATACGTAAAATAATTTATCCCAAGCTATTGGGAAGAATTCATGTTAGTGTCTATTTGAAAATTCATTTATCTGGTAATTTTCAGTGCTTTAGTTGGACCAGAACGCACTGGTACTGACTACTACCGGTACTCAAGACTGGTGGTAAAATTTGTTGAGGGAATACCGAAAGTTTCCAGGTTTGCTAAAATGTCATAATTCGTACCTTTACTCATTTTCTTTATGATATGAAACTATTTTAACATTTAATATTGATTTAAGTTGTTGACAGAAGCATTTAATGTGCTTATGTGTAAGAAGGAACTTTTTCCCTTGCCTTGTTTATGCCATGGGCCCGAAAATCCATTAGTACACTGGAAACCTGGTAGCTAACACAGTGGGCTTGAAATGTTGAAAATACTCCAGATAATCTTTCACTTTTATCTTCTGTTAATACGATAGCAATACCCAAAGCGGAATGTAAAAGAGTTTTCAACTCAGTGAACGCAATATTTTAACTCCAATTAGGTGCTTCTTTTGGTTAAATATATTGCGTACTTAAAGTTTATTAATCTAACTGGACCTCCTCTAAATCACTTTGATCAACTGTCGTACATAAAAAATTCTGCTTGTGTTCTGATAAGACGATCAGCAAATGGCCTTTTCTAACTAAACATCTGATCATTTCATAACTTTCAGACAATAATATTATTCAAAATGGAGATTCTCTCTGGGATATCTTTATGATATAAACTGTTTTCACATATGCATTTTTTTCTTCAAATTGAAGCTGCTTTAGATATTAACTGAATGCATAAGCAGGTCGTTTTATTTTCTTTTACCTCATTATAATCACCATCTTCGTCATTTTCATTTTCTTTTATTCTTCCTTTGTCTTCTTCATAAGCCTCATTCTATTTTCATCATCATCATCATCATCATCATCATCATCATTATTTTCATTGTTCAAACATAATGTCTGTTTTATTTTCAAACTCGTTATTAACTCGTTATTAACTTGTTAACTTAGTTTAAAATTAATGTAGAATTAGTGAAAAAAATTGTAGATATTCAATTTAATTTGCGGTAATTCGAAACTTTTTAACGAAATGTTCTAAGTTTTTATGAGTTCTGCACAATTCTAGTAAAATCAGTATCGATAATTACTACATAAAAGTGTATAGTGAGAAAGTAGGTTACATAAATACATATTACACCATTTATTTTTGAACTCTGAACAGTAGTTATTTTTCTTTCTCTTATGGTTGTTATCTGTCGCCTATAGAAGAGAGAATATATGGCTTTTGGATCAGTATGCCCAACTTATACAGCAAGACGTTGTTAATGCGAATCTAATGATGGATTTAGTTTACTTATTTGTAGTCCAGTAGCAAACAAGTGATTTTTTTGTGCTTTTATATGAAGGATGCTTAAATTGTATTGTCATATGACATTTATTTTCTCTGTTTGCTATAGTGCATTTTAACACATTTATTATAGATGCTTTAACTAATAAGCATGTGACATACAGAGGATTTTATTGACCATTTTTACGCGTAAAGTGTACTTACTATGTACTGGCATTAAAAATGGACAAAAGAAATAAGTGATTCAGTGTGCTTGAATATTACAACTTGATAGATAAAATTTTACTTGTTCTTGGATTTATTGAAAGGTTCACCTGAAATAGAAACTATTTCTTTGAAGGTGTAGTTATCAGTATGCAGACTAATGAAGGACTGACCTGTGGGAAGGTTCGGAGTTTGCTATTGGAAAAGGTCACAAAAATATTCACATTCCTTTGCTATCCAGAATTGGTGTGGAAAAAGTGCCGGTGCATAGGGCAACAAATGTTTTTCTATCATGCAAAATTAGTTCAAAACCAGAGTCATCATTTGTTATAAAATATTTTTAACTAATGTAATCTTCATCTTACGATGGTGGATGACGTATATATGTCCGTTGATGTGACATATTAATGAATTTAAATACTTTTTATAGTCACAATCATGCCATGGTATGAAAGAAAAATTTCACAAGTTTTTTTCCCAACCATAAGCAGTGCTGACTAGATCAGACGCTATGGATAGTACTCTATAACAGAGTCGCCAGTATGAAAGGATGATTCCAAGCCTTTGGTGTGAGACGAACTCGATAGCTCAGTTGGTAGAGCACCTGACCGGAGTGCAGGAAGTCGCAGGTTCGAATCCCGCTCGAGGTTGTGAAATTTTTCTTTCATACCATGGCATGATTGTGACTATAAAAAATATTTAAATTCATATTTTTAACGTATAAAGAATGTCATGAGAACATGATAAATGAAATGCTCTGTATGAATGCATTGTTGTAATGTCATATAGAAACAAATTGACTTAATAAACCTATATTTACCTTATTTCTTCCCAATCTTCTTATATTAGTACTCACTGAACTTCTTTAATTCCCTACTCTTATAAAAATATTTTTTCTCCTTGTTCTTCTTCTGTTTCTCTTTACTAGGTATGTAGTTTCTTTATGAACTAGGTTTTGTTCTAACATGCATGCAGACGAGGAGATTACCAACTCCATAGCTTATTAATTTTTCTGATGCTCTGTCATGTCCATCTGCATGCAAACTGCAGTTTTTGACTTGCATTAATATCAGTGGGCCAGTTCAAAAGGTAAACAAGTCAAAATTGGAAGTTTTGTTAAACCTCCATTGGAAAGCTTCATGTTGCTGTGAAAAATGAAAGGCTCATTGAAATTACTCCAAATTCTGTTAATGATGTTTTGTATATAATACAGGCTAAGTTTCAAATTGGAGTATGTTAATTGAATTTTTCACAACAACATGGAGCTTTAAAATGCAGTTTTCTCAAAACTTTAAATGTTAAGTTGTTTCTTTTTTGAACTGGTCTGTTGTTGATATACATAAATTGATTTTGGTTAACCCTTCTCTGTGTTATGAATTTATAAAATTGAAGGGTAAAAAAAAAAAACCATAACTTAGTCCAAAAAATGCAAATTTGAGATATTAAGCATGTGGTGAGTGTATTGCAGCGGCCATCTACTGAATTAGTTGTTAGTGGGGGGGGGGGGGGAAACATAGTCCTATGTTATAGGAGTGGAAATTTTCAGTTTTTTTTCATAAAACAATCATAGTCCAAAGACTTTTTTTGTGAACAAAGCCATCGTCCAAGACGATGGTAGCATTTACAGATATCCCATTCATATCATCTTGAAACATTTAGGCCTATCCATACAATTTTAAACTGTAGCAGACTGCTTCTTATGTATGCGGCAAAACCCACCTCAGAGAAAATAGTTTGCACGTGAATAATTGTTGTATTAGTTATGGGGTCATCTTTAGGTGCAGAAGTAACTCCATTGAAAAAATGTAAGGAACAAAAGGAGAAGAAACAGGATATAATAAAGAAAAAGAAGATTAAAGGAAAGGCACATTTCAGCCACAACAGAGAATTTTTTCTTAAAACAATCATTGTTCCCAATTACCTACATTTACACATGTATTTCTGTTAGGCAATTTAAGTTATAAATATACTTCAATTTTTTCAAGTTTCTACAACACCTTAAGAAATGGCATGATGAATTCATACTTCAAATGTCAACAACACCCATGCCAGATAATTCTTTGCTTCTCCTGAAAATTTATGTTTTTGAACTATGGTTGTTTTTGAATAAAAAAAAAAAAAAAAACTTCAATTATTTCCATATACGAATAGTAAGTTTAATTCAAACATATTACTCAGCCTTATTCTGGCGAGATTTGGATGAGAGTCCATTCAATAAGCCTATATTCGGAGGAAGAAATTTATTCTGTCATTGATCAGATATTTGTGCTAGTTGCTATTTCATGCCTGTCAGATTGGGAAAAGATGATGATGAATTGATAACAGAAAACTGATGAAATTATAAAAAAAAACTAGAATGTCTTGAGAAAACATGTTCCACCAGTTTTTGATCACTATACAGTAAATTGAATTTGAATTCAAGATTTTAATCGGGACTCCAATGTAGTTAACTATAAGGTTAAAGTTAAGGTAAATAATAGCTCATGTATAATAATATCCAGGGCCGCCAAGAAGGGGGGGCAAAGGGGGCATATGGGCTCGTGAGCGGAAAGGGCCCGTCAGATTAAGTAGGTCTGATTACTTTTTATTATCACGGATTCATACCAGTACTGTAACATTTTGTAAGAACATTTGTTACATGAATCTGACATATTAACCAACAATAGTAGAATTAATACAAATTACCACTTCATTATGTAAATGTTTAACTTTTAGATAATAGAATATCAGTTTCCCTCGTTAAAAATCATCGTCACGACACTTGAGCACTCCAGGATTTGCCTGAAATATGTTCCCGTTGCTTGTACCAAATACATTCAATTGGCTTGTCCTCTTAACTATCAACCCCTGCCGGCCCACCGCAATATGCTAGTGGACTCTCCCAAATTGCAGTATTTTCAAAACTCAAGAATGGAGAATGTGTTCCCATTGACTGCCTAGTGTGGAGTGAAACAAATCAGGGAAAAAGTACAGTGACTGATTTGTTTCACTCCACGCTAGCCGTTTCTGGGAACACATTCCCCATTCTTGAGTTTTGAAAATAATACTGGAAGGACTCTTGTTCCGTCACTTAGAAGGTTATTAGGCAGGTTGGGGGTAATTTTTCGAACAACACATTCAATGACACAATTTGTCTGCCACTTTTTATAGTTTTCCAAGGTCGCATGTTATTTGCCATTACTCAGAGTTAGGAACTGGTATGTGTAAATTTGTTTCACTTGCACATATTAACACATCATTTTTACTATTGTTTGCTTGTTCTGATTCAATACTACTGTTATCAGAATTTTTTTCTAAACAGCCACAACCATCAGTATTCACTTCTAAGCATGAACTGTCTTCATTTTTGACAACCTGAACAGACGGACTTGAGATTGGTTTATTTTCTGCACAGTCACTAGCAATGCTCAATTTCACACCAACTTGAAACAAAACAAAGTGAAGGAAATAAAAATGTATTCAGAGTAACAATGTGTCAAGAAGGATTGAGTAACCTTGGCCTCCTTAGTCTGGAGAGCGATCTTGCTAGGTCTTTAAATTTTGATGATATAATTGATGATTTTGCATCACTGAAGTCAAGGAGAGTTGTTTGTTGATGTTGGCCTGCAAGTTAGAAATTACAGTTGTTTAAGAATAGTGTTTTATGAAAACGAAACGAAACAAACGACAATGAACGAAACACTATGTAGGTCCTACTGAAAAAGAAGCGTGATGACTATAAAATATTGTGATAATGTGAAATTTTGCTCAATGTTTTCAATGTAACAAAAGTGTATATTTTTAGATTCGTATCTGTGTATGGGGTTATCTTTTATTTATTTTGTAAATAATTATTATGGTCAAAAAATTGGTAACTCGTCATTTTTAACTTTTTTTTCAATGGGGCCCGAGCACATTATTGCACAGGGGCCCATAAATCCTGTTGGTGGCCCTGATAATAGCGGTATAAGAAGTGCATAATAGTGTTTGTATATCGTCATTATCATGATCATAATCATCATAACACAGTGATGAATCCAGCTAAAAATGGTCAGTAGCTTATTATTCGTATGAAGTGCATATTTTAGAATCAGTCAAGTCATTTTTGCAAATTAAAAGAAACGATACATCTAAACTTCTAAAAAGTTATCAATTTCGCAAATAAGAGTGACCTGGATAAAAGCATATAGACCTAACATTTCTGACAAGCGAAATAGTTCCGACAAAAATTGCCCTGTTCAATATTACAGTCCTATTAAATTGTCAAAGGCTATAATAATCTACAAGTTGAAGTCAAGGTGTGCAAGAAAGTGACTTCTGTCAGAGCACTGAAAAAGTGAAAGTAATCATGCAGTACTGACGTATGTGTGAATAAGTGAAGGAATACTTTTTCCAGCGGAGGTACAAAAAATAAGTAATTGGTCAGCTAACGGCGCAATTTCGCTTAGGCGCCCAGCTCAACACCACACGTAGGCCTACATATAATTTAAAGTGTATTGCCTATTAGACCTACTTATGAAACTGTGGCAACAAAAAGATCGCTATCTTCGATTTAATTCAGTTATTATAATAGAAGACGTCCCTTTTCACTCCTAAACTCAATTAATTTAAAAAATTCGAAAATGTTGCTTACAATATCATATGATTAGGCCTAATCATTCAGTGAGTAACAAAGTAACTGCAGTTTGTATGTCTAATAATATTGTGAAGGAGTGTGTGAGCTTATTTGCATGCATACATGGTTTAGTTTGAGAAACCTGTTCATTTGTTAAAAGTAGAGTAATTCTCCAGAAAAGCTACACTAAAGGCTATACTTCTTTTTTCCGTTTCAGTGGCTTTTGTTACATACATAAAGTCATAAGCGGTTTTACTTAACTTACTTGGCGGCCACAAATACCTTCAACGTGAATATTATTTAGTGTCATACATAATTTATTACTTTAAGAACGTATGTTATGCCATTCTAATCTCTCACGTTTTCTAACCTAAAATTATTGAAATTTAAAGCTAGGGAGCATTCATTGTGTTCGTACTAAGAGCAACATTTTAATGTTCATATGGCAGATTTTATTGAATGTTATACAGTCAAACTGCTAATACTGAAAACTGATATATGGAACACGTTTATTACTAAAATATTCAATGAACCAACAAATTTTCCATCATTAGTAGGCATACTGCGAAGTGCGAACCAATATCAACGTTTACATTATTCTGTCAAGATACTTGTAATTGTATAATAAAATTCCTTTTCAACTCATAGTTGTATTAAAATGATTAGCATTAAAATGTACTGTGTAATATACCAAATCTTCCATCCATGCTGGAAGTTTCCTGTGGACACTGTGTTCAGCCATTTTGTATTTCCTTCCAAATTATAGTAACCAATCCGCTTGTTGTTTGTATAATTTTTCTGAAACAAATTGATAATTAAATATAATAAAAAGCTTACTATATAATAAAAAAAATATATACATTAGTTGTGTTGTTTTACAAGTATAATATCACGATAAGTTCAATTTGTATTAGCATACATACACGAAGGCCCGGCAAATTTAAACGACACTTATGGTAGGGACTGACAGATTTAATGCCTCGTTAATTTCAACACGCATAGTAGAACGTGAAGTGAAAGTAAAATGGAATCGTTTTCTAAGTTAAGATGAAAGTGGAACTAGGATACAAAGAGATTTGTTGAGAAAAAAAGTTTTAAAAAAGAAATAAAATATCTTTACGTGCAGGATCGTGAAAACGGATGTATCGCTACGCCTCTACCGTATATAGCAACAGTCACAGACACACTACCTCTTACTAACATGCTATACTAATATTACGATCACGTTCATTTTTTGTTGACATTCTATCATGTACCTTATATGATTTTCTACTCCCCCACTCCACCCTCATCAAAGGACCCAATGTGGGTTAGTGCCCTAGATTTTCTGTTGTGTACAATTTTATTAGGTAGCAAGTGACTTTTGAGTGTTGTTTAGAGTGGAATGTACGCAGCATAATCTCCAGACTTTAGTCATAGCCAAGTGACCAACTACATCACGACTGCAGCCCTGCACTGACTTCAGATTGACATTTTTACATGTGGGGGAAGAGTGAACATTTGTTTCAAACAAACAAAACACGTGCTTCTGACATTTACCCCCACGTCCTTTGGTTGCCAATCAAGAATTCTATTCACAGGAAGAAGTTAAGAATTGAGTGGAAGTGATTTCGTGAATGTGCACATATTTTTCGTTCTGATCAATATGTTTGTAACCAAAAAAGCAAGTTTATTCAGTGAAATCTATCGATGCTGATTGTAAAGAAGAGACGACTATGGTGGTGTGTGACGCAGAAATTGCTAATTGGAATCATTATCTGACGTGTGTACTTCTTCTGGTGGTTTTCTGCTTTTCCTTTGGATCTCCAGTGAACAATAGAGGTAATGAATTTTTCGTTGTAATTATACTTCACAGAAAGTTTCCTGTATTATCTGTCTTCTAGAAATTTAAACGTAGTCTGTACATTGTTTGCGTGATTTTGTGGCATATGCAAATGAAACATAAATCAATAGGATTTAATTTATTTTTACCAGAACTTGGCACAATTTCACGTATTTGTAACGAAAAGGATAAAAATAGAATCTTTTGACATTTATAAATAAATTTTGCTATTATAAAACAATGTGAAAGTGTTGCTTTTTCCTCTGACGATGAATCGTACAGTATACTGGTACGTTAAAACTTTTGCTATGTCGTATTCAGTAATGTATAATTTCGATTACATTTGGTAAAAAATGCTGAAAGTTTTCAACATGAACAAGATAGCATGTGGTGGGTGCATTTAAAAATAATTCATCTGAATAAAACAAGTGAAACTAATATAGCATTTTTTTGGAAGGTGAAGGTAACAGATATGCTAGTTAATGGTATTACAGTTATTCTCTCTATCATTCGTTAACAAAATATTAATTTTCTTTCTTTCTCTTTCTTTCTTTCTTTCTTTCTTTCTTTCTTTCTTTCTTTCTTTCTTTCTTTCTTTCTTTCTTTAACCTCTCCTCGCATTACCGACTTGCAGTACAATCCAGTATGGCGTAGAGGAGAGTATTATTTCTTGACCAACACTAGACAGGATCACATTGCGAGCCTTCGGGTCGTATTTGATTAAAACATCAATTAATTGTTTTAATTTGTGTGACAGTAATTGAAACAATATTGCTTGAGAATTTTATTTATGAGTTTTTTTTCGCATTTCGTCGCTGTGTGTTTTTAAAAAAGATTTTGCAGGAGAAAGAAAAAAGCTTTGTTACTTTTAATTCCCTTGATTTTCAAAGCTACTTTCGATATAATTTCAATCATTACAAGATAAATGACGAAATTATACGGAAAGTAGCTTTCGAAATCTAGGCAATTAAAAGTGGCAGTGCTTCTTTCTTTCTCCTGCAAAATCTTATTAAACGACATAGCGGATTTTGGAGGTTCAACAACGATTTATAGGCCTAATTACTTTATTTATTCTCAGAATAAGCCTATTTAACTATTTATAAATATTGCACTAAAATATATGCACATGTGTAACGAATAAACATGGTTATCACTATTAACGCCATTGATGCAAGTGCCTAAAATTAACACTGATGTTCTTGTATATGTCAATATAGGCTGTGTTTTCTTTTACTCTATGTCTGCCTTTCATTAGATGACTAATAATTTGTTTGAATTCATCCAGTCTGTTGGCATTGCATTGCAGTTAGTTTTTAATGAGTGGGAATGCCATACTTTTGACCGAAATACGATAGTTTTGAGCCGCGAGTCTGGCATCCGTCCCTAACCTGTGCGTCCGCCGAAACCACTACTGCGTACACAAGACGAAAAAACCTCTAGAGAAGGAGTTCGCAGATCGTAACAGACCAAGTCATACACTATCTTGAATTGATATGATGGTGATGAAGAAGAAGAAACCATTGCTTTCGGGACAAGTAGCTTCTGTGTTATGTTTTATCGCCCAGCATAACATAGATGTAAATTAAAGGTAAAGTTATACGCCACAAAGGCGCTTGTAGAATATAAAGATAGAGCTCCATGCTTTCATGATCTCGGCACTAGAACGAGATGGTGTGAAATTGTATTTTGTACTTCGAACTGCATTGGATTTGCTATGTCTGTAGCGTGGAAAGGTGGTATGACTTGTCGAAGAAATTGAAAGTAGTTGTTACTCTTTTAAGAAACACCTCTCGGTTCTGAATTCGATTTCCGTTACGGAACTTGTATTAGGGATTGCGTAGGTGACTTTTGTCTTATGTTTGTACTGTGGCTATGTATATCACATGCCAAGTAAATCTCGCTATTTGTGACTGTAGGCCTATGATGTTAGTGCATTTTCCTCGCCCACACCAAAATGATCAGGAGGCAATATAAAAGATGAAAAAATAATGGAAAGATCTTAATTTTTAGGAACAATCGAAACGAAATCTCCCTCCCCCCTCCAGTTCTAGTTTGGAGAAGCAGGTTCGGTAATCAAACTTCCGAACTTACTCAATATACCGGTGAGAAATGTTCTATTGATATTTTGTTATAATAAAATTGTAATGGTTTGTTAATACTTGAAGCAAGTAAAGAAATAGGTTTTGGAAGTAAATCCCGAAAAGACAAAGTATATGATTATGTCTCGTGACCAGAATATAGTACGAAATGGAAATATAAAAATTGGAAATTTATCCTTTGAAGAGGTGGAAAAATTCAAATATCTTGGAGCAACACTAACAAATATAAATGATACTCTGGAGAAAATTAAACGCAGAATAAATATGGGAAATGCATATTATTATTCGGTTGAGAAGCTTTTATCATCCAGTCTGCTCTCAAAAAAGCTGAAAACTAGAATTTATAAAACAATTATATTACCGGTTCTTCTGTACGGTTGTGAAACTTGGACTCTCACTTTGAGAGAGGAACAGAGGTTAAGGATGTTTGAGAATAAAGTGCTTAGGAAAATATTTGAGGCTGAGAGGGATGAAGTTACAGGAGAATGGGGAAAGTTACGTAACGCAGAAGTGCAGGCATTTTATTCTTCACCTGACGTAATTAGGAACATTAAATCCAGACTTTGAGATGGAGAGGGCATGTAGCACATATGGGGGAATCCAGAAATGCATATAAAATGTTGGTTGGGAGGCCGGAGGTAATAAAACCTTTGGGGAGGCCGAGACGTGGATGGGAGGATAATATTAAAAGGATTTGAGGGAGGTGGGATATGATGGTAGAGACTGGATTAATCTTGCTCAGGATAGGGGCCGATGGCAGCTTATATGAGGGCGGTAATGAACCTCCGGGTTCCTTAAAAGCCATAAGTAAGTAATGGTTTGTTAAAGGAGAAAACGGTTTTTTCCAAGTACTCTGTTTTGTAAAGGTGAATAATAGTGTAAGATTGACAAATTCGCATGAGCAAGATTACGGGACGTGAACAATAATCAATCGGACCAGCTGCATTGAGAGTTGATACGAGTGATGACGTTAAATTACTCGCAATTAGATAACAGAAATATATGGAGTTGATGGACTTTCTATCCACGAGATTGTGGTATCAGATATGCGAGTATGTATGAGCGCTTGAACCTGGTAAAGAATCCTTTACGCAGCTTCGTCCGTGTGCACATTAAATGTTGTTACTGAAAATTAAGAATCAATTTGTGGTCTGAACAATGGCTACTATTCACCGTAGTAACGTAGTATTTTGCATACAGGGACATCATTTTATTTTTACTACAATTTTTATTGCATCTGAGTTTTTTAATGTACTTCACTCCCACCCCGTCTACTAGTAAACTTCCAATCGTCCTCCACACAGAACCAAGGCCGCGTATGCAGTCAAAGTCGCCTTACGGTCATAGTAAACATTACTGAAGTAGTGAGTATAGTACGTTCCATAAATATGATCGCGTTTTCCAGTGACGAAAAAGCTTTCAATATTGAATCATATTTTCGCACAGGTACTGTCGTCCGTTTGCCTACGTCGCACTCCGGTTTCCCTCACCCGTGTCTGCTCGCCCATCTGTAAAGGCTATTGGCTGGGCTATCTTAGCTCTTTTCTAAAAATATTGATTTCTGTTAGGAATTGGAAGTCTACGTAATATTATACAACTGTTTAAAATAACTTCAATAAAAGAACCTCGTTAAGTAATTAACTGTCACGTGATTTCCCCTCTTTCTACGTCCCTGCAACAAAACCACTTGGACGGACAGTAGATAGCATGTCTGAGTAATTTTATCTTTTCGGATCGGGCAGATTGAATTTACAGTACGTAAGGTACTCTTTTATAGAGTAGGTACAGAATTATTTCAACATGAGTTACTAGTAGGTACGAAGGACGAAACTGGTAATTGGAATTAGGTACAATAGTCTATAGTGCGATAATGTGCACAAAAGAACTGAAGCCTGTATCGAAATGAACGACCACCATTTTCAAAGAAATTTTAAATATCCATAGGGCCTATTATGATTATTTTTCAATTTAACTTCATTCTCTATATTGTACACTAATGTGATGCAGACAGTATAATATACACTGCATAATGAATACGTCCGAATGGATAGCTCACTTCGTGAGTAAAAACATTTATTGTTAATACAGTACTGTATTTTTATTAAACAAAAACCTAATGAAAATTATAAAACTCAAAATCGCGATATCTCCTAGTTTACGTAAATGGATGAACTACTTTTCTTCCCTCCTATACCTAGTAAAGTGATTTGTTTGTATTTTACGCCATTATCACCGAATTCAAGTCGTGGAAGGGGGTAACAAACGGTGTTTCCAGTTCTCAACCGTTAATCCAAAGGTATATCCAGGTTAATATTAGAAATGTTAGTAAAAATAAAATGATGTCCCTATATAAAAATGAAAGTACAGGATAGACGAAATTGTTATTAAATAGTTGTTCAGTGGACTGTACTTACATCCCTTGCACTCTGCACGAGCGAGCATGAGAGAGTGTAGCTAGTGCATTCGGTTGGAAAACTATTTAATGTAAATTATTCTTTATAACTCTGAATCTGCCAACGTACACTCGACGTTTTGTAAGACTGCCAAGCACTCTCCTTTTGGCGTTCCTTGTAAGTACTAGTCTCGCATGAGTGCAAGAATCCGTTCCGGGTCCAGCCCTTGACTAGCCAAGCCAAGTATTAAGGCTACCACACACAAAAAGCTAACCCAACAAGCAAACATTCTGATAGAGCAGATAAAAAAGTTAAAATTTTTTCTTCCACTATGTTAATAATGTCAAAACAAGCGCTTATACAAATTTTGGCCACTCCACCGCAATTACGAGGCCGTCCAGAAAATGATTTTCCCTGATCCCGTTTACAGAAAGAAAGCTCAAATGCAGGGAAAGATTTTATTCAAACAGATAAAGCAATTGTTGCGCTATTTGTCAACATATCCCCCACTGGAATTGAGACCATAACATGGGATCAATTTTTGTATCCTTGTGTCGTAGAATTCAGTCGCCTGATATCGGAACTAGTGTTTGACAGCCGTCTGCACCTCTCTGTTGATCCCATGATATGACAAATGTCTGAATTCCGATAGGGAATGTATTGAAAAATAGCTAAACAATATTGCTATGCCTGTACCAATATTTTTTTTCAAATGAAATTGTGTTTTCTTTGTGTTAACGGTCCCTGGCGAACTTCTTTTTTATGGCCCTCGTAATTGCGGTCGAGTGGCCAAAATTCGTATAAGCACTTGTTTTGGCATTATCAACATTGTGAAAGAAAAAAAAATAACTTTTTTATCTGCACCCATCAGAATTTTTGCTTGTAAGCTAGGCTATACTAACCAATGCTATGATGTGCTATGACACGAAATGGTAGCTAAGTTAAGCTACACATATGTTTTAAAATGACAGCATTACATCCATTTAACATTTGAAGAGGTGACAATTTTAGGTATTAGCTGCTGTCGTGGAAGATGAAGAAAGAGAAAGAAACCGACTGCTTACGTTCATAGAGGCCGAAATCAAAATTGACTGTTCGAAATGAGCTCATCATTATGTTAGCAATATGAACTTTAATGTACGTAATGTAATACATTTAGTTCATAAAATGAAAAAAAAAAAAAGAAAAAACATATTACTGAATGAATAAGCAGATTTCCATTGACCATAAAATGCTTCATTTACTATAATTTATCAAAATGCGCCACTGGAAAAGCAGCGAAATATTTTCTGATTACATGTATTTTCTATATCAGAAAGTTTGTTTTTCCATGTTTCATTCTTTATCGGGCGAATATAAATAAGTTCATTTTTATAATTTTTAAAGAATTTCCTTCGAAGGAGAAAATCTCTTACGGAGTTTGCTGTAAATCTACATATTCGAACTTTTTAAAATCTGACGTTAGCAGTTAGATAGAAAGAGGACTTCATGACATGAGGTCATTATGACGCTGGAACTCAACCTAAGGTAGCAGAATAGACATGCGTGCCCTAAGCGGGATTTAAACTCAAGAAAGTAACTTTTCACGTTGGGTTTCTGGCGCCTTGTCAGCCTAATTGAGTTGTGTTGATATAAAGGAAAAAAATTGGGACGGTGTCGGGTGTAGTTCCTGGGTAACTCAGTCGGTAGAGCATTCGTGCGTTAAACGAAGAGTCCCGGGATCGATATCCGGCCCCGGAACAATTTTTCCCTTGAAATTATTCAAGTCTGCTTCACAGGGAGCTTTACCTGAAAGCCAGATTTGCATAATTCTTAATTCTTTCTTAGTCGGTTTAACCTTCCGTTTTTCCGTGTTACACGCCACTGCGGATAGGGGAAAGCGAATCACTAAATCACACACTAGACATCTCACAAGTGGGGGCCTCGTTGGTCGTGTGATTAGCATGGCACAGGGCCACCGCAGAGGCACCACAGGACAATCAGAAGACAACGGACGAACACCCAGTCCCTTGGACGGAAGATACAATTTTTTCCATTACTCACATCGGGAATCGATCCTCGGACCGCTTGGTTGAGAAGCTAGAATTATATAGTACAGTATTGGCGCCTCATTAATGTAATTGAAATGGCAAGTCAACTTTAAGACAATAAACCATTCGACAGTGTAAATACATATGCTACATATGTACTAAATTTTAAGAAATATTAATGTACTCTCTAGGGCCTATTTATGTATGTATGTATGTATGTATGTATGTATGTATGTATGTATGTATGTATGTATGTATGTATGTATGTATGTATGTATGTATGTATGTATGTATGTATGTATATGTATTTTTATTTTTTACATCACCGGTCCATTCCTAGTCAGCTTTTCAATTCTTACGAAAAGAATCTGATGTTGATCCTGTGGATTTTTGCGACGCAACAAAGGTCGTATGGCTGTAGATTTTCTCAAAGGACTTTGATTTTCCCCACTTTACTGTCGAAATCATCTCGTGTACTCTGAATAGCTTTCGTGGTTTGATAGGGTCATTAACTAAGTAATTACGATCCATTCTTAGAGTCCTACATTGTGGCTTAAGTAGCGAGCGGGTACGGCTGCAAATCCAATGGGCCAGGTTTCAATTAGCCCCAAAGAAACAGAGATTTATCTCTGTCATTCGGACTTTGCGATTATCTTGATGTGACTTTGACTTACGCTGACCACATCATCACTGAGTCCCGCTACTCACGAATACTTAGTGTTGGCTCAACATTGTCACAAAAATGAAGATGTAGCGAATGAAAGAGCCAAATATTTAGGAGGCTAAAATAATTGTACTGACGACGGCCTGTAACTGTAATTTTAATTGTTTTAATTTTAAAATAATTGCAATTTTAAGATGCAGGTCAAGTACTGTGCAATTACGTTCTTATTCCATGTAATTGCACATGAAATGTTTTTTTTATAAGTTCTATCGTGAAATTTATAACGTACAATTAAAACGCGATTGTGGGATGATAACAAAGACACGGTATTCTAAATCGATTAAGTTTAAGCGTTTCTTACCGCGAACAGGAGAAAGAGTTACACACGAGTCATTCCTTTGACCTGCCAACTTTAAAATATCTGTAATATCTGAATGATGCATGTTTGTAATTAGGGTTACTTTCGAAATATTGCGAACATTTTCTCTAATTTTGACATATTTATTTTCCAGTTAATTATCAGTATCTTACTACAATGAGCTGTGGTTATTATTTGATCACTATTGTCCGAGGGCCTCTCCCCATTGCCGTGTGTAGAAGTGGCGTAATCTCTCCTGCTGACCGGACGATTGAGATGTGGTATTAGTGATTAATAGGTTATTATTAGCGGTTGCGGTTGTAATCAGACGTGTCTATGATCTTATCCGTTAGAGGCTAATGATAGGTCACTAGGCCACAAGACTTTCCTTCCCATAAATTAAAACTTACTTTAAAGCCTGTTCACGTCAGTGTAATTAGCTTCGAATTAGACCTCTGTTATTACATAGGGTGTTCACCATGAACGTGCAACATTTTAAACATACACACAGGTAAAGGAAAAAATGTATACACATAATACAATGCATGGAAATGATTGTAAAACTCACAAAGTTTTCAGTTCAGTACACTTGAATATGCATGCTCCTTGTAGTACGAAGAATGTCTATAGTCTGTCTCGATTTCACGCTATGTAGCATGCAGCATATTTATTGTGACAGATGTATGGCATTTCTTATGCACTCTTTCAAATCTAGTGGGGTAACATCGGGAGAACGTGGGGGCTAAGGAATATAGGACTATCACACCATCCAGCGATTTGAGAATGTCTCATTTAGATAATCTCGGACGTCACAACTCCAATGTGGCAGGGCACAGTCTTGCTGAAAATTATGGCTGCATATGTGCTACTTGGGCACAGTAAAAAGCGGAAGCATGTTCAAGTAAATGTTACCAGTGTTAGTGTTCTCAGTTAAAAAAATGGTCTAATCATGTGATTGTCTAGAATGTTCAGTGAATAAAAACGGCCCAGTCATGTGATTGTCTAGAAGACCACACCGAACATTAATTTTTGGACGTCAAATCAGTAGAGTAGGAAAAATAATTCCACTAAGAAATGTACCACCCATAATAGCCGTAATTAATAAACCTAATATACCTTTGATTACCACGCACATCTGAATTTTCGGAGCCCCAAATCCGCAGAATGTGGCGATTGATTTTTCCTTTCAAACGATCTCCGCACATTTTCATTAGTTTCTTTCTGCATACCGTGATTTCCACCTCCGTGTCCTTTCAACACACTACCGTTACCCAAAAAATTATTACATCACTCTTGATAGTCTTAAATATCGGCGGGTCCTTATTGTACTCACGAAGGAAGAACCTTTGCACTTGAATAACTGATTTTGTCTCTGCATTAGGAGTCGCCAGTTTATAAATTTTTCATTGTTGCAGCGTTACTATGGCTCTGGCAACATCTAGGTGGTGTTGGCTCTGGCATGTGCTACGAAATAGCTATACATAAACTTTGTGAGTTTGCGATCATTTTCCAAACAATCACAGCTATTTTATAAATTATTCATTGTTGCAGCGTTACTATGGCTCTGGCGTGTACTACTAAATAGCTACATAAACTTTGTGAGTCTGCGATTGTTTTCCAAACAGAATCACAGCTATACATCCTGACATTAAATTAAAAATAAACTTTCAAATGTCGAAGGTTCACGGCAGACACGCTGTACTTCTCTGTAAAGTTGTTCGAGTCTTTTTTTTTCCCTCCCTATTTCGAACGCACCGTAGACTGAAGATATTGTACGTAATACTTGTCGGTGGAATTTATAATAACGAGATGGTATTTTGGTAAGACGCATCCGATGATTCGCGGCGGTATTGCCTGACATTCGCCTTACAACTGAGGAAAACGTCGGGGAAATCTTGAGAAAGGGAAGAAATGGGAGGATGTTCTACAGTCAATATGGCGTAACTACAGCCGTACATACGGACATACAGGTAAATACTTCCCGACTGTTAAATTGTAAGTATTTTTAAGCAGAAAGTAAAACCACGTGTTTACCAGTGTATAGACCCCATAGAAGTGCTTTCTTTGGTTCTCTTTTTCTGTAGATTGACTATATTTATTCGTTTTCTCATCTTTCTTTCTTTCTTTTTTGTTACTTAATCTTTCGGTTCATCTACTTCTTTATTTTTTCTATTATTATTATTATTATTATTATTATTATTATTATTATTATTTTGCTGTTACAGTTTCGGTGGACTTTGGAGTATTTTATCAGCGTTTAAGTTGCGGCATATCTCTTGTGTACACCGCGGCTAATATGTTTTCGTTCGTGTAACTTTTACAGGTTATTAATTTTTATATTCTATATAATAAGATATTTATAGAGAACTTTGCTAGATCTTCTCCGTGCTTGATATAAATTGATTCCTTATTGGGGATCTTGAATGAATTGAATTTCAGGAGGGAAGCACTACGACTCAGCACTGCGACCTAGAAGATCTGTTGCGCTAGCCCTCAAGCTAGGCGTATTCCCAACCCTCACCGGCTGACTTCACTAAGGTTTGCATCGAACAGGCAACCCTACTCGTCCTAGGCTAGCCTCCTCCGTGCGTCGGGGAACACCATGGGATGATGAATGAATGGTGTTGATGCCTAAGATGGGGAAACGGGAGAACCCCGAGAAAACCCCAACTGCGACCTCGTATGCCACGAGTGTCACTATGGATTTTTCACAGGAATAATCCCAGGCCATAATGGAAGTTTAATAATGAACGTCAGCGTGACAAGCCGAAGGTCTAATAGTCTAATCATTCAGACATCGCAGGGGCATTTAGGATCTTCCTAATACTAGATCGAAGCACATAGGATTCCGCAACCTGAAGCCGGCATGTCGCCGTGATTGTCAAGGTAACGGGGCCACAACACTGGCAGTGGAAAAAGTATCCATTCTTGACACAGTGGTTTTAGGTTGGTTGGAGTGCCGTCGTTTTTATGCAGCTTTAAAACTGTACTTCACCGAAGTGTACTTGACTGCTGGCAAGTATGCATAACTTTCAACTGTTTTCGTATCCTTTGTGTATGTTTTATAGTTTGACAGCTTCAAGTGAAACTCCGTAAAACACGCCAACTTCTGGAATCTCTCTCTTTCTTTCTTCTCTCTCCCTCGCTCCTCGTCATTCAGTCACCAATCATCACGTAAATATCTGAGAGGGTGTGTGTGTGGGCATCGCGACCAATAGAAGAACCACTCTCCAGTATTACCACAATAACGGATTCTTCATTTTTGCCTCGACTGTCGGCTAGGTATGCTAGCATTGCAGGCAACTAGTCAACCTTTTAATGTGGACCTGAACTGTGAGTGGATCAGCGTTAGCAGGTTTGACAAACTGTGAGTGGACCTGCAAGTACATACATAGTACATAGTGCTCTCTCCCTTCCCCCCGTGCTTTCTCACTTGCTCCTCCCCAAGACAGCCAGCTCTCAGGGTTTCAGTTCGATTTGTCAATCTATAGATTAGAACTGATTTTGTCTTTTTCTGACTTGAAACTGTTGTGGGTGGATGATGAGACTCCCATGGTCTGGAATCGGCCTTCCCCAAAATTGATAACATTGATTAATTATTATCATATTTGTAACGGATATGACATCATTACCACAGGCGCTATTAGAACCTATGAATGTGCGTTCCTGTCAATGATGTATTTATTTTATTGGGTTATTTTACGATGCTGTATCAACATCTAGGTTATTTAGGTGATAATGCCGGTGGAATGAGTCCGGGGTCCAACACCGAAACTTACCCAGCATTTGCTCGTGTCAGGTTGAGGGAAACCCCCGGAAAAAAACCTCAACCAGGTAACTTGCCCCAACCGGGAATCGAACCCGGGCCACCTGGTTTCGCGGCCAGACGCGCTGACCGTTACTCCACAGATGTGGACTCAATGATGTATCTTAAGCCTTGTTTATACCATGACCGACGAGTCTGCATGTAAGAATGAAATCGAAGTAAAGAATAAACACGACTCACTGTAAATAGGCCCGGCCCACTTGAGATAGGCCTATTTTCACCTGAAAAAACTGACTTTGGAGAAGTACCAGTTTTGGAGAGCTTCCAAGACGTGAGGTTAGCTATGCAGAGCTCTTGACACCTCGTGAAGTGAACCGACTTAATTTCTCGTGGAGAAAAAACTCGGCCAGTTTCGTGATTCTAATTGACTGATAGTTAAAATCAATTGAAATCACGAGTCAAATTTATTGAAAATTGATGCATTGAACAAGCATAACATATTGAAGAGAAATTTTTTTTTATTGCTTTCTCATTAATAGGGCAAGGATTTATATGAACAAAAGAAGTCTGATATTGCAAAATCAAACCAAAAATATGCAAAAACATACAAAATCAATTTATTTAACATATCAAGTATCGGTAACAATTTTGTCAAAGTTCCGGATACAACACTGTGCGCATGTGCAGTGCTTGTATTTAGGCAATATGGGAACACATGTTTAAACTTCTTACCTGCATACAAGGTGATTCTTGTCTAAGAGTAGGCCCATATTTTGTTCCTAATAATGTACATTTGAAATTGTTAGAGAAAAAACAGTTTCCGAGAAGATAAATTTTAACATATTCGATTTTATTAATTTCACATTTTTGCAAGTTTCTGGTTTCCGATTGACATAACCTTTGCATTCTTAACTATCAAAATACAAATTATAATATTTAAATAAATAGGTACAGCTGTCAAAAAAAAAGTGGCCGCACTCGTGAACAGCGAATATTTTCAAAGTCCACTTCGGGTCGCGGCGATGTTACACGATGCATGTGCTTGTACAAGCAGTTCCTGAACTATGAAAGTGTTCCATATCTGCGCCTCGTAGACCAGCGGTAGAGTGCTTGTTTAATGATTCAAAGGTCGTGGGTTCGGGCCTTCTTCAAGTTTTCATTTTATTTTTTAATCGTTCTTTAGCGATGTAAATGATATTCAAATTATCATTTATATCCAGTTATCGTTCTTTATGGATATCACGTTATTTATATTTTGTTATCGTTCTTTAGAGATATGAATAAAATTCAGGTCATCATTTGTATTCTGTTATCGTATTATAACGATATGAATAATAATTATTATTGTATCTCCAATGGGGGTTAGCCCTATTATACATATGTATGTTAGGGCTATAGTTTTATACACAAAAAAGATAAGCATAAAGAGAAATGGAAAAGAAAATTAAATTAGCTTACGCGATGTAAACAAAATATAAACAATCCGTAAATTAGACATTGCGATTGCAAAACAAATATCAGGTATCAATTTGAAACATACAAAAATATTAACAACACACATACGTAACACTTCTATAACACAAATATGCAGCTTTCCGTACCATACATCATAAATTAATACACAATAGTCACACAAACACAATCAAACTATAATTACGACATTGCGACGACATCAAGCATCCCATAACTGACTCACATACATAACAAATCAAGCATCCGTTACAACACATACACTTCAACATAGTAACCACACTTTTAAAAGTTACAAATTTGGCTCCAAGAAGAATAAATAGGACACTGTTACTAATTACTATTCTTCTACAATTTCTTAAATACATCTGTAATAAATCTGTGAAATTCCGATATGAATAATATTCACGTTTTTATATTGATATCGTTTTTTAGCGATTTAAATAATATTCAAGTTATCATTTATATTCTGTTTTCCTTCATTAGCATTATAAAACAATATTCAAGTTATTTATATTGTTATTGTTCTTTCGCAATATATTAATTATACAAACCGATATTTATCATTTATATTCTGTTATCGTTCTTTAGTGATACTGTATAAATAATATTCAAGTTATTTATATTGTAATCGTTCTTTAGCGATATAAATAACATAAATTTAATATTAGGTTTGGAAAAATCCAGTTGCATAATACTGGTATTAGTTTTTCTTGTTGTATTATTACATTATACTATCTTGAACCACAATAAAATGAAAAGGAGTAACGAGGAATTGAACCTGAGACGTTGACATCTAAATTCCGACGTTCGTCCGCTGAGCTACGAGAGCAAAAGTGTGGAAACATTTTCGGAAAAATTGGCCCAATCACACTCTAAGATTTTCTGATGATTCGTAGAAGCTAGTCCAGGATGCGGGGGGGGGGGGCAAAGGCTAATTGAGATTTCCCGGTCTCTGACCGGGTCAAACATCCTGATAGAATTAATATTTAACCCTTGCCGTGACTTTCGGTGAAGTCCGGAGGGCCCAATTAGTCAAATCCATTCTCCTCATCTCCACGCTTGGGCCCCCTGGAATTTAATAAGATGCGAAAGAGATAGGCCTAGTGGTGTGCGGAAAGCAACGGGATGTTACCGCATTTAGGCCTATCCTTCCCAAGAAAACTGCAAACATGAACAAAGGAAGCTTTTAATAGAAGAAGAAGGATCTTCTGCGGACCTCTGGAAAAAGAACTAAGGAAGAGACTAGTGAAGTGCTTTGTGTGGAGTGTGGCATTGTATGGGGAAAGAACATGGACATTACGACGAAATGAAGAGAAACGAATTGAAGCATTTGAAATGCGGATGTGGAGAAGAACGGTGCATGTAAAGTGGACAGACAGAATAAGAAATAAAATTGTGTTTGAAAGAGTGAGTGAAGAAAGAATGATGCTGAAACTGATTAGAAAGAGAAAAAGGAATTGGTTGGGTCTCTGGTTGAAAAGAATAATAGACGACATTAGGATATGTGTATCATATGCGGAGACTAAGAGGAAGGCAGAAAATAGGAAAGATTGGAGATTGCTGGGTTTGCAATGAAAGACCTGCCCATGGACAGAACATTTATGTGTGTATGTTCAGAATGCCTGGAATATCGTGTCTAAGAACAGTCGCTATTTGCAAAGACTAGTCAATTCCATGCCCACTCGACTGCAAGATGATCGAGATAAGAGGAAGATAGACTAAATATTGAATTGTGGCTTTTTGTTTTGTTTTTTGAACGCTTAATTGTTTGAATGTTTTAAGGCCGACGCCAGTAAATTTGTTATGTTTATGCCACGAAAGATATTTTATTGAGAATAAAATCTTTTTTCTTTCCATTTGCAGCCACAATATCATAATGATAATGATAAAATCATGGTATAATATATTAATGAACCTGATGTTAATTACTAAAATAATCATAAAAGAGAAAGGAGCCATTATGTCTAGTTTGTCTCTCTCAAAAACAGAACAAAAAAGGACATAAAAAGCACGAGGTTGTAGTCGAACGCAGGACCTCATGAATAAGAGGCCTGAACGCTACCATTATGCTATCGAATAACACACAGTATACTTCAATTATAACTGTAGATATCAGGCAACGTGGTCCAACAACATGTAACATCGCCTGTCTCCGAATTGTAGCGAAGATACCCGAAGGGAACTTTGTTGCAGGAGAGCGGCCACTTTTTCTTTTGACAGCTGTACATGTTTTTCACAAAAATCGCAGAACACGGTCGTTCCGTCTTTCTCCGTCTGTCCTCAAGCCTTCTTTATTTGTTACCCATTGCTTCTGGGTGCACTACGCACTTATCAGAAACATTGTTACAAATCATACGACTTTAGGAACTTCATTATTTACAAATTAATAAAAAAATTGATTATTTACAGTTTAATTATGCATCTTAATGTGCAGTTTTAAAGAATTTACAAGAGCGGCGTGATCTGTAACAATATTGTTGTGATAAATGTGTAAGAAAAATGTAATTTTGTAGTTAAAAAAAATTGCATGAAGCAACTATGGAATTTTAGTTTCAAAATACTACTAAGTAAAGAAATGATACTCCTGAATAGTTGAATCTTTATCTGTAATATTCTTTTACTCTTAAAACTAAAGAATAACGGTATTTTATAAACAAATTCAAATTAGTATAACTCTGAAAATATTGAGATTAGGACACACATGTTTGTGATTTTTTTGTTCAAAATGTCTTCGGAAATAAGCTCTGTAGGTGACGGTAAATCCTCGTTAATCACCCTGTATAACAGATTGATCAGCTTAATGGACTTTCAAGATAACCACTTTTATCAATTTCACTATGCTGCCATCTAGTGACTGCAAAAGAAGTCGCGTTATAAGCGTTACAACCTTTAAGGAATTGCATGGAGTAATAGCTTGCAAATGTACTTCCATGTAGCGATCGTTACCAAAAAACGCCTTTTCGACAATGGAGACTCTTGTGGTTCTCATTAAATTTTATGTTGCATTTCAGAACATGGAAATGACCAATCTGTTATATGTGTGTGATCAGGGATGATGCTGTGGATGATGGAGGAGGCTTGACCGAGCAGCAAAACCAGCATGCAACTCAGTCCATAACTGGTTCACAAAAAATCTATTTAGACTGTGTTTACGGATGCCGCCGTGTATCTCCCGATAATAATTTGTCAATGCCGGGACCAATACCAGGTGAAAAAAGTCTGAATATTAGCGTAGAGTAAACTCCATGAGGAGTATGAAAACGAGGAAGGACTTATAAAAAAAATGCACTTGGAAAATCTACGTTAAGTTTTATCACATAGTGTAATATGCATTTCTGTGGTAATGCAACTTCTTTACCATGATAGTACACATTTTCGACAATGCCGATGTAAATGGTTGCATTTGATCACACTTGGCCGCTTTCCACGCTGCAGGCTAGAAGTTTATAAGCGCCACTTGACTCACATGTTAATATTCAAAGTACTAGCCACACTTTAGGCCTTGAACTCGATTTTCTCATATCGTCTGCACGATTTCTCGAGAACAGTGCACGTGTTATTTTCATTTTAGATCTCTTATTTTCCTTATTCCGAAGAAAGGAAATAAAGTTTACGTTTATGTTGAAACACTTATGTTTTCTTATATTTTTTCACACTTACTTGTTAGTATCCACCTCTCTTTTCTGGTTAAATGGATGTATTTCAGTGAAACAGTGGTATAAGACATGTTTTTATTGGTTATTTAAGGACGCTGATCAACTAGATGAGAGATGATATTTGACAAAATGAGGCTGAGGATTCGCTAAAGGATTACATGACATTCGCCCTACAGCTGGGAAAAACATCGAAAAAATCCAGCCAGGTTATCAGCCCGAGCGGTAGTCGAACCCACGCACGATAGGAGGTTCGAATCGGCAGGCAAACGCGCCTCTCGCATGAACTACGTCGTTGTCTCTAACATATGGCATTAAATCACGTAGCCTATCACTAGTGGAGAAGTTCTGCATAATAATGATGTCGATATTGGTACTGGTAGTAGTTGTGTGGTTGTAATAAATTACGTGATAATAGTGATGGTGAAAACAGTTAACGATGATCATGATAGTGATATTTTGGTAATAGTTATCAAGGCTACACTGGTAGTGAAAATGATGATCACGGTAGTGGTGAAGTGGCGATGGTAATGGTACTGGTGGAGATGGTGACGATGATGGTAGTAGTGGCGATGGTGATGATAATATTAGTGGTGGCGATGGTGACGATAATGGTAGTGGTGACGATGATGATGGTGGTAATGGTAATGGTGGCGATGGTGACGATGATAATGGTAATGGTAGCGATGGTGACGATAATGGTAGTGGTGGCGTTGGTGACTATGATAATAGTAGTGATGGCGATGATGATGATGATAATGGTAGTGGTGACGATGGTGACGATGATAGTAGTGGTGGCGATGGTGACGATAATGGTAGTGACGGCGTTGGTGACTATGATAATAGTAGTGATGACGATGATGACGATGATAATGGTATTGGTAACGATGATAATAGTAGTGTTGACGATGGTGACGATGATAGTAGTGGTGGCGATGGTGACGATAATGGTAGTGATGGCGATGGTGACTATGATAATAGTAGTGGTGGCGATGATGACGATGATAATGATAGTGGGACGATGGTGAGAAAAACAATGATACTTGCCAACCTTTTCCTGTAAGCTCACGATATATTTCCATTCGTTATTACTTTTTGTCAGTCGTTTTGTCTATACAACTTCATCATTTTCACTTTCTCTTCTTTTACGCTTTTCACAGTTACACATCTATTGTGCAAGCGTCTGTTTCGCGTCCATGTCAAAGCACAACTGAAGAACATAATATTTTCTAAAAATATATTACAACCCCTGCGGACTATAATAAACTCTTCCAAGTAGATTATATATACTGTATATATGCGCAGACACCTCTTGTGTACAGAAATAGACTCGTTCAATTGTTATTTATCATAATGGCATAAGCATTTCCATGGAAATGGATATCAAATTTCCGTTCCGTTCATTTTTCTATTAGGCCGGGATTACGATCGACGTTCGTTTGCGTTACGTTACGTTGCGGTGAAGTACGTTGAAGTTCGACAAATACAAGCTCCGTATATTTCATTACGATCAACGTTAGAATGAACGAACGCATGACGGCGTTGATTCTACATTGCCAAGGACAAGCTTTCACAAACGCAAAGAAACGTAAGTTGAACGTCAACCAATCACGAATCAGAAGCCCTTCATATATTTTCACCTCTTCTTTCGTTGTAGATGCGCCATATTGCTACTGAAATATTAAATAAAATCATATTAATTAAAAATTACATAATACGAGAAACGATCTTTGATTGAATATGTCACGTCACATGAACATATTTCCTCTATATGGGATAAAACACATTTTGTTTAATATTAAACATTATAGGCAGCAAACATGAAAACCTTCATAACACCTAATTCAACAATTGCATTTCGTATCTCTCCGTAGCGTAGTGGTCAAGAGACTTGTAGTGGTGTAGGTGGGCCCTGGTTCGAGGTTGGGATAACTTACTTTTTTATCTTTTTAATAATTTATTTACATTATTTTAGATATGTTATTTTATTTTAACCCGAAATAAAGAGGCTTTTACCTCACAAATAATATATTCGGGTAATTCGCACTAGTCCAGCTACTTAGTAGGGAAGATTGTTGTACCTTCAGCAGTAGGGAAGATTGTTGTACCTTCAGCATAGTATTGCTTTGAACATTTTTTTTTCTACCTAGAGAACTCAAACTGAAGTAGATTGTAGAGAAAGTCGCTCAGTAGCTCTAGACGTAATTTCGGTTTGATTTATTGCAAAGTGTGAGTTCTGTGGACGAAACAATTTTTTTAGTACCAGAAGTAAACATTTCGTTCATTGATAAATGTTTTCTAACACAAAACCAAGAAATAAAATCTCAATCAGAGAAGCCTACTCTAGTTTATGATGGGAAATATATTTTAAATATGATTGTCAGTTTTTGCAGTTATATTCCCACGTATATTCCATGTGTCCCTACTTACAAAATGGTATATTCCAAGGTACATGAACCTGTTGTACCTTCGAACACATTACACATCTCTTTATTTTATTTTTCCTCCTTAATAGATCTGTAAAACACGAAAATACATGCAGGAAGTTGTAAAGGAAACTTCAATAATTACTTCAAGCATTTTTCATTTAAAATATTTCATTTCTCAAAATTAAAAAAAAAAAAAAAAGGTGAAAAGTGTTTCAAGGTACAACAGTCTTCCCTAGTATATGGTTTTATTATTATTATTATTATTATTATTATTATTATTATTATTATTATTATTGTTGTTGTTGTTGTTGTTAGTATTATTATTATTATTATTATTATTATTATTATTATCATCATCGTCATTCTATATTATTCTGTCGTAAAATAATTTTGTAATACCGGTAGGCCCATTGTATTTGTCTCAAAGTTACCATAAAATTCAATGTTTATCATAATCAGCTGACTGAGTGACGTGTGCATTTCAGTACTCATTATGGCCGGCAGAGCGTGATAGTTGTTACGAACGTCGATCATAATACACAGCCTCTGAACGTTCGGTAGAAATTCAACGTACAGATGAACGCAACATAACGTAACGCAAACGAACGTCGATCGTAATCCCGGCCTTAGTGTAGATCGAATATAGACGTTACTTGCCAAAAAAAGAAAAGCGTTGCATGGATAGGTAACAAAAAAGACTGTTCACTGACTGACAGTTGATTAAACAGGTGTCCAAAACTTCGTTTTCGGTGTAAATGATTCTGAAAGCGAATATTTTCATCAACATATTGAAATACATGCTGTATATTTTTTGCCCCATCACTATGCTTTCTTTGCTTCGTATGATTAGAAAGTAAAACCAATGAAACGTCACACATCTTGCAGCACACTTAAAGGGAAATGACCCTTGTTTGTCAGCCATCTTCGAAACTTGTATTTCTGTGCATGTGGATTTCGCCTCGTTATATAATTGACAGAAGTTTTTCTTTCTTGGACATGTTTACAAATAAATAATCTCGAATAACGATGAGATCTAGAACGTGTTGGCCGCTTTTCAGCATGTCTTGTCACGGATAGTAAACGTCTCCGTCATGCTTTAATTTGTTTATTCAACTAGTCGCAAGTCAGACAGAGAATTGTAAATATTGGCGTGATGGAAACACTGCAGTCTTTTAACTGTTAACATATTGGATTTCTTGCCGAATTACTGTTGATTCAGATATCTTTAGCCTATTTACATCGAATCCATGTTATAAGAAACATTAAACAAACACCTGTTTTTGCGATGGTTAGACGGGTGATGGGTGTTTTTTAATAATTTTTCTTGGAGACTAACATAGACATTTAATTCAAAACGAACTGTAGCATTACTACATATTTATTGCGTATTATAAGAAAGTGAGGTATGCTTCCAGAGAAAGTAAGTTTGGAGTAAGAGTATTGTACGAGTGAGCAAAAAGACTCACTACATTCTGTTTTCATTTTTCCAGAAAAACAAATATGTGCATTAAAATGTGTCGGTGATACTCATATGACATTGACAGACCTGTTTAAGAGGGAGAGAAAAGTTTTCAGCAGGGAATGTGGTAAAGACATGAAGCGAAGTGGGAAACTCTCCAGTCGGTGAGAAACTTGTGCTGCCGTCGCCGAGTCAGTGGATCGATCGCCGCTAAAATCAACAAGAAAACGTGCCGCGATCTACAGTGCACTATCATATAAAGAAAGACATGGAAATGAAATCTTTTCGCCCGTGACTGTAGATAGGGATTTGGACAGGTACATTATATAATATGGCTTCATTATGTTACTAATGGTTTTCCGATGTGACCGCTCGTTGACCCACATGAAAGCCACAAGTTTTCCCTCCACACTGAAGACTCTCGTATCCGCGTCTTGCATTTTTGGAATGACTAGGAATTTCCGTGTATTATGGTTTACCTCAGGTCCGCCAGATGTCTCCCGCCTTGATCATACCTCGAAGTACGTCTGTCATTGTCATACTACACCGATATATTTTACATGCAGAGATTTGTTCTGTAGGAAAAATAAACAGGTGTACTGAGACTTTTTGCCCAGTCTGCACATGATGCAAGACCATCTTCCTATTATAAATAGATTGTGGATAATTTTATGCAAAAGAAATTGGAAATATGCATGCATAAATGTAGGTTACTATAATAATAATAATAATAATAATAATAATAATAATAATAATAATAATAATAACAACGTGATTTTAGCCACCGGCGTAGCTCAGTCGGCTAAGGCGCTTGCCTGCCGATCCGGAGTTGCGCTCGAGGACGGGTTCGATTCCTGCTTGGGCTGATTACCTGGTTGGGTTTTTTCTGAGGTTTTTCCCAACCGTAAGGCAAATGTCAGGTAATCTATGGCGAATCCTCGGCCTCATCTCGCCAAATACCATCTCGCTATCACCAATTCCATCGACGCTAAATAACCCCGCAGTTGATACAGCGTCGTTAAATAACCACCATATATATCGTGACTTGCATTGGGTATTTTGATTTGTTCCGTCCTTATTCTTGTGAACACTATAAACAAGTATTAGACAATTACAAGTGAGCCCTGTGACTAAGGTGCAGCCGACATGCTTAGAACAGTCAATCCCATCTGGAATTTAACCCGTGACTTTCCGCCTTGCAGCACAACGCCTTAACCGCGACGCTACCGCGCACCCCAATATATACAACATGAATGTTGTCCGAATTCTCATGGTAAGAATAGGTAGGCCTATAAGATTGTGCAATAGAATAGTGATCACTTACTCCATACAGTATATCGTCGGCCTGAGTAGCGTAGTCGGTATAGCGCTGGCCTTCTTTCCTCGAAGTTGCGATCCCGGCCCAGATCGAGGCATTGAAGTAGTGTACTTAAATACGATAGGCTCATGTCAGTAGATTTACTGGCACGTAGCGAGACACGCTGGCGACGCTGATATAACCTCAGCAGTTGCGAGCGTCGTTAAATAAACCTTAATTTAATAATTTTTTACCCTCCGAAAAGTCAAATGGTGAAGTACAACAATTTTCCGGACACTCTAACGAAATCATTCACTGATAAGTGTTAAGAAGAGCGCTCTCGCGCTTCTGGAATACCCTACCCAGTGACATCAGAGACTGTCGGAATTTAGTAGCTTTCAAAAGCAAACTTATTAATCATTTTCTTACTGCGTAGAGTAGGCTTAATTTTTACTTAATAAAAGAAATGCTTCTCTCTTCTTAACTTTCACAATAAACTGTCTAGCTTTTATTAATCAGTTAATCTTTTAGTACTTCAATTTTTATTGTATTTGTAAATTTAATATTAATTGTAATTATAATTGTACCGTAATAGTATACTTAATACTGTAGTTGTAATCCCCTGGTAGAGGGGAAGAGAAGGCCTGATGGCCTTATCTCTATCAGGTTAAATAAATAAATAAATAAATAAATAAATAAATAAATAAATAAAAAGAAGAGAAGGGATTGGATATAAAATGGCCACGGACAGTTAATTTAATACAGTTTTACATAAAAAGTGTTTTTTTTTTTTTAGTTACGACATAGCTACAGCTTCAATTGTAAATGAGACAGCAATGTGTAATTCACTGATATTCATTTTTTACAAGTCCCTTCACTTTTTGTGTATGTACAGTATATTTACCGTTTCGTCAAAGACTCGTTTAATAGGAAGGGATATAATTGTAATGTGTCTAAAAATACACAAGAAACCTTTAATGCTTTAATTACTCTTTCTATTTGCAGCTCTCATTAAGATTCCATTTTAATACGACACAGCTGAGGGCACTAGCGTTTGGATTGTTTATACTTAAGTGGTGTTGAACTCACTTTAAACGGTGACTAATTTCCAAGCGTGTTCTGCATTTTTTTACATTCGACTTAGCTTCAGGAACTTGGGAACTGACGGATGCTCCTACTAAATCTTGCTTTCGCTTTTGGACGCCACTTTCTGAATATTAGTTACGCCCTATTATGTTCTCGAAGGTGCTAACTGCAGTGCAAGACATTTACTGCAGGCTCCTTTCCCACGTGCCATTGTTTCAACTGGTAAAGGTGTTCGTATTTTCGTGTAATTGTGTCGTATTTACTATTTTCACTGTTGCTCATCCAACCATTGCTGTTGTCCTTGTATAATTTTAACACGTTTCATCCTTTCTCCAGTAAAGCAATTTTAAGCTTGAGTGGTTCTTATTCCACTACACGACTTTCCAGCTGGACGTTTTCTAGAGCATGGATCAGCGAATTTTTCAATGAAATTTCCTTTTTATTTCTGTCATCTGCGAGTCTTACTGGACCTTGAATAGGTCATGATGTGTGGATTCAGTGCGAAAGTGGTCTATCTACACATATCTGTTTAATTGAAGAATGGGATTAATGCGTGCTATTATATTTTTTGTTATGTTATTGTAGTTTAATTATTTCGTAACGGTAGAGAATACAATACTATTAAAAGTGAGAAAACCATTTGACACCCTTACGAATGGAGAAATGCATGGCGACCATCCTGCCTGCTTTCTACCCGAAAATTGCAAAAAGATTATTCTGTTAAGAGATCAACTGTGTCTGTGTCGCGTCGTCGTCCTTGTGTTTTCCTATCATTCTCCTCCTTTTCATCATCATCATCATCATCATCATCATCATCATCATCATCATCATCATCATCATCATCATCAACGATCGAGCTCTTTGGTCGTTCCGTTAATATTCTTAAGAGTGGTTCCAAACCAACATCAAACATTGATATGCAGAGAGACTCCTTGGCTGTGTGGTCAGCATGTCACAAGACAGCGAAGCCAAAGAGATAGTAACGGCGCCGGCAGCATATTGCATCGAACATTTTGTCTCGGACCGTCCGAAGTGACGGTGTTTACACGCTTTCTTATGAGGCTGCATCATACTGCATCGGACGAATGTTTGATGCAGTATGCTGCAGCCTCATAAGAATATAATCAGTGGTGGTGCGTCAATAAAAGCACAAGAGCACGTGGACATCTTGTTTCCGTTAATGTACGGCTAATCGACGTACCGTCAACGCGGGCTACGTGGACCCTTAAGGTGTTACTTGAACCCAGAAGAAAAAAATGTTTACTTACCATTGGAGTAACTTAGGTGAAAATATTTATACAGATTAAAGTGTGCAGAGAAAAAAGACCACAACTTTCGACACCAAACTGTTATTTTACATCGACTAAAACATTTTTTTCTTCTGGGTTCAAGTAACACCTTAAGGGTCAAAGTAGCCCGCGTTGACGGTACTGGGAATGTATAATATCCGAATCGAATAGTTTAAACTTTCCGCAACTTTCACAGACTTCTTGTATAAATTTGACAGCGTACATTTACATGAAAGCCGTGTTCTTTTCAAGGACTTGACACGCATGTGCTGGACAAAATTTTCTGTAGCTGGCGGCTGGCCACTTAAGACTCGTCAAGAGCAGAAGCAAATAGCTTACTATTACAAGCTATTTGGCAGAAGGCATTAAGTGAACATTGAATCTATCCTGCAGATGTCAGGTACGTCGATGCGTTCTCGAGGTAGGAAATAGTCTATATTTTAATCTGTAGGTGTCAGCACTTCTCGCTGTCGAAGTTTTATTTTGTATCGGTGTGTGTACAATGCTGCTACGAGAGTGTAGTTTGTGAATTACTATACTTCAGACACAGTCTACTATATACAGTCACGAAGCTTGAGTTTTGAGGATGCTAGAAACAATAGACTGTGACGGTACTATTTTGCATTGCCTGTAATGAGGATATATTAGCGATCCTAGTGGTGAGCAACTACATAATGTTTGCATATTTACTACGTATTGAGCTTCGCGATGTATATACTAGACTGTGCTTCAGGGTACTTTAGTTAGTTACATGTGTCATGCTATAATGATAATGACATGTCCTACAAGAACGTGCTGACCAAACAAAATAATTGGGGTTTCATTATTATTATTATTATTATTATTATTATTATTATTATTATTATTATTATTATTATTATTGTATTTAGAACTTATATGCTGTTTTTTTCGATAGTGAGATGTTAGAACCATAACATATTAAACCTATTAAATTTTGACTAATGGTTTCAAGTTCTCTTCGGTTTTGGAACACAAAATTGTGAACACACTTAATATTTTATCACGAGCCTCCACTGCGTATAATCACCGTCAAATCAAACTGTCCGAAACAAAACCGTCCTGTCTGAGACATTATCCGATGCAGTATGCTGGTGGCCTAAACAAATTACCTTCAAAGCGTCCTTATACTGATGAGAGTTGGAAATACTAAATGCAGAGTGTCTGTAAAATCATTGTAGGTTTTAAGTGTTTGTATAGTTGTAAGGAAACAATGGCGATGTGAAATAGTGACTAAATTAAAGAATAATTCTTCAGATTTTTACTGTCTATATGTAGGCCTACTGAAATTCAGGGTGGACTTCTCTGGTTGCCTGGCAGACGTCGTAATAAATCCTGCTACATACTATAAAGAACATCAGGAGTGACGAATGTTTTTTTAATTGGTTATTTGACGACACTGTATCAGTTATTAACGAATGTCATAGCTTCTATGATTTTCCCTTTCAGATGCTTAATATCGTTAATGGGTACATTGTACACCCTTCGTTTGTCATAACCCCATAAGTTAAAGTCCAGAGGAAGGAGGTCTGGAGAACGTGAATGCCATAGTTTTCATCCCCCTATTCCCGATCCGTCTCTGTGGAAATAATTTAGAAATTTCCAAACTAAGCCATGAAACAGTGCGGAGGACTACCATCTTGCTGAAAGATTACTGTACATTGACGTTTGGAATTTAGATTACTGCAAACAGTTTCAACATATCGAGGTAATTTTTCGAGGTTACAGTGGATTTCGCGAAGAAGAGACCAATCGCTTTATCCTTTGCAAGATCACACAACACATTAACTTTAGGTCTATTGTCCCTGTTGCGTTCATGTTCAACAGTTTATTTATTTTGTAAATGGCTAGTACTCATACATGACCAATGGAGTCATTGACTACAAACAGTAATAGGAAAATTTTAGGACAGCTCAAATAACACATCTTCATACAGGCGTCGGCCTAGGTCGGGCTGGGCACATTACGTGATTCTGAGAAATGAGCGCTGTGTGCTTCAAAGAGCGGGTCTCGCGAGCGGTGTGACGTATGGATACTGTACGTCATTCAGTGTCGGTGTAGTGGTGACTCTGCAGTATGAAGGCGAACTTTGAAGACGGAGCTTCCGCTCATACACTAAAGCGTCCCGCTACTCCCAATGCTTTTAATGTATCATGGGAGGAGGAGTTCTTTTTGGTAGAGAGCAGTGGATTAGCAAAGTGTTTAATTTGGCATAAAACACTCCAACTGATTAAGAGGTTCAATATCCAACGAAATTATTCTTTACAGCATGCTACTGAATATGACAAATATGTTGGTAATGAACGCCATAAATTAATACAAGTTAAAATGCTTCTCAGGTACATTATATTAGAGTATCTATTTGATATTTGCATTGCATTATAAGTTATTATACACTTAGTGATATATAATTTTAAATTATACAAGTATTATGATATATAATATATAATATTATATATCATGAACTGTAATATACTATACTATGATATATCATAATATTTGTATAATTTAAAATTATATATTACTAAATGTACTATAATAACTTATAATGCAATATAAATATCTAATATAATGTACCTGAGAAATATTCTCTTTAAGTTGTATTAATTTATGGTCATATCATATCTTATATCGTATCATATCATATCATATCATATCATATAAGCCTATCATATATCGCATCGCATCACATTATATTATATTATATTATATTATATTATATTATATTATATTATATTATATTATATTATATTATATCATATAAATTATATCATATCATACTATATATCATATCATATCATATCATATCATATCATATCATATCATATCATATCATATCATATATCATATCATATCATATCATATCATATCATATCATATCATATCATATCATATCATATCATATCATATCATATCATATCATATATTATATTATATTATATACTAGCCGTACCCGTGCGCTCCGCTGCACCCGTTAGAAATAAATATAAAGTAATTACATAATTAAAATAGGACATTTGATCCAGGGAACATTCGTGTTTGATAGAAGGATAAATCGTTTAATATGTTACTTAATTTAAATTGCATCCAAATAATTAAAATGCCATCATTTTGGTCCAGAGACAATCATTTCGTGCAATGACAATTCCTTTAACATGTTTCTTAATTTTTATTACATGCAACCATAGCTTAATGAAGATTGACATCATTTAGATTTAATGTGTATATTTTATTTTACTTGTTATAGGTTTCCATTGAATTATGATAATAACTTAATTTTAACCCTTGTTTTCTACGTATTCAGTAGATGGCGCTTGGCTCACTATGGTTCTGAACCCTTCAAATAACTTAAATTATATTACATATTATATTATATTATATTATATTATATTATATTATATTATATTATATTATATTATATTATATTATATTATATTATATTATATTATACTTACTGGCTTTTAAGGAACCCGGAGGTTCATTGCCGCCCTCACATAAGCCCGCCATCGGTCCCTATCCTGAGCAAGATTAATCCAGTCTCTATCATCATATCCCACCTCCCTCAAATCCATTTTAATATTATCTTCCCATCTACGTCTCGGCCTCCCTAAAGGTCTTTTTCCCTCTGGCCTCCCAACTAACACTCTATATGCATTTCTAGATTCGCCCATACGTGCTACATGCCCTGCCCATCTCAAACGTCTGGATTTAATGTTCCTAATTATGTCAGGTGAAGAATACAATGCGTGCAGTTCTGTGTTGTGTAACTTTCTCCATTCTCCTGTAACTTCATCCCTCTTAGCCCCAAATATTTTCCTAAGCACTTATATTATATTATATTATATTATATTATATTATATTATATTATATTATATTATATTATATTATATCAGAAGTTACTGTAATAACATTATAGCATTATGTCCACCTAGAGAAACTACACTTTCCAATGGAGAAAATAATAATTAATTATACAAATCAGTTAATTTAGCTTCCGATATTACTTCATACAAACACAGAAACATTCTTTGTAGGCTATCTTTCATAGCTTTCGATTGTTGCTATCCAGGGCCCCTTATAGACGAAGTCATTTGTTTTTTAATTCATTACACGGCCTTAGATGGCAGTTATTTTAATTTTAAAACTCATTTATCTCATTAAATATCAGTCCTACCAAAATTTTTTAAGGAATAAAACTTATCGCAAATTAGTTTTAAAGAAACTTTTGTTATGTAACATTTTTCACAAAAATCAATAATAAGCGAGATATTTCGATTTATTTAATTCAGGCCCCCTTATAACCCCCCTTTTAAATAACGTATTTTGAATGCCATATAGCCAATCTAAGTTACAACGAACTTAATTTATATTCCAATTTTAATCGAAATCGGTTCAGCCATTATTGCGTGAAAAGGTAACAAACATACAGACAGACAGACAGACATACAAACAAAAATTTCAAAAAAAGCGATTTTCGGTTTCAGAGTGGTTAATTATACATGTTAGGACCAATTATTTTTGGAAAATCGAAAATTACCAGAAAAATTTCGGCTACAGATTTATTATTAGTATAGATTAACAGGATGACAATAATGCACTTAGTGAATCGGCCATGAGAATTAGCTACAAAATTTGCCTCGAAATTGCAAAGGAATTGAAAACATTCAACGAAGGTGAATTCATCAAGCGATGTTTAATTATATTGGCAGATGAACTCTGTCCACAGCAAGTAGGGGAAGTGGAAGCCATATGCCTGTCTCGTAGAACCGTGGTGAGGAGATTGCAGTATGTGCGTATGGGTTATGTAAAAAGCCTAATGATTTGTGTGTGTGCATAGAGCGAAGTTTATTCCATTAAATTAATAAGAGTGTTATAAATTCTATAATGTGCAATGGATTGATGTAATATCCTTATAAACTATTATGTACTGACAGACTGAATGACTAGAACAACCGTGGCTCTTGTTACATTAATGCAGGGAAGGTAACTGTAATGCGAGTCCGCCACTGCGTGAGCGTTCTGCTCTGGCTTGGAATTGAAGTGCCTTGCGGAGCGAGAGCAGCTCTGGCCGACTAGACTGAGCCGCTCTCATGCCCGACCCTGGCCTAGGTGGTGCAGTCGGTAGAGTGCTGGCCTTCTGTGCAGGTTCGATCCCGGCCGGGTCTATGTCATTTAAGTGTGCTCTCTCTGCTCGTTACATAACGAAAAGTAGCCTAAATCGTACCGGCGCCGAAATCGTACCTCTATTAATTTTGAGGAAAGTATTGCATGTAGAAACCATCTAGGGAATTTTTCATGAAATACAAATAGAAACTGACACTCGTTCAGTTTCCCGCCTTTCACTCAAGACAACAGCTGCATTAAATCGTGCTTAATAGTAAGTTCTGATTTCTCATATAAGATTTTGTTACACTTTCGTAAGCTTTTATTGAAACATTGAGTGAATTAGTTTAATTCAAGTCTGCTTCACAGCGAGCTTTACCTGAAAGGCTAGATTTGCATAATTTATTTGTAATATTATGTTATCGTCAATATCGTCTAATGTTTGAGTTTTTCAGTTATTTTCTGATGTATTTAGTTTTCGTTCAGTATTCTTTGTCTGCAGTCTGCAACTGATTATATATCTAATTTGGTGTTCTGATAGTTATTTATGGTGGTATCATGATTAGCAGTCCTACCTTGTATTCGGGAGATCCGAGGTTTGGTTCTAACGGCCGACATCCTGACATAAGATTCTTGTGTTTCCCAAGTTTATGCAGGCAAATTTCGGAATACGGTCAATTACAAAGCCACGACTCGCTTCCTACCCAATCTTATAACCCTTAATCATCACAGTCAGTATATTATGAAATCATTTTGAGCGGTAGACAAGCCAACTGTCCGGTATGTACCGCAGAATGGTCAATGATAGTGCCCTCTGTCGGAAGACAACAGAGATAGTTTTGTGGCAACAGCTGAATCAGTGAACACGCCCGGAAAGAAAAAAACTTTCTTTCTGCATACCATATTTCACTGCATATAGAAATTATGGTATTGCTGTGATGTGATAGAATTTTAATTGCGTATCCTTTCAAAGAACAATGGGACTGATGTACTATTATGTACGTCACGTTGGACGGTGACCCATTTTAGAATGTTTCTACCCGCGTGGTCACGTGATGTCATTTGAATCATTCCACTTTATAGCCACCAGTTTCCTTATCATCTATATCGCTGGTAAAATTTAATTATTACGTTCTGAACTGTTTACAGACTAGTTTTATTCTATTAAAACGTTTACATCATAATTGCATATATTGTTAGACTTTCCGACAGTACCATGGGACACAAAACATATATTTTTTTAAGAATTTGTTAATAAATATAAAATATTTTTAAAATGCATTATTTAAAACTCTGCGAGCGGTACGATTTATGCACCTAGTTTCCTAAATCGTACTTAGAGGTTGCTTAAATCGTACCCATTTGTAAAATATACACATAATTTTTCAAAATAAAAACTAAATCAAAGGCAAGCTACCTGACGTCTGTTATAGTATGTTCAAAAATATATTTTTCAAACATCAGAATATGTTGAGCCAATTATTCTTCTTCTATTTCTCGTGAAAAAGCTGTATTCCCCCAGTTGACGGATCCATTTTCGGGACGATCCAGACCTCTCTTTACCTTGCCCATAAAATGTCGGTTGAAAATCTGTTTTGGAATTTCGTACTTAGGGCAACATTCATTCAATCTCACCACTCCGGATCGAAATTCATCCAATGCCTTGAGTAAAGCACTTGGTTTCCATTTTGTATTCTCGTTTGCCCATTACCCAGAGCTGCCAAAGGTCCCCATGGTAACTGAGTGAGATCACTGGCGAGAAAGTGAGATTCAAGGAAAATGAGTGAGACAATAAATTTCTTTTATACAGGGTGTTTAAAAAATACGGGGCATAATTTCAGGTATGTATTTCCCACATGTAGACAATCAAAATAGTTCATTACAACATGTGTCCGGAAATGCTTTATTTCCGAGTTATGGCCTTCACAACATTGAAATTCACCGGAACGTTTTTCTTTCCGCAGGTCGTTGCCGTCAAAGGAGACATTAAGAGGGCACTCTGACAGTTCATTCCGAGGCGAAGGTTACATTCAGTGTTGTGTAGACGTTAGACTGTGCGACATGTATTCAAATCAAGAGCTGGCAGAGATACACTTCATGTACGGTAAGGCGGACGGCAATGCTGCGCTGGCTCGTCGTTTGTACCAGGAGAGGTAGCCACAGCGACAATGTCCAGATCGGAAGACATTTGTACGTCTCCATTACCGTCTGTGCGAGTATGGAAAATTTAACTCTCCTGGTTTGGGAAGGGAACGACCAAGATCTACAACTTCAGAAGTACAGGAGGAGATTCTGGAGGCTGTGAACATGACTCCTTCTATCGATTTCTACTTGTGGGGCCATTTAAAATCATTGGTTTATTCGTCTCCGGTGCCTGATTTGGAATCCCTTCGGAATCGAATTGTGGCATGTTCTGAGGACATACGCAATACTCCTGGAGTTTGGGATCGTGTTCGCAGCTCAATGAGACATCGATGTGAGGTCTGTATTCAAGCAGGAGGTGGAAATTTTGAACATCTTCTGTAATGACAACGACCTGCGGAAAGAAAAAATTTCCGGTGAATTTCAATGCAGTGAAGGCCATAACTCGGAAATGAAGCATTTCCGGACACATGTTGTAATGAACTATTTTGATTGTCTACATGTGGGAAATACATACCTGAAATTATGCCCCGTATTTTTAAACACCCTGTATATCCATTTATTTCATAATTAATCATTAGCAAACCACAATTTTTATAATTCAAATTATTTTTATGTAATATTCATCATTTTTGTGGAAAACAACAGAACACAAAATGAGTTAATATATTCCAAATGTTGCACTTAATTGTAAACGACAAATCTCACTCTTTATTGCAATGTGTTTTATTATACTGATGCGTTGCTTTCTTAGCATTAGCCACTACTTCTTTTGGTGGTTCGAATGTGTGACATGGCTCAGGGATGGTCATTTTCATGTTCAAGACATATGATAACGTACACTCCAAGTTTTATTTTTCCTCCTCGTAGAAAAAAACACGTTCTTCGCCAGCATTAGAATGTGGAATTATCAAAACCAATTTTTCAACCTCAGATAGCCCCTTGTACCTTACTTCTCCATTTGCTAGTTTCATCTGAGATAAATATGCCCAAATTACATCTATTCGGTAACTGTACCGACTTACTTTCACCTCATCTTGAGCTTTAGCACTTTCCCATACATCTTCAGGGATATTGTCTTGTTTTAAAATTTTGTAATCACAAATGCGTGAGATTTCAGCTCGCGTGCTTGTGAACGTTAAATCAGCTCGAATCCTGTGTCTCACGCACAATGCGTGAGATTTGGCAGGTCTGCATTATCTATTCTGAAATTTAAAAATATTATGCACGTAACACTATAGTCCCGACGCTGTTATTTCCGGTGTGACTCCGCCTCTTTGCTTACGTCTTAGAAAGTGAAGGCTCTATAAAGTCTAGGTAAGTAGTATCGTTCACAATTTTTGTTCTTACGTTGCCGAGCTACCATACGAGGAATCTATTTGCTTCACCGTTAAACATTATCTTGTCGTAGCTCCTATGATAATAAATCAAACGCAATGCAATTCAGCAAATAATTGAGCGGCAAATAACGTCTTCGTGTGCTTTCTGCGAACGTCAACGAAAGAGCTAAAATGGCGGGCGATTATATTAAGTATTTATCGAGCCTTAAGAAATCAGCGAATCACAAATCGCACACGTTTAAATGTAGCCGACCTGCAACGCGATTGGCTGCCGGAAATTAGAGCGACAGGACTAAAATTGTTCACGTTCCCAAAGTCATACTGGTACGATATGAGCAACTTTTCAAAGGTACGATTTAGGAAACCAGCACTCCAAGCAAACTATTCAGATTATAACCTAAGCAAAGCTGTTACTGTGATTATTTTTACCATTTAAATAATTCAAACAAACTTATATGTTATATGTAATTAGAGATATTTATTAAACTAACTCACTGTTTCAATAAAAGCTTACGAAAGTGTAACAAAATCTTATATGAGAAATCATAACTTAAGCACGATTTAATGCAGCTGCTGTCTTGGGTGAAAGGCAGGAAACTGAACGAGTGTCAGTTTCTATTTGTATTTCATGAAAAATTCCCTAGATGGTTCCTACATGCAATACTTTCCTCAAAATTCATAGTGATACGATTTCGGCGCCGATACAATTTAGGATAATTTTCCCTGTGTAACAAAAAACTATAATATCATATTGGTGAAAAGTTCATAGTTTTTTTTTTTTCAGAAAAAAAATCCCAAATGTTTAACAATCTCTTATTCGGTAACTGTTTCGAGTAGGATGGTGATTTTTGTCCATATCGATAGAAAATCTAATAAAGAATAATTTATCACTCTGTCGTATTTCAATAGCGTGTAAATTTAATTTTTAAAATCCCTAAATTCAAACTATTACACGAAGCGAACGCTTGGCAGCTTACGTTCGGAGACTCACCGAGTTCGTTGACCTCTTACATCTGTATACGGGTAGAGAGTTTCAGCGACGATGTTGACGGACTGCTGAAACTTCAATCTTAATTTTCTAATTAACCATGCATTTAATCACAAAACGTAATACAGGTTTTCTATAGGGGATAGAATGAGCTATCAGAAAGAGAGTTTGTTTTATGATGGTTAATATTATACGGATCTACCGACACGGAATTTCATCTCAGACTAAAACTTATCTTCCTCCTCCATAGCCATTGATGATATAGCCACGGCACATGATACGGTCACAGGACAGGTCTTGTCTCCTCTACTGCATTTTAAGGTGAAAAAAAAACGTAATAATACGGAAAAAGTACAATCTGGCAACCGTAACCTAATTAGTGGTTACTACCAATTTACAATCATCATCATCATCATCATCATCATCATCATCATCATCATCATCATCATCATCATTAGAGACCGGAAATTTAGGCATTATGAATCATTACAATAGGCAGCCAAAATAGCATCATAAATAGCTAAAATAAGGAGGAAAAAAGGCATTATAAATAGCCAAAATACGCAATAAAAGGCAATTACAAAAACCTTGCACTAGACCTACAACCTTGCACTTTCCACAAAGGGATTTCGGCAGCAAGAAAAGCTTTACATAAGTCGAATGTAAATTGAGATTTTCAACTCGATGTTGCAATTACTGTTGGAAGCAAAGAAATCTTCTTCCCAGTAGCCTTGGAAAGTGCATTTTTGTGTTTGATTGTACTGATATGTTGCGATATGAAATATTTAGCTAGCTACAGCAACATTGGAATGAAAACTGAAAGAAAAATAACCGTTAAAAATAACGTTAGACCCGCACTCATTGTTGCCTTGTCAAATGAACACAAGCGATAATTAAAACGCTTACTGTTATACATTTTTGCACGGCAGCACCCATTGTTGCAAAGAGAATATGAACTGACTGAAAGACAATAATATACATTCGGTGAAGTCACTTTCCTTGTAGCGGTTATAGAAATAAATTAAAATATACCAGTAGGCAATTTTTAATAATAAATTAATAAATGATAGATAAATAATCAAATAAAGGCAAAAAAAGCATTCATTTTGTAAATTAGACATTTATATTTAAAAAAGAGGCAGAAAAGGGCAAAATAAAACTGTGACGTTTCAATAACAAAGGTATAATTCGTACTGATTTACTTTCAACATTTAACACATTTAAAAAGGCATTCTGCCAAACTTCCGGTCTCTGATCATCATCATCATCATCATCATCAAGATTTAGGCCTTTGGACCTATTCCGTCTCCATCAAAATTGGTCTTGCCATCTTTTAACTGATTGTACAAGCTTAACATTTAATTATCATCATCATCATCATCATCATCATTGGCGCTACAGCCCAAAACGGGCCCTGGCCTTCTTGATTCTCTGCCTCCAATCTTCTCTATCCCGGGCTCTCACTTCCCAATTCCTACACTTCAATAGTTGCTGGCAATCTTCCTTGATTGAGTCCTTCCATCTTTTCCTAGGTTTTCTAATAGGTCTTTTGCCATATATCTGATCTGCATAACCATCTTCGGTATGCTTGAATTGTCCATTCTCTGAACATGTCCAGCCCATTCCAATTTTTTGAGTTTCACTATTACTGAAATCTCCAAATCTTTGTATCTATTGTAAATTTCTTATTCTCCAGATTCCATTATCTCGAACGGGTCCGAGAATTCTTCTTAATACTTTTCTTTCAAAAGTATTGATTATGTTTTCTGTTTTTTTTTTTTTTTTGGTCATAACCCATGTTTCAACATTTAATTATATTAAAATTAAAGTGTGAAGTAGAAGAAAACTGTACTAAACTTCTTTCTGAGTTATATTTCATGTAATATATTCCCTATATGAATAATAATGAATTTAATGTTTTAACACATAATTATATGTTGGATTTTATTGTTGCATTTGTGTCTGCATCATGTTTGATATTAGCTGTGATTTTTCATTCAAGCTATTTATATTCATTGCATTCTTGTCTTTTTCTTGTGTTGTATTAAGATTGACGTCCAAGTCCCAGGATTTATAACTTTCGTTTAGCTTCCTAGCTGTGTAGTGAAATTCTTCTTTATTCATGAGAGGTGATACTTCTATAACATTTAATTATCTGTTATACTTGTTTTGTTGCAGAATGCGGTGTGAGTGGTGCTCTCAATCGTAGGCAGCCTCGGAATGTATCATCACTCGAACAAGGTCGTATCATTAATGGAAAGGAGAGCCCCAAAGGCGCATGGCCCTGGCAGGTACGTTTGCTGAGATATTATGTGTTTTTAAGAGCTACATCTATTCGTTTCTGTTTATCTCATCTTTTATTAAGTGATATTAATAAAAGATAAATAATGTGTTCGTATAATAAGGAAAACAAAATGGCTCGGAAGAATAATTAGTTATGAACTTGAGTTTTAATCTCAGACATGGCAAGAAAGGGAAAATGATGATTGGTTCTCAGTACCTCTATTATAGATATGTCAATAAGACCTTTCTGAATCCATTTAGTCTGGCAGAGCGAATTGCTTTTTTGAGACGGTGGAAGCACTTTTAAGGCGAAATACATTACTCTCGATAATAAAGGACGGTAAGCAGTCGGTAAATTCCTTTCATATGCGAGTACGTATAACATAGGACCTCACGTTTCGCTTCAATCCCGAAGGAAGCCATACTTTAGTTTTTTTTTTTCCGTGTGGAAAATCTATTGCCCCAACATTTAGTTTTTTTCCGTGTGGAAAACCTATTGCCCCAAGCTGGACTTGAACCCATAATATTCGTATCAAGAGGCAAGAATGGTATCCCTTGAACCTTTGAGGGGGAAAAAAAGGGAAAATGAAAAGAGAAAAACGCAAAATACAATAGAACCTCTATTATCCGTGGTAATGAAGGGGATGGACTGGATTGTTAATCGAAAAAATCGGTTAATCAGTACCATAAAATATTTTCGTAAATTAAGTGAATAAGGGCTGAAGTTTCGTAATTTCCTCCGTGGTCATATGTTTAACACGCTAGGTAGTGGATCAGAAGTTCACTATTTAAGTTCGGTTGTCAACGACGTGCTTTTAAGGGCAAGGAAACTTCTTGAAATGGCTGTCAGCGGAAAGATAGGAATAGTAGGCCTAGAGGTCTCATGTTGTAGATTTACATACTTTATACACTTTATCCTTGATTTTTATTAAATCGCGCATAGTTATAACAGCATATTCTGATGCGAGATGAGTCACAGTTTCTCTTTCCCCATATCACTCAATTATATGCATTTTTTTTTTCGATACTTATCACAAAACGTTTCCTTTTGACACTCAGAATACATTTTATATAGAATTTGTACAGTACGGCAACTCAAACAGTAGACCAAACTGGATAGTAAGTGTTAAGACTTGTAATAACACTCTCTAGAAAAAATACGTACTAATATAACGTACAGTAGTACTTCATATGTTTCTGTCGCAAAAAAATTAAGAGTGAGAGAGATAGTCGGATATTCCGTCAATCGGTTAATAGGGTGTCAGACAATCGGGGTTCTACTGTATATCCTTGATTCTAGCATCTATACAAGGGATCTTGCTTCTGATTACATCTCATTAAAATACGTTATTTTATGGACACTCTAAACATTGAAATTCTTTACTAGTAGGTCCTTCAAGATTTATTGTTAAAGAGTGCTAACTCTCTTTTCTGAAAGGCGGTTTCTAATTCCAGTTTTTACAAGATTCATGCAACTAAATTCTCGCTTACAATTTACAGTATGCGATGGAATTATATAAATCAATTGGGAGAAATTGTTCATTTAACTTACATGAATTGCACCAACTCTTTGAAATCCATTCCTGAACATCTATTGTTCAATACCTCTTTGAACATTGCCTATGCCATTAGCATTTCATTTAAATTCAGATTAGTTCAAACACATCTCTGACTTCACTCTTCTCCATTACCATTTTCGTTTCCGAAGTTCAATGTGGTTGTCGCATTTTTGCACATTTACATTGAAAGTTTGTTACATTTTTAGAAGTCTAGTAGAATAATGCGACAAATGCGACTGTGGCTTAAACCCTGCTCTTAAGCCAGCTTTAGATATTTAACTATTTTCTAGCTGTGAACAGAATATAACGACGTCAGTTTCGGGCCCTCCCACTTTACCAGCATTGTGTATTATAGAAAGAACAAAAGGCGGTGTTATGGAACAGGGACGTTAAGATTTATCTCTAAGTATATATGAAAGAAAATTCACTACTTTACTATGAAAAAAAGAAAAAAAAAACGAATTTAATAAAAAAATTAAAAACACAATATTTGTCAAAAAATGTACAAAAATGTTACATTCTTTACATAATATGTAAAATATGTAATATTACTAAGATTATGTGAAATGAAACTCAAGTGTAACCATATTAGAACCACAAATCGCCATCATTTGTGATTTCCAATAGTCTACAAATAAAGGAATGGAATATGTAATTACATAAGAATCTGAGCCCTAATTATCACTCACTCTTACACAAAAGATATGCACCGGTATTTGAAATTGATGTAATTTTTTGTGCTTATAGTTCCTAATTCTCAAGAATTTTCTTTGTTATGGAATCACTATTAATCTGCTGCTTCTTTCCTAAATGTTTCCTATGAACTTTCAGTATCGTAGTCGTCCTATAAAATTGATCATTTGTCCTTACTCGCACTTATTGAATTATGTAAAGAGAAAGCATAGATAACCGACACATTTAAAAAATGTAATGGTCTGTGTATGCCTCAGGTATCATTGCAGTTACTTCATCCAAAGTTTGGTTTCATTGGTCACTGGTGTGGAGGCGTTTTGATAGATCCGCAGTGGATCCTGACTGCTGCTCATTGCATACACAAGTAAGTACAATATTATAGGCATCCGACAAGGAAAACTCAGTGCGCAGAAACCAGCGGGTGTGACTGTCTTGCGCAGATGATGTATGCTCCCGTTCCCAACATGCTGTCACGCCTACTGCAGGAGGGGTAAGAGGGGTATAGCATGCGTGCCGCAAGGAACCCGAGCTGAGTTTTCCTTGTAGGATACCTATAGGAAATATGTACAGATGGTGTAGTAACATTTTCTTATGTCATTCTTGCGACTTCTTCAGGATTTGTATTCAGATAAATCTTACCATCTATAAAATCTTTTCCAATATCAGATGCAAGACTTGCAGATTTTGACTCTTAAGTGTCGTAAAATTCTATTCATATAGGTAATGTGATCCAAAGGAAATGCCCAGTGTAAGAAAATGTCTGTGCAAAGAGGTCCACTTACTATATCAGCCCACGACAAAATGATCCAAAAAAGAAAATGGATCAAAAACTAAATGGTTCTGTATATGAAATTGTCCAACACATAAAAAAGTCCAGAATATCAAATGGTCCTATATATGCGAAATTTCAACACATGAGACAACAAATGAAGAGTTGCTATGAGATCCAGCATCGAATGGTATAACAATTGAAAACGTTACTATGAAAACGTCCATCAGACTAAATCATTCGTGAAAATGCCTGAGGTTTTATTTACCCAAAAAAGGAAGGCGATGATTGAAATTAAGTTACTTGAGATGTTTTTTTATATACTGCAACTCATTGCATGAAAATACAAATTAACAGAAACTGTTTTATCAGGTAAAATAATTTATATACAATTTTTTAGATAAAAATAAAATAAATAAATGAAATTATATCAGCGAATTTTACATCAATGAAATATAATAAAATGTTGAAAATGTTGAAAAAGCATGGCAAATATAATTAAATAATGGATTTTATATTCATATTGAATTTTTCTTTATCATTTTTATTTCAATGTTGGTACTAGAATCAAATTATGACAATTTATGAATTACTAGTCTAAATATTAAACAATACAAAACCTCTTTTCCTACTACTATGCCAAATACTCAATATAAAGTCTGTTTTTAGGGTATTTTTTTAAGGATCTTTAGATCATAAATGTCTTATCTTTAGGTAATTTTTTAGTAATTGAATAGTTACCCCGAAAAGAGATCTAACCAACAAAAAATCGAAAGTTGAGTTTTCAGTGGAATAGTGATCTATCAAAGAAATGCCATCGCCTTTCAAAGGTTAGTTTTTTTGTTTCAATATTGGGATTCCGGCGAATAGTGATCTATCTGTTCTAAAATGGCAGAAGTAGGGAAACAAGCTGTGAGTATTAGTGCTGAAAAACAATTAAATAAAAGCCGGAAGCGCAAAATAAACATTCATGAATGGAAGGATGATAAGATTATAGCCTTAAGGAATGCTGGGAAGCCATATATGAGTAGAAAAGGGTATTTTGTGTGGGAAAATGTGTATCAGAATCGGTGAGTGGAACACTGATGTAACCGCAATTTTCATTACAAGCTGTTTTTATTACTTTTCAGATCTGTAGTCCGATTCATTGGTAATATTTCATTAAATATTTAGGCAACATCGTAACATACACATATTACGTCGTGTGAAACCATTTTTAAAAACATGTTTTGTCGAATAGGCCTACACATTATTTCCGATATGAAAATTTATTGAAAACTAGGAGGGAGAAAATAGTATTAATTTCACAAAAATATTTTGCTTTCACACTTATTTGAAGCGTAAGCTGTATGTTGATTTTTGTACAATACAGGTAATCATTATTATTATTATTATTATTATTATTATTATTATTATTATTATTATCACACTTTTTATGTTACTGTATGCCGCTGTCGTAATCAGTGTGGAGAGGTTCTTCCTGATATGAAGAAACAGTTATTCCAGAACTTCTACAAACTAACATACGATCGTTGCATCGCTCAGAATAATAACTGGCGATGCTTAGCTCTCTATCATTACCTCATTAGGAATAAATATTTTACAACCATTGATCAGAAGTTCTTGGTTAGTGGACATAGTTTTTATCCCTGTGACAGGGATTCCCCGCATACTATATGGACACAGAAGATTTTTTGATCTGTCACTCATAGCTGGCATGCTTAAAAGAGATCCTAAATTTAAGATTACTTCATGCTTTTGGATCCAGTTTTCAGAAGAGAAGCCAAATATACTCAGAACTCGAGCAAGCCATAATATTCTTCAACCATGGCAAACCTATGAGATCTTGGAAACCCACAAACGACGTAATAAGTTAATTCCACTCCCAACAGTTATAGCTTAACTGTACAATGGAGATATGGCAATAAAGAAAGCAAAGAAAGTGGATTTGTTGCACATGTGCAAGCTCATTCCTCCCCAATTTCGTGAATTCTACCAAAATCCCGAGTGACAATGGGACGGATGTTTCATAAAAAAGCTCTCAAAGTAGCTGAGTGAAAGTGACAATATAACATTTGAAACTGAATCATCATTGATTGTGACGTTTACACTTCTTATTATAGATTTTAAGTTAGTTGTAGGTTAGATCATTTTTCCATTCTTCAGGGATAGATCGTTTTTCCACTCAATTTTGCATTAATTTGTTAATATTTAATAGTAATATATTATTTTGCCTATAGTTTGACTCAAATGTGTTTAAAATAGAATGGATTACTGCAAGTATGTATGCTTTGCTTAAGATATTAACCTTCAAATAAGAATAAAATGTTTTTTTCGTTTCCTCAACAATTTGTCGTTTGTGGGTTAGATCTCTTTTCGGGGTAACTATTCAATTTATGAGTCATCAAAATCCTAGCCCTATAATAACCGCTCACCATGAAATATGACTGGAAAATGTTATCATAGTAACAGGCTATGGGTCTCTAAACTTAAAAAGAGGCTGTTTTTATACCCAAATTACCCCCAACCCACCCTATAAAAATTTCCATTCAGTGTGAAACGACATTTTGAACCGCTAGCAATCATCTCCGTCATGTTTACTAATGATAATGCCACCATTGCGGCCTACAGGATATAGTACCATGTGGCATCACAGTTATGCCAGTCTGTTGTGCTTGCTGCCAGCCAAACTGCCACTTGCATCTGCACATCACTGATGCAGATTGAAAAAGCCCAAATATTGGTAAATACCTCTACCATATGAAAAGTATCAGTAGCAAGAACATTTCCATATCTGCTTTGTCCATGGTAAGAAGGAAGGGGTTTAGGCATTTTTGCAACAATCAAATTTGTCACCAGTATGTTTCGTCACGGTAGGTTTTGTAACAATGTCATATTTTGTCACAGAATATGTTTCGTCACAGTGATAAAAACCAGATTACCATCTTTTTCTTACTCTTTGATTTGGAAAGATGAAACTGGAAAGTTGATAATGCAAATTCCTTGATGTTTGTTGGGTAAAATTCATCATTATTTTCTTTAATGGATTGAATTCTTGAATTTTTTTCAGACGATTCAGACACAGTTTCTTTGAGAATCTGCCAATGTAGTATTTTCGTTTTGATTTATATATAACAATATTTCCTTGTGTTCTCATTCTTAATTTATTCTCTTTGTAGTTTTTCTAATTTTATTTATAGCCTATATGTTTCTAGTTTGTCTTTTATGACAATTATTATTCTGATATTCTGATTTTTACATTTTCGACTCTGTTCTCCTCTATACAACATTCAAAACGTCAGATTGATAGATGATGATTTTGTTTCAGTGACATCTTCAACCTCCCTCTTGCTATTCTGTGGACTGCTGTTCTTGGAGAGTGGGATCGAGACGTTGAAGAAAATACAGAAATTCGTGTTCCCATTGAGAAGGTGTTTGTACATGAGCGGTTTCACAATTTCCAGCATGATATAGGTAAAAATGTATGAATCGGAACAAATATTTATATTTAATACACTGAGACATGATCCTATCTTACATATAAAGTAGTTAATGTTGAAACTTAATAATACACCTTCAGGCTGCAATGTGCTTTAAAAAAGAAAAAGGACAAGCTATATGCTCTTAAATATAAATACATCTGTGATGATTGGTAATTTTTTTGGTGGAGTAGCACACTACAGACTAAGAGGTTCAAGCGCAATTTTCCATCTCTCCATAACTTTCACAACATCTCTGAGGTCCATTCATAAAATTGTATACCTCATTATAGTTTTGAGATACCGAAAGTATGACAATTTTACTTCCTTGTTGAATACCATACATTTTACCTTCATAAAATATCTATAGGTCCGCGAAAAATACAAATTCTAAAAACCTAGATTGAGACTTCGATGAAAGCGAAATTTCTTTCACTACAACATCAAAAATGACTCCAAAGTTCACTCGGCTTTCTGTAAAATACAATATGTCTTTATTGAAGACCAAGAGAGTTAAAGTATGGAATTTCACATCACTTAGTATCGCTCTACTAAAGGTATGAGAGTTCTACCTCAGTGTCCTTGTATGCGTCATTGTGGTGAACATGTATTTTCTGTTTTTTGCCTAACCACTTCAATTTAATTTGTCTAGAGGTACAGTTATCATGAGGAATGTTGTTGTTGTTTTCTAATGCCAGGTGTTTGACAATAAAGTCATTTGACCTCTTGCACTTCTCCAATATTTTTCAAAGATATTATCATGGTCAGCCACTGAAGCACAGATTTTGAGGTGTTCTGAATCCATTTCTTGGTTTGAGTTGCACAATGGGCATTTAGGGGACTGATATATTCCAATTCTATGCAGGTGTTTGGCCAAACAATCATGGCCTGTTGCCAATCTAAATGCAGCTACAGACGATTTTCGTGGTAAATCGGGAATTAACTGTGGATTATCATGAGGAATGTAAAATATTGCTTTTGAACAATAATCTGTATCTCATTGTGCCATACTAGGAAGACTCAGATTAACTCCAGAGATCTCCATAGGAGTTCCATAAAATTAATATCTTGCTGCAATAATGCCTTTGTTTTTCTTATTACTAAAAGCGAAATTAAAAAGAAAGCATTATTTGTGTAATTTCCTTGTATGTAATAGCACTTCTGAAGCTGTCACAGACTTCGAGGCCTGTGCGTAATCGAATACAAACCATCTGTCTGCCTGAAAAAGCTACTGTATTGTCTTCTTCGTCTGCATCCTGTGTAGCAACTGGCTGGGGTCATGCAAGTCACTCTGGATCACTCACATCAAAGTTGCTTGAAGCCAGGATTCCTCTACAAGACAATTCAGTCTGTCGGTCTAAATATGGGAACTCAGTGCCAATTCGGGCAGGACATTTGTGTGCAGGACATCTCGATGGCTCCACAGGCACTTGTGTGGTGAGTAACAAATACAGTATTTATGATACATTCTTACCCTCCTGCTCTAATTCCATCATTTCTCTGTTTACTCACTATATTCTTGGATTATTCTGGTGGCCCAAATTTTGTTTCTGGGTCTGTACAATAGTGAAGATTTCTTAAATTTGATCTCTTCTAAGTTACTGATTGGTGAGTAAGAGGTTGGGGGAGACATACACTTGTACACAAAGGTTCGTTCCAACAAGTGGTTCATGGTCAGTTCATGTACGGTTCCTGTACCATCTTATGCGCATGCGCTAGTTGAGCATCTGCTATGGCATTGAAACTGCTGTTGGAACGCTTTCGCGGATCGTTATGTACTAAATCCAGAGATGCTATAACTGTGATCATCTTTGCTAAGAACGGGATGCTTATTATTATCATTTCGTAACTAATTCTAATTGCAGAAAATAGAATGTCGATCATTTTCTATTAAAAGATGACAAAAAGTATGGAAGGCAAGAATTCCGCTAATTCAATGTCGTGTACTGGGGAACACTTATCTAAAAATAGTTCTTTTTTTAATTATTAATTTATGTACGTTATTTATTATACTTTTCATCAAGCTGCATGTTGAAATTGTAATTAACTATTTCAATACCCAAATAATTTCCATTCCCTTTCTTTTTGGCGAAAATTTAAATTAAATCTCTAGTTTTATTATTCGTCTGCACTTCACTTTTCATCTTAACCTCATTGGTGTAAACAGTCGAGCATATCTTTCTTCAGTATCCAGGAGACGTTGGTGAGCTTATGTGCATGCGCGTCTCGCGTACTGTTCCGTACATGCCTCAATCCGCAGACTATTTCTGACCGTTCCGAACCCGTGTCAAAAGCTTGTTGGAACGCCCGACTGCAGTACATGTTTCCGGTTCAGGACTGGTTCGGATTGTGTTGGAACGCTTTTTCTGTACTGCGCATGCTCACAATGGTTACGGTCAGTCACTGGATAATGCTACAAAATCTGTTAACAGTAATAACGGCTTCTTTTGTTGCACTGACTGCTGTCCAGAAGAGGATTTTAATTTTTGGAGTAATTAATAATTGAGATTGCCACGAAATATTTTGGATTTAGTGTACAATTCCAAGTAGGACACTATTTTCGTTTGAAATAATGAAATCGTGGCTTTGAATTATTCAAATGTAAGCTTAAAAAATTCGGATTAAATGTGAGTTTTTAATATTGGTTTAAATAGGAATTTCAAGGTGAATAAACATTTATTCGAATCAACTAGTGTCTACTGTAAATCTCTTATCATCATTGATCTGTATTACAGGGTGATTCAGGAGGACCTCTGCAGTGCAGCATGATGGATGGGCGATGGTATCTTGCCGGCATTACTTCATTTGGTTCTGGCTGTGCCAAACCTGGCTATCCTGATGTTTACACTCGTCTTTCTTTCTACTTGCCATGGATCAAAGATAAACTAAACCAACAGTGAGATATAAGGCTGCCCACCATTTTATCTTAACGTTAAATAACAGTAGAGCATGAAACGAAACTAGTGTCGTGAGACTGTACCCAGTGCTTCTGCCTTGAATATGTGATGAGCTGAAGTTGTGTTTGCGACTATGAAGACGTAAAATCGAAATCACGTTCTCAGGCATACACTTCGAATATTGTGTCTTAAATGGCTTTGTGATGATGTCTGTTACGTGCGTCTTTTCGGTCTATACCAGAGCATATTCCTCAAAGGTGCTGGCCAATTCTTCCAAAATAAGATGATGAAAATTCCAGAAGACTCTTCACAATTCATATAAATGTTTACCGGTAAAGTATTCTAAACGTGCATGCATGTTTACTCACATAATCCTCCCCATAACTTCTGTACTCACTTTAATATTAATTCTTCTTGTACTTTTATAATGGAGACACCATAATTTAGGGCTCTTCACTTTGTATATGCTATAACTCACTTTATTCGTATAATTTGTTATAAAAATGAACTAAATTGACAAACTTAAATAGCTGCTAAAATATAATATAGTACATGTTTAAAATTCTGTGAGCCTACATACATACACAAAGACACTTTATAAATTAAAAATTTAACAATAAGTCATTGCCTCTAGTTATTGAATGTATTCTAGATACTTGCTCTTAGATACTAGGTTCGCTGGTTCAAATCTCATCAAGGACAGTGGATTAAAATCTTTAGCATAGCTTTCTTCCAAAACCTGATAGACTTCTCTTGTAGATTTACAATATATGTTTTGTGACTGACCGTCCTGTGCCGTAGCATCATGGTCTAGGCATCAAGCCTAGGACTCATTACGGATTGAGTACTAATTCGAGTCCTCATGGGAAGGAATTTTCCCATGAAATTTCGGCCATTATATGGGACCAGTGTCAACTCAACATTGTGATGAATTTGGAGAGCTATGCTAAGTAGTGAAATCCGGCTTCGAAAACCAGCCATAATGTCTGGGGGGATCATCGTGCTGACCACACAATACCTACAAATGATCGTTCACCTCTGCTGAGAATGTGGACATGAGGCCAGTAGCTGGCTGGTTGGCCTTGGTCCTTCGTGGACTGTCGTGTCACGGATTACTTCCTTGGCAGTAGCTGCCTAAAATACGTAGAATGCTGAGAAAGAAGAAACAATCCTGTTTCCGAATGAAAGGGCTCAGTTAAGAATCCATGCGTCTTTTCTAACTCATGTTTTAAATTCATCTCTACTAGTTAAAATTCTCGCCCATTTTCCTGTCATTAGGTAACTAGTTACGCTTTACATGTATCCCCATCCTAGAAATAGAATTCTTCACACTTCCAGATTAGTATAGGTCTTCATCGACCATATCTGTTGTCTTAACAAACAGTAATAAGAAGGGATTTAGCGATTTTTTAGTTGTCAGTGTGGCGAGAGTATGTTTGATGTTTGAATTATATCACAGTCTAGTACATACAGTCACGAAACTCAATACATAGTAAATATGCATCCATAGATAGTTGCTGACCACTACGATTGCTACTATCGCCTCATTACAGACAATGTGAAATAGTACCGACACAATCTATTGTTCTTAGTACCACAGTCTAGTATATACAGTCACGAAGCTTGAGTTGTGAGGGTGCTAGGAACAATAGACTGTGCCAGTACTATTTCGCATTGTCTGTAACAAGGCAATATTAGCAATCCTAGTGGTTAGCAACTATCTATGGATGCATATTTACCATGGGTTGAGCTTCGTGACTGTATATACTAGACTGTGCTAGTACCCTCAACAACTCAAACTTCGTGACTGTATATATTAGACTGTGGTTATATCATGAAGACACAGTTGGCAAGCTGTTAAGTTTGATTTCGTGATATGGTTAAAATACGTAACATACTTTTCTAGCTAAAAAATTGTTGCCTGTATTTGCTATTTTTTTTACATTATTTCGCTGTATTGTTTTAAAATTTAATAACAATGTTAGTGTGATACAAGTGACATATTGCAATCACTTATTAACTTGCGCAAGGAGATCTTTTTTTTTTTTTTGTAAAATGTGTTTTTTTTTTATATAATTATATGCAGAACAATGGTACCAATGCGACAGAGTTATACATGTGTGTATTTGTGTGGCAGAAGACGTGTGTAATGTGGAGATACAACCTTCAATTTACAGAAAGCGTCATCAATGAGTGCTTCTTTGAGTGTATGGATAACCTAATGGAATGATTGATTGTAGTAGGTCGAGTATATAATGTGTATATAAATGATTGTGTACTTCATTTTTTAAGGGGACTATGTGAGTAAATGTGATGTTGTCTATCTAGCATAGTAAGATAAGTAAAGATTTTGGAATATGTGTAACAAAATATTCTAATATAAATAGTTGAATGGCCATTGGGATTGGAATATAGGTAGCTGAGGTACTTAAATCTGTCATCAACTTCTTCATTTAAATACAGTTGTATAGTAGTTATAAAAATGTCTCACCATTAGCCAAGCGCTAAAGCAACCTTTTTCAACTGAAGTGCCGGGCCACTGATGTGCCGCAAGAAAATGAAAATAGTAAAGGTTGCCAGAATTGGAAAATCAATAAAAGTGAAAAGAGTGGTAAAAAAGTGAGTCCACAAGATTCAACTTTCAGCGAACGCCACACAAGTTAACATTCAGTAAATATATTCTTCCTAAAACCTTCAAAATTCCCCCTTGGTTGGGAACTACTGGTTTAGAGTATATGAGTGTGTCGCGAGATTTTAAATTATACCTTTAGTGAGCCACATGTTGGGAAGGTTGAAAAACGCTGTGTTATAACATTGGCTTTCCACATTGCAGACTTCAGTAAAAATCATAGTAGGTCTACATGAAATTTATAGTCAATAGAGTCAGTGTACGGCACATGTTTTCGTGGAGTATTTCCGCATCCTCTGCTATCATGTCGCCTTCTCTCCATTAACCATATTCGTGTTCGGCATGGAAGACGTTTCTCGTGGTTTGTCCAGAGATTGGTTTATAGCACTGTCAGTGGATTCTAGACGGCTCAGATGTGCAGAGATGATCTAACCTCTGTTGGGGATATGACGAGTTGGGTGAATCTACAGCAGACCACCATCAAAAGTATGGCATTCTGACTTGTTGTCTGGAGAGGAATACTTGGTGCAGTAGATGGTGGGGCCAGCTTAGCCAGGCAGCACTATTGGCATGTAACTCATTCGATAATGGGTTTGCAAAAGACTGAAGTGCTTAGTGATGTTCCTTGTCCTACCCGATAATTACCAGTACTAATACCAATCATATTATTTTATCATCGTCAATGCAATATAGATCCTTTCCCACATTGAGCACTGTGGATCAAGTGATCTACAGGTGTAATGTATCATCCTTAAAGGGAATGGCTAGTTTAAGATCAAATCAAGTACCCATCATTGGACGAAAAAATATAATAATAATGATAATAATAATAATAATAATAATAATAATAATAATAATAATAATAATAATAATACTTACTTACTTACTTTGGCTTTTAAAGAACCTGGAGGTTCATTACCGCCCTCACATAAGCCCGTCATCAGTCCCTATCCCTATCCAGTCTCTACAATCATATCCCACCTCCCTCAAATTCATTTTAATATTATCCTCCCATCTACGTCTCGACCTCTCCAAGGCTTTTTTTCCTCCAGCTTTCCAACTAACACTATATGCATTTCTGGATTCGCCCATATGTACTACATGCTAATAATAATAATAATAATAATAATAATAATAATAATAATAGTAACAATAATAATATTTACAATTTTTAAGTAGTAAACGGTAAACATACATAAAGAAATTAAATTTTCAGAGCAATTGTTTGTATTATGTTTACATTTCTCGTTCTCTTCCATCCCTCTCACAAAAGCATCTTGTTATTGTTTTTCATGATGGGTGCCACGTGCTGGAAGAGGTCCAAAATGATCTGATCTACCATATTTAAAGAGAAGCATAGTTGAAAGAAATGTATTTTACTTATGAAGAAAAATAATCACAAGGTGCTTTTGTCAGAGGGATGGAAGAGAACTAGAAATGTAAACATAACATAAACAATTGCTCGGGAAATTTAATTTCTTGTATGTAAGCTTACCAGTTATTACTTAAAAAATTAAATATTATTATTATTATTATTATAATTATTATTATTATTATTATTATTATTATTATTATTATTATTATTATTATTATTATTATTATTAATTCATTCATTCATTCATTCATAGTGGTCTGCCCAAGGGCAGATCTATCACTGTAAACCCAGCATTCTCCAATCTTTTCTATTTTCAAACTTCCTCTTTGTCTATGCATATGATCCATATATCTTAATGTCGTCTATCATCTTGATATCTTCTTCTGCCCCAAACTCTTCTGCTGTTCACTATTCCTTTCAGTGTATCCTTCAGTAGGCAGTTTCTTCTCAGCCATTGTCCCAACCAATTCCTTTTCCTCTTCCTGATCATTATTATTATTATTATTATTATTATTATTATTATTATTATTATTATTATTTATTACATGGTTCAATAAGTAATGCATAAGGGTTAAAAATATCGCATAATGCAATAATTTATCTCATGGTTGGCAACACTTATCTAATTTAGTTCCAATTAGTTTTATCATTTTCCTTTAGAAGGCAGTAATGCAGTTCGTGTGTAAAATGGCGAGTGCACATAAAGTACGTGCAAAGCAGAGATCTGAGATGGAATTTCTTTTTGCGGAGAAGGAGACCATTGCAAACATTCAGAAGCACTTAAAAAAATGTCTATGGAGATAAGGCTTGGTTCAGTCTTGTGAAGGACCATCATCAAAGGATTGTCTTTTGTTCTCAGAAACATTTCCATTACGACGGCCAATGAAATTGCCTTCTTTTATTAAAAGGGGACGAACATTATGTCCAGAACATAAATGAAGGTATGATTCCAATGGCTTTCAAACTCTATCAACACCCTCCCAGTTTCCATTAAGTGAGTCATACTATAACAGCGTTTGTCATTTCGACCTGATTAGTCTGTTTCTAGTGTTCGAACATGAATGTACTATATAAAAATGTCGAAGCATAAAGTGTTTTCTTTGGAAGATAAGGTGAACATTGAGTGAAACTGAATGTGGTCTTTCGCTAGCGGACGTGGGTCGACAGCATAGTTTAAGTAAATCAACTGTGAGGAACAATAGCCTATACAGTGTAATCCATTCCACAAAATTGAAATATTTTAATTACTGTATAGTATTTTATTTTCTTGTTCACAATTTCATGCATTCCTGTCATTTGCGGTTAGGGGAAAGACACTTCAGATTTAGTGAACCTCGGATATAGTGAACGAAATATGCAAGTCCGCAGAGGTTCACTATTGACATTTTTTAGAGACATGGTGTATAATAAATGCCCCACTTGATATTAGTGTCTTCTTACTTAGTTCGGCATTGTGAACTTCTCTAATATTTGATTCTGGTATGGATATAAATTTAAAGGAGTTAAATATAAATAATATTAATAATAATCATTGTTTATGTACATTGTTAATCAACAGTATATGAATACACTCTTAGTCGTTGCTCAGTAATGCACTAGTCTACTTGGAGGTGGATCTTCGTTGCAACAGGATAATGGAAAAATAATGGAATGATGGAAGAAGAAACTGAAGTATCTCATTACCTCATAGGGACCTGCCCCAAACACTATCTTTGTTCACCACATCCCGGGATTTGAATCAGAGTTTCTTGTGTGGAAATATAATATTCAAACCATTGAACTACTGCTACTACTTTTATACTGTACTTATAAGGAAGAAAGTTGATGATAAACTATTAACTATAATTTGATTTCTTAGTGAACACACATAGATATAGAAATTAGGAAGTACAATTTAAAAGTAGAATATAATGTTTATGTATATGCAATGTAGATTCCAATAAGACTACGAAAGAACAATTTCCAGCTTAGGATGAACTTTCAATAATTATAATAATTGCAATTTAGAATTTAACTTGTAACACTTTTTAAGACCAGGTGTATTTATTTAATACTCTTCACAAAAGAGATCTTTCTCGAAATATTGATAAATTTGTGCTTATTCTATGTATCCATAAATTCCCATACCAATTGCCATAAATACTATTTACATGCCATACCCATATAAGGCTTTAAATGTCTCTCTGCTTGTAGTTGTAAACTCATGAAGAGTGAAAATTATTACTTTTTGTAGACAGTAGTGTTAATAGTTATAACAATTTCAGCCCTGTAAAATTGTGAGAATATGTTCATAAATTAATTCGATCCTAATAATTACATTCATAACTGTGTCCCACTGTCTTTCACAAGCAATTTATGTAATTTGATACAGAATTTCTGTGAACCGTAGGTTTTTAACAAGAAGATGACATATAATATGTGCTTTTCGTCGTTTTATGTGTGTTCTGCAATTAACGAACAACATTTTATTGAACATATTTAGCCATTATTATAAATTAATATGAGAAATGAATGGCGTTTTAACTTCTAACATTTTTATGAAACTACAAATATATCATAGTTCTGAAATTTACGACACATATGTCTGTATACTGCTCATAACTGCCTCTGTTTACATTATTTTAAAACAAAGAGTGAGTTCTATCATCCGAAAAATGATACCGGTAACACATTTAAAAAAGTCCATAAAGCAAAATTTATATTGTAAATTTTAATATGTTTCATAGAAAAATAATCCATAATACACATGGTATGTCAAAAAGTCGTTTACAACGGCTCAGGACTGTTGGAAAAGGTGGAAAGGGAACATTTTTTATGGGACAGAAATCTTGAAGATGCACTGTTTTACTTCTAGGGGTGCTGATAAGATAGATCGCATAGGATCTAGGATCACTCAACCTTCCTGATATTACCTTCCATTTGTGTTTAGATCGTTGAATGTTGAGGTCGTGAGTTTGTGATCAGAATGTCCCTAAGTGGAATTGCATAACCCCACACATGGCTGTTGTGGATGTCGAAAATTCTCTCTCTAGTGAACAGGGTGCCATCAGTAAACAAAACTGTTATTGGGACATCAGTGGTAGCTAAAGTTTGCTATAGAAATCATTGGGAAAATTGTAAGTGACAGGGAAAGCTTGGTGCATCCATTTATATTGTAAACATAATTGGCCTTCCAAAGTTATTGGAAAGGCACGATTTAAGACTGTACGTACTGCACTGTACAAAATTAACTTTCTTTGCAGTAGCATCATGTACTGTGTTGACAAACACAAGATTTTGTTCGACTCCGAAATGAAACAGTCTGATCACAAACACACTTCAGAATTCAACGATCTAAACAGAAATTGAAGGTAATATCAGGAAGAATGAGAGCGACCCTAGAGCCCTAAGCAATACACCTTGTCACTATCAGTGCCCCTATCAGGAAAATAGTGAATCTAAAAGATTTTTGACACATAAAAAAGTGTTCCTCTTTACCTACGTTATAATCTCTGAGCCGTTGTAAGCAAACTTTTGACACACTCTGTATAGGTAACATTAATAATTTCGAAATTGATTTATTTTAGGAGTGAATAAATTGTTTTAGAGTTAGCCTTCTATGAAGTAAAATCTGTCATGTCATATAGAAGTGTTACAAATGTTTTTCAGTTTACAGAGGAGGGGAATCTTGAAAAGGTAGCTCTAGTAGTTTATTAAAAATTTTCAATATCAACATCATGTAAAAGTTGTGATTTAAGACTTACTTCGAACATGTCGTCGGTATTACACCTAAACCTAAGTATGAAGAAGTACTACAATTATTATACGTTTGGTACATTTTAGGAAAAATTTGAGAAAAGTTTGGAGGGCTTAAGCTACTCTATTCTCATATAGGATCTAGTGATGTCAATGACGTTGAGACACATTTATATTCCTCAAAATAAGCAGCTCTGGCATTATTTTTATTGGGAAATTGGTTACAAAGCTTTGCCATTACCACCGGCTATAGGCTACCTAACTTCAGTGCTGATTGTCAAGAATTGTCGCTGGTAGTAAAAGATACTGACTGATGAATGGATACTTCAGTGGTTCTTAACATTTTTAAGCTTACGCCTCCCCATTACGACTGACAACTAGCTACTATTCTTGCTAGCTATCTAAGTTACTAACTATACACTGCACATCTTGAAAATCATTTAATTGTCGCAAATGTTCAGATATTTAATTTAATATCACTGCTTCTCATCAGTATTCATCACATTCTGCTTAAAAATTAGGTATGGTAAGAGTAAGCAGAACATAAATAATTTAAATGCATTTTGTATTCACAAATTTTAGTTTTGGATTTACTTATATTTTCCACACTTCTAACTTCCTCCAAATTGAGAATCACTGTACTAACACATTGACTTCATATGCTGAAGACTCAGGTTCTAATCTTGATGAGTCGAAATAGAAATTTATAATAAATAAAGGTGATGTTATAATATGTTTCATTTGGGTATTTTCGTTTCTTTGCAATAATTTTTCTAGTTTTCCTCCATCATTATCTTATTATCACACTTTCTAAGGAAGTATCTAATCTTGCAAACCAATGTTATACGACATTCTCTGGCAGATGGTGATGCTTCATATCTGAACAGCCACTGGCTCTTAACAGAGGCAGAGATAAAATGTACGATTCAGTACCAAAATTCATGTGCTGAGCATAATTCACGCATTAATTACATTAGCACAGGTAATGAATTCCAATTCAAAGGGTCTTCCACTTCAAATCTAAATTATTCATTATGCTAACTCTGAATAGAAAATAAATGAACATCAGCGAAAAATTTACCAATCCTGAATATACATATACTCTAATATGATAGTCGAAAAAATATGGTTATGTTTCATTATTATTTATTATATTGGGAAGTAAGAAGGAAGGTAACTTCGCTGTTAAATCCTGAGCATAGGTACACACATTATTGTTTAATAATTCGTAAAGTAATTTAAATGAATTAATGAATTATTACACATTTATGCTTTATTATTGGGATGAGGAGAGATTTAAGTATCATTAGCCAAAGCAACAAATAATTATTTGAGATCATGAATACCTTGCCCTTAGAATGTTATTCTCTGACCATGATGTGTCAAGTTATTCGCCATTATCATACTTTATCACTCTTTTTTTTTATCCAATTATGGAATTATTTCCTTTATGGAAGTTATAACTAAAAACATGAAATTTCAAGCTTTCATTGTGATTGGATTGTGTTGAAGTCTTGGATTTTGGAATGAGGTGTAGAAATTTAATTTCGCCAAAGTTTTGTAACTACAGTCCTTACATCTGACATCCAACAGTGTACTGATTGATATTATTCTGAGGACGGAACCTGTACTTAATTCTGGCACAGAGAAATTAATTTATTATGCACCATCGAAGAACCCAGAAACTTTATCGCAATTATAAACTTATTTCACAGAAGTTAATTTAATATAAAAACGAAGGCAGTCTTAGCATAGTCCTTTTACAGAATAATTATGGTAACTAAATTATTTTGAGTTTTTTGGAGTGTTGAACCCAGAACTCATCTCTCCTGTTTAATATTTTTTTTAAAGGATAATATATAGGAAGTTACAAAGAGATTGGGACAAACTTCGTGGGGTTGAAGGGAAGAATATTTTAAGCAATTTGAGATAGGGACTGTATATCCGGTGAGGCCTCCTCCTTTTGGTGCTACTTAATTGTAAACATGCTACCCTTTTACCCTTGCAGATAGGCTAACTTATATGCATTTGATTTTAACTTGAAGTAACGGATGGGCGTAATCAAACAAGAGCCTATTTGCTGCTTGCCATCATAGTCTGAGTTGTGGTCCGTTTGTTTTGACAACACACAAGCAACTATTGACACTGCGCGGCAGACACTTTGAACACTTGCTGTGAAGTTGTGAGGTATTGGTCATTTTCGTTTTTCTTCTTACCTTACAACTTGATAAAATAAAATGTGTTCCTTACCGACTGTTTTCTTTTAATACTTGTTTGTTATATCCTAATAACATTTAACATATTATATTCTACATCTTGTTTACACAACTTTTAACACTGTATCACTTCGGAATAGGTACGATAAGACTTTCTATATTCTATCTTCACTTTTAATTACAATGAAACCTCCTTAATATGCTCCCGCTTATAATGCTATCCCGTTTATTACTTTCTTTTTATATGGTTCCTGGACATTTCATATACAATACTGCATAATTTTACCCTCTTATAACACTTCCAAATTCCGCATGTGGCACTTTTTTCGTATCAGAAATGAGTAAAAAAACTCCATACAAAATTGCGAAGCATGTTTTAAAAGCATGGTGAAGAAATACCTTGCTTTGACTGTACTGAGGATTTTTGGACCACGAGTGCAAGAAAGAAATTTCACCCTCTGCCTGAAAAAGCCTTCCAATCAATATTGTCGGAAGTTGTATTTACCGTTACTTTTCTTTGTATGACAGCATTTTAACACAAAAGTCCCTATTTCAATACATTTCTGTCCTTTCTGAAAGATTTAGTCAGCCTTTGAATTTTGTGGAGTGTGAAGTAAGTTTGTAGTGCAAAATGGCAAAGCGGAAGTCTGTTTATAAGTGAAAAATTACATTAGTGTTGCTCCTACTGATGCATCAAATGAAATTCGTAATTCCCACTTAGGAATTGTTGTCATTCATAATAGCAGTACAACAGCTAACAATCCCGGTCAGAGCAAGTTACCTGGTTGAGGTTTTTTCCGGAGTTTTCCCTCAACCCAATACGAGCAAATGCTGGATAACTTTCGGTGCTGGACCCCGGACTCATTTCACCGGCATTATCACCTTCATTTCATTCAGACGCTAAATAACCTAGATGTTGATACAGCGTCGTAAAATAACCCAATAAAATAAAAAAAAAACAGCTAACAATCAAAGATTTTTTTTTCGTATGAAATGAGCTCTTACTTGCATTTTGCACTGTATCTAATGCACAATATAATATGTTTCCTGTGAAGTGTTGTCTAAATTATTTTCCCCATTTCATAAAACATTTCACGTCTATAGCGCTCTCCTGCTTACAACATTTTAAGGCCACAGTCCCTTGACGAGCATATTAACGAAGTTATACTGTATTTAATTTAATAAAATGATGTAATTGATACAAAACATAGCTCTGTGCTCAATTTAATACAACTCTTTTTAAATACAGTACTACTCTACATTTACCTGTGCTCAGATAACATTCAGGAATAAAAGGATAGCAAGTTTGCAATTACATAGCACCAAATGAAGGCTTCAGCAGATATACATTCCCTATCTAAAATTGACTAAAATGTCCTCCCCTACAACTCACGAAGTTTGTTCCAGTCTTTCTGTGACAACCTGTATAATATAAAAAGCCAGGAATTCATATGTGTTTATAATAAGTATTTTTTTGTACAGTGTTCTTCAGCTATTAAAAAAATGTGTCGTGTATAAGATATTCTTAATCATTGTAGTAGACCACTAAAATGTTTATGCTAATAGCTTTGTCATTTGTGAAAGAACATACGAATTATATTGCTTTATGTGTATCTCACTGCAGATCTTAAATATTTATCTTGCAAGCAATTAATCAAATTGAAGTTTATTGTAGTCTCATATGCAGCTCTCATAGTTACTTTCAATCTCTTAAATTTTGGGAATGAAAAACGAGATACAGAGTGACTTTGATGCTTGTTAATTAGTTCATAATATTTTTTTTGTTGATGTTACATATGTTATATTACCTGTTGTAATGTGTTTGTACAATTTTTGTAAGTAGTTTTTTGTAAATGTAATGAGGACGTAATTGTATGAAAAAATGTAACTATCTTAACAGCAACGTTGTTACTATCAAATATCTTGGAAATATTTTATGAAAGAATAATTTCCAGGAACAATGAATGGAGTTGCAAATAAGGCATAGATTTAAAACTGTATTGATAGTAATTTTTAATAATGTTTTAAGCCATGCTTTTGGCTATGTGATTATACGTTTTTACCTCATAGAAACTATTTTCTGTCCATACTACAACTGTGATTATTTAGATTTTAATAATGTACTCGTAATAGAACTTTTGCAGATTTTATGCTGTAAAATGTATGAATGTATGTAAATTTATTTAAAATGTGGCTTTAAGCTAAATAATGCCAAGGTAAAATGTGATAATATAATATTTAACATACAGAAAGACAGTAGTCTTAATTATTTTGATATTTTCTGTGATTAACTGCAATGACTATGAGGAATGAATTAGCTTTCTATTTTCATTAAGGGTATTTGTATGTGAACGATCACAAATATTATCAGAAAATGCAGGCTCTACATTTCTAAAATTTTATAAGGAAATTAACTCACAATTGGACAAAAATTAGAAGGTACCACAACAAGACTTATTAGAACTTAAGTATCTGATAAAAGTATAAAAAAGGTTAATAATAATATTTTTTAGAATTCACTTTTTACTTTAAATTAAGTTTTCCAAAATTTGGAAATTTTCACACATATTTCATAACTCCACAACCATTAGAGATAGAATTCTGAAATGTTGTACACTGAGTTAACTTGCATTTATGCAAAAGGTAGACTACAATAATGCCCATTTCTTTGAAAATAGAAAACTTAGCTCACAAAACATTATGTAAATTTTAATATATTTTATATAGGACAAATAAAAAATTAATTGTATTAAAATAAACAACTGTACATGTCTGAGAGTAGTCTACTTTTCAGAAGTAAGTGTTTACTACATGCAGGAAAAATATTAAAGATGTCAGAGAGACCATAACAATGCTTTGGTTACCAAATTATGTAACTGCAGAATTTATTTTTTTTTTTCATACTTTGATAAAACTGGTTTGAAAAATATTATTAGTAATTTTTTATACTTTTTATCAGATATTTAAGTTCCAATAAGTCTTGTTGTGGTACCTTGTAATTTTTGTCCAATTGTGAGTTCATTTTCTTATAAAATTTTAGAATTTAGAGCCTGCATTTTCTGATAATATTTGTGGTCGTTCACATACATATACCCTTAAGGGCTAAGACTTTCTAAGAAGGGAGAGCTCGTTTTAGAGTCTCACAAGGGAAGCTAAGCTACGTCAGCTATATTCGTGGTATGCCGCTATCACTCGAATTAATCACATTATTCGGATTCTTATGCACACTACATACAACGTGTTTGGATGATAGATCTACAATGATGATATGTACAATAACAGTCTAATAGGATGGTTGTATACATAAAAATATATATTGTACTTTATTTATAGTCGCTTTAACTACAATGGTGATATCATTTTGTCTGAAGTTCGGTGTTCTCTCTAACCTGGAGACATCTGGCTGGGTGCTCTCTCACCATCACGATATCCACAGCGCGGGCTGGACACTTAAACCCCGACTGGACTGCCAAGTTTTTATATGTTACGTCATTTCGGCGGATGAACAAATAGTTGGCCTACCGTGCGAGATGCACTTAGTGGCGGATTTGAAAATTCACCTCTGACGAAAATTCCATTCCATTGTAGTCCATTATTCCGCAGAATTTCATTTCCTTACAGTCATAGTTGCATTCTCATAAATATTGCTGATAAAAGAAACGTAGGTAATTGAATAATATGGCAACACCGGACAATTAAGAAGGCATGACGTCACCTAAAGTTGTTCCTTTTATATATTCAATGAGAAGTATTTCATTTCGAGTAGGCCTAGCGTAGTTTTCAATATGAATACTCGTAAATGTAATCATTAATACTAGCTTTACTAATTTATATTATTATTATTATTATTATTATTATTATTATTATTATTATTATTATTATTGTTATTATTAAAATGATTTAATTGATGAATAATAGAGGTTGCTTGTACGTGATGTCAGCCATAGAGTTTCTAGATGTCGCTTATGCGATCACTTTTTGAATTGCTGTCTGTGCTACGGGTACCACAGTCAAGTATATGTAGTCACGAGGCTTGAGTTGTGAGGATGCTAGGAACAATTGACTGTGCCGGTACCATTTCGCATTGTCTGTAATGAGGCGATATTAGCGATCCTAGTGGTTAGCAACTATCTATGGATGCATATTTACTACATATTGAGTTTCGTGACTGTATATACTAGACCAGACCATTCCAAGTGGGCAGCCCCCGTGATGCCCCCCGTGGCTGCCCTGGGTTCGTTGGAGCTGTGCCAAGCCCAGGAGAGGGACAGCGAGTGAGTGGGAAAGAGAAGGAATACCGATCACTGAGAGGGTTGCACGCGTTCAAGGGGTAGAGTGAGCCAGAGAGGCACGTTTCATGACACATAGGAAGAATTCAAGAATTACAACAATTGGCCATTACAAAATAATACAAAAAAATAAAATTGTCCTTTTTTTTCTGTAGTTAGGAAGACAATAATGACATTTAGAATAATTCTTCTCGGGTTCTCAGCCAGGTGAGTTGGAGATTAGCTTCCAAGCTTTCGACAGCTAGCTCTGTCATCTTCTTCAGAGATGAAGTGATGTGGGACCACGTCTAGCCGGTATATATGCAATAGTAGGGCTTCCCGCTGCGGGCCAATCAGGAGCTAGTTCCTAGTCCCTACCGCCAGGCGCATTCTGGTTGGTGGACACGGCAGCCAATCAGGAGTTAATTGCTGGTCCCGACTGTCTGCCGTGTGCTGGTGGTCTAAGCATATTGATGGCAGGTTTCCATGCTGTACTCAGCTGTAGACCCTTGTCTCTGTTGAAATTATTGCCATCTAGCTGGATTTCGATGGCTTCCTTGATAACTAAGTCCCAGTAACCTGATGTCTTGTCCAAGATGGTGGTGGCTCCTTGTCTTGGACAAGACATCAGATTACTGGGACTTAGTTATCAAGGAAGCCATCGAAATCCAGCTAGATGGCAATAATTTCAACAGAGACGGGGATCTACAGCTGAGTACAGCATGGAAACCTGCCATCAATACACTTAGACCACCAGCACATGGCAGACAGTCGGGACCAGCAATTAACTCCTGATTGGCTGCCGCGTCCACCAACCAGAATGCGCCTGGCGGTCGGGACTAGGAACTAGCTCCTGATTGGCCCGCAGCGGGAAGCCCTACTATTGCATATATACCGGCTAGACGTGGTCCCACATCACTTCATCTCTGAAGAAGATGGCAGAGCTAGCCGTCGAAAGCTTGGAAGCTAATCTCCAACTCACATGGCTGAGAACCCGAGAAGAGTTAGTCTATATCAAACACCGGGAAAGCCTCAAGTCATACAATAATAACATTTCTTTGATTTCTTTCCCTTTAAGCTATATCAGAGAATATTATTTGAGTAGAATGAATGCGTAACACTGCTTCCAACGCAACATCGAACAAACATGACCTAGTTTTGCTCTTATTCAGGTTCATAACTGAGAATATGTGTTCGCAAAGGTGTATGCAGGTAAACATAACAATTAACTTGCATGTCAATGCATGGATAAGCGGAAACTCTTTTTGTTCCAAGTTCTTATAAAACGCAACGAGACTGCCTGGAATATTGTAATATCTATCTTTCAAAATTGTGTGACACTGAAGCCTTATCAATTCTCTTTGGAATTTGACTGGAGCCTGCTCAACATTTACAGAAAAGGGCGTCATAAAAATGTTCACAAAGGTCCTACACGCGGCGACAGATTGTTCATGGAGAGAGACTAATTGGCTCAAATAACGTCACCAGGAAAGGACACAATATCTCTGAAGTTGAAATCATGCACTCCTTTACAAACATTCCTTCCGTAAAAGGCCGACTGCTTTTGGCGATATTTAGGGCAACAATATAGCTTGCATGGACAGCTCTTTCGGAACTTGGCTCAATGTGTTGCGAAAGGAAGGGAAAATTAATTTTTAATGACTTCGTCACTACACAAAAAATACATACATAGTTAAACGGGCAGAAAATCCTTTAACAGTTTAACAAACATTTTTATAATAATTCCTATACATTGTTGACAACTGTTCAAAATAAACTTACTATAACCTATGGTTCGTTGATAATCCTCGGGGCTTCTACCGCGTTGTCTTGGTGTTGGTGGCTGACGTTTCGACCGTTGTGTTGTGGTCGGTCATCTTCATAGCGGTCGAAACGTCAGCCACCAACACCAAGACAACTCGGTAGAAGCCCCGAAGATTATCAACAGACCATGTACACCAGCCGCGGAAGCTTACGCGAATACTTACTATAACCTAACCATTAATTTAATCATATTGCCCTTAGAGTACTTAATTAGTTGAAATGCTATTTACCTCGTTGTAAAAAGACTGCATTTCGACCATTAGTTTCGTTATTAATGCCTTCCTCTCTTCGCCGATAATATGAATGTGTAATTCAGAATGTTTAACTTCAAAGTGACGCTTAATGTTGTACGTTTTTACCTGTACATTGATATGACATATTAAACATTGAACATTGTTGTCGTCAGATTAGACAAGATACAAGCCCTTCCAAGAGCGGTTAAATCCTGAACCGATTGTCGACGCACTTCTCTTCATTTTTATTCAAAACAGTTAAGCACAAACGATAGTACGCCATATGGATGAATGAATGGCTGATGGAACGCATAACCCAGCAATATCTGCAGAATATCATCGAACAGACGAGTAGAGTTGATGATCGTATGCATTCTTACAACTCCACAGCCGCAGCGACAGAGAGGAGTGGGGGTCCGCCCAGGGCAGCGTCAGGGCGCCCTAGCCCTCAAACGCTGTGTTGGAATGGTCTGTACTAGACTGTGCGGGTACTGTATTCGTGTTGTGATTTACTTGCTAGTCCCAAAGTCAAAGTTGTATTTCAGTGTGATCGTTTGTGCTTACGAATGGAGTTCATTAAAACGGTACCTAACAAATAGTGGCATGGAGTGGCTTGTTGACAATTTGAAATATAGAAAACAGCGTAAATGAAGCACAGGTAGGTGCTATATCTTGGAGGTGTACTGAAAATAATACAAACGAATACGGAAGTGAGCGTAATAGTGCAATTTAAGGGGAGGTTGTAAGCCCTATCCTCGCCGTGTTAAATTTAGCAACTTCAGGTACACTTAGGTCAGAAACTATTCAATCTACATCTATGAAAATTTGCACACCTGTAGTTGTGATCTTCCTTAATCTACCGACTTTTTCTTATTTATTAGTTCAGCTAAAAACCAAAAAATGTTAATTTTGATCCAAATCAGCTTACAACCTCCCCTTAATGGCGATTGTGATCATGAAAACAAAAATGATAGGGCAATTGAAACTCATAGATTAACTGCAAACGTAAAGCATGTTAAAAACTGATTCTCTAGCCGTGTAAAATTATACGACGAGAACTATTGTACTATGTTCGTGATGTAATGCAGTAAAGTGATGTTACTAATTTTTGCTTATTCTACAGAAAGCGTCGTAAACAATTACCCACTCTTCCTCGTTCAGTAAATGGAGCTTCATAGGTCTGTCAAATGGGTCAAGCATTGTGATAAACGAAAAGTTGCATTTGTTCGGATGAAATTTCTGCATTTAAAGGGACTATTACACTCTTACTACGTCATACTACTTTTGACCAATAAAATGGTACGAAAGGACGTATTTCGACCAATCATGGCTGCTTATCGCACAATTTTATCGCGTCCCTAGCATTTGTTTAATTTTATCGCGTCCCTAGCATTTGTTTCTTTGTTTGCCAACATTTGAAACTGCGCTGGTCTGGACGTCAAAAAAAAAAAAATATATATATATATATAAAATTACAAACCACTCCAGTCGGTGCACAGCAGTTTCAAATATGACTCGCATTGGCATTCAAGAACAAGAATTAATAAAAATCACTGATCATACCTATGCATCTTCTGAAATCCGATTTACAAATAAATGAAGAGCACCATTCAGAAATCCTGAATAGGTTGAATACACCATGTAGGCCTAAATCAACGAGTTCCACTTCTATTACGCACACGTCCAATATAACATCAATTGAACCACCAACCACATTCAAATTTGAAAATTGTACATTTAATAATTATTCCTTTTAAAATTATTCATTCTGAAATCCTGAATAAGTTGAATACACCATGTAGGCCTAAATCAACGAGTTCCACTTATATTACGCACACGTCCAATATAATATCAATTGAACCACCAACCACATTCAAATTTGAAAATTGTACATTCAATAATTATTCCTTTTAAAATTATTCATGTTTATTTTTTTATGTCGTCGTCGTTAATTAAAACTTTTCTAACACTTGTGTATATTAGTTAGGTTATGTTATAGCTTCTGCTATATGATATTATGGATAGTCACGTATCAGAGATTGTTTAATATTAAGATTTATTGAAAATCATCTGTCAAGTGACGTTGATTACTGGGATTCGGACAATTGAAGTGGAATGCAACTGTCTTAATAAAAATGAAACTGAATCAACAAATCAATTTTTGAATCTTGCGTACACCACTTTTAACACTTGAATATAATTAATTGATGAACTAGTGGACTTACTCGTGTTAACAAATAAATACGACCACACAGGTGTATACAAACTCACATGTAATAGTTGCGACAAGTTCTACATAGGACAGACAGGCAGATCATTCCAAACTCGCTACAAAGAACACATTAAAGCTATAACCAGAGGACACAACACATCTACATACGCCGATCACATAACCAATGCCAACCATACATACAATAACATAAATACGGACATGGAAATCCTACACACACAACCCAAGAACCAAAAACTCAACACACTACAACAATACGAAATATACGAACACACTAAAACACACCCTGATCAAATCCTCAACACACAGATCAATTTCAGTACACACACACACTATTCGACTCCACAATCCAACACATTCCAACAATAAAACACACCCTCCTAACAGACAGAGAAGTTCGAGATGACGCCGCGATCTAGTAGGCGTGATGATGGTGCGTGATGCACTGAAACAGCTGTAAACCGGACGAATATTACATAATTAACACGAGTAAGTCCACTAGTTCACCAATTAATTATGAATCAACAAAGCTTTCTTGACTAGTAACCGTCTACAGAGTTCAATGAAGATTCCATAGTTGGCACAACTGCCATCTAGCGTAATGGTGCAATAATACATTTGAAGACATGTTTATTTTCGTAAGTCAGTTAATATTTTATTGTATTGGAGTACTTTGTTACTTATAATCTTTATATACTTTCTTCTAATCGTGTAATAGTCAATTAAATCCCACTCGAGTTTTGATTTTCTCTAGATAAATCAAAACCTCTAGTGAGATTACTGTTGATAAAACTAAAGTTATTCCAATAATTTATTATCAATATTATCATAATAGGCATACAGTGCTCTCTTAAATTGACTGAGCATATTGGAAATTCAATCAATGGCTTTCCCAAAACACACTATGAAATGTTTCATGTAAAACAATTTTTATCCGGAAAAGGAACCAAAAACGGGCAAAATTGTATTAAACATTTTTGTTTGAAATATCTCCAAGAATAACACCCTGAAATTGTCGACATTACTTACGGTTCAACTGTATTTCCTGTACACAGGAGATACCAAAAGACAGGGGTGAACAAAATGAATAGTATGAAGTCGAGATGCAATAACTTTTTATACTTTTGTTTACACATTTTTAATAAATGCAATGCAATTATTTCACAATAGAATATATTATATACTGTATGTACGATTTTGAATAACTAACAAAATATTACTTGTACATTACAATACGGATTGAATAATTTAAAAATAGCTGCGTTCACGTATACAACTTTCTAAACTGCTGAAGTATTACAGAATTGTCGTCATAATAGCAATACTGTTATACGAAAATAAACTTTTTAAGATAAGTAGGCCTTCTGCCCGAATCTCTTCTTCGATTTCCGTCTCACACTAACTTATTACGTCTCGCAAAAATGTTATCTAAGGCGCAATGCACACAGAGAAGACGTGCCTCGGACATCGGGCGGAGGCATGATGTCTTTTCGAGTCTCTCCCATGTAAACAAATGCGTCAATGCACACAGAGAGGACGGGGTGGAGGCACGCCACTCCGAAGCCTGCGCTGCGTCGCTTTCCAGTCACGAGCGACCTTTCAAAGCGACACGTGGCGTCTGACTTCATAACAAAATGCGCTACGATTTTGAATTTAATATTCAATTTTGTGAAGAGGTTGAAAAGTATTCATCATTATATCACTTCAGTCACTCAGATTATTGTAATAGAAGTGTACAGGACAAAACATGGCAAATAATCGCAATAAAATTAAACGAAACAGGTAAGTTTATTAACTATTTATTATTAGTTTCTTTGCACACAAAGCTTGAACTAGTGTTCTTTTAGCAGAAACATCATAAAATGCAAATATTTAATCCACACAATATCCATGGGAGCGCGCTCTTTCAAGTATTTGGTTTGTCTTGCATTTGTTTTGCCATTGTGTTGCTTTTGGAAGAGCTAGATTTCAAAAAAATTTTCAAATATTGTAGATGTGGTGCCAGATAATACTTTTTAACTGGTTTAACTCCAGAACCTGAGGGCTGAGTTCTTTTCTTATTATACTTGGAGTACCGCCCTCTAATATTTTTCCAGCGCTCCTTGCAGTCACTTACTGAACACAAACGAAATCCACTTATGTATCGACCAATTAATAATTTAAATACTATTTTGTCAGAATAACACATAAAATTTTAAAATTTGTTATTTGCCGTACACAGTTATAAAAGAATGAAGAGGATGACCATGCAGTCTCCCACTACGACAATGATGAACATGATCCGTTGCCAATCTCTTCTTCCAACAACATCATTTCTTTCTCCTTATATCGTTCTTCCTAGAAAGCCGTCTCCACCAGTAGCCAGTGATAAGTATAGGAAGAAAAGACCACGAACTTTGGGTGATGTAAATGATACTCCCTGTAACTACTTTGAATAAAAAGAAGAAAGAGTTTGTTGAACAAGAACGTTACCGGACATGACCCAGATATGGTATTCTTACAAAGCGTTTTACCAGACGTGAAAGCCATGAATTTGTCATAAAAAACTGAAATTTAAAATGGGAATCCTGCAAGTAGCAGAACAAATTCTTGAGAAAAATGTTTCTAACTACTCCACGGACAACGGTTCTCTTAGCAGGGAAGTGATCGCTCCATCAAGGTATGACGTCATAGGTTTGGAATCAGTCAAGCAACTCCAACATATGCCACTTTATCAACATCGTCTGCAAACAGCAATGCTTCAGGTCAGCCATCAAACGAGGCATTGATTTCTATGAGGGAGAATATGACGGAAAATAGTTTCAACTTAAGTGAATTTTTAATACATCTTGATTACACACTTTTTAACACTGTATCACGTCGGAATATGTATGATAAGAACTTTCTTGTGTTACGTTAAAATTTAACACAAGGAAATGAATTTTTAAGTTATAAACAATAAAACAAATCTCGATTAAGAGGTGTGAAAATTTACTCCTCAGAATACTTTATTTCTTCCTAGGAGTTCAGAGATGCTACAAAAAATATGGTATGAGACTTGTAATTTCTAGAAGGAGATACATTCCGATATATGCAACTTTCTTTTGTCAGAAGAATGGAATAAGTAAAAATAAATATTAGGCTTATAGTAACATAAATATGTCAATTCTTATAGTAGCCTAATATAATGTTTTGTTTGAAAATTTACACCTTTAACCAAACAATTCTAGAAAATAAAAATTTCATCCATCATCTCCCTTAAATGGGTTTTCAAACGTTTCTTGTATTATGTAATATAAAAATAAAATATCTGGTAATTAAGGGTTTTGTTTAGTTTACCTCAATGTTATCAAAATCTTCTCCTCTGGACAAATAGGCTGTCTCCAATTTATAGCTTTTTTAAGGCTGTCCATTAATTTGTGTAATATGGTATAGAAGCATTGATGGGATATTCTATAAAAAGTCTGGAAACGGTTCGGATAAATATTCAATTCCTTCATCACATCGAATATGACATACTTCTTGGCTTTTTCAACCACAAAGGATGATCGCAAAATCTTCTCTGTGTTTGAACTATTAGAGAGTTGTACGACAGCCAAGGTATCCTCATCTTCTGAAGAAGACATTACGAAGGCTGTACGACGCGCAAATGTCGCAAGGACTTTTGACTCTTCAGTATGCTTTGCTCACGTCATGTCCACGTCATGTTTCAGCCCGACGTCCGAGCCATGTCCTGTCCACGTCTTCTCTGTGTGCATTGTGCCTAAGCTATACAGAGAAGACAGGATGGGGACACGCCAATCGGAAGTCAGCACTACGTTTCTTTCTAGTCACGAATGACCTTTCAAAGCGACACGTGGCATCTGACTGCAAAAGAAACTGATATTCAATTTTGTGAAGAAGATGGTATAGAAACATTAGTGGGACATTATAATAACAATTCTGTAAATGGTCCGTATACATTTCATTAACTGTATTTCATTACAACGAATATATCAAACATGCAGCACTTACTTCGCTACATATAAGCTCTTAGATCTTATAAAGCAGAAATGTCCCAAAGGTGATTCGCGAATCACTGTGTAGTCACTATGCAACCTGCAATGTAACCCCCTTCCTTCGCCCTCCTCCCCCGTAAGGCACCCTGACTGCCATAGCGTGTGCTTGATACAGTAAACAAGGCAGTGACGGCCGTACCGGCGTATAAGGTGGTTTACGAATGTGTCTGTCCAAGCCTTCGATCTCCAAAAGGAGATTTAATATAGAGTGGGAACTAGAGCTTTTTGCTGTGAAGATGGTGATAATATAAAATGTCTTATATGTTCCAAGAAAATTTCCGGCGTGTTTCGAGGGAATGAGACTCCGTTTGTGACCCAGACAAACAGAAGATCATGAGGGTAAAGTATATACTGTTTCAATGTACAACGTCACTATGTTGCATGACATTCTCAATGTGCTGAAATGCATTATTATTATAAATATTATTATATTAGCGTTATTGAATATTATATTATTATTATTATTATTATTATTATTATTATTATTATTATCATCATCATCATCATCATCATCATCATCATCTCATAATTCCAGGAGTAGATCGAGCAAAAGAATTGAGTAACCTGTTAAATAAGCATGCTCTACATATTGACGTTCCTGCACTGACATGATAGAAAAAGAAGACTTGTTAGTTACTCTCTGTTATGGGAGATAGCCAAATATCTCAAATCATTTCAGTAAGGGGAGTTTGTGAAACATGCATGGTTAAAGTTGCAGAAGTTTTGTGCCCCAAAGAATTGCAACACTTTTAGTAATTTACTCCTTTCTCGACAAATTGAAATCAAATCTAATGACATATCTAGGCAGATTGATGCTATAATTATTCATAACTTTGTACATTTTTCTCTCGCTTGTGATGAAAGCAATGATATGACAGATACAGCTCAGTTATCTGTATTTATACGCGGTGTTGACCAACAGCTTAATGTTGAGGAATACAGGATGTTTCCGAGGTGGTGTTACAAACTTTCAGGGATGATGGCGAAGGGCACTTGTATCAATTTGAGATAAGGAACCATGGTCCGGAAATGACATACAGACAACAGTATCCTATTCATATGATAAACATATTAGTCTTAAGCTAGACATGTACGATTTACATAATGAAATCGAAAAAAAAAAACAGTTAAATAACACAATAAAAATAAACACGGTGCAATACATATTGGTGTTAAGTTACACATGGCATAGACTACAACCAGAAACCGATAATTGAATAAAATGTACACAACAAAAATAATATAACAAAAGAACAAACATAGTGGAACACATATTGGTGTTAAGTGATGAGTAGACTTCGTTGAATTGCCACACGCAGCATGTAATCAGGTTGCCGACGTACGGTAGTAGCCTATAGAGGAGGTGAGCGACCGCCCGGTCGCGTAGTATAAGCAGTTCATGTTAAGAGTTGTGACCGGTCCAAATAGATAGAGCAGCTACAGCTAATGTATACCTAAGTAAGCACTTGTTTTTGCATTACTGTGGTTGGAATAGTCAAAGCTTAGCATTTGTTCAGTGGAGACAAGAATTCAATCAAACATACTACAATGAGAGTGTTGCTGTTCCAAATAATTGCCCCTGGAATACCCCTACCCCCGCAGCCAGTCTGACCCGTTGGGGAACGTGGTTGGATGCTATTAATTATTATGCAGAATATTACGGCAAAATAATGGAGGAAATTGATGCATTGGATAGCACAGACAGTTCCGCTGTTGCAGCTGTAAAATCATTGCCTTCTGAACAGCTATTGGAAGATATTCTGTTCATTGATTCTAATTTAAAAATCGTGTCCAAAAGCATCATCCTGTTAGAATCGTCTAAACTATACAACTCTCAGAAGCCCTTAATATAGTGGATAAGGTATCACAAACCGTTATCCAAAATAACAATTCACTAATTTCAGAAAAAGTGAAATGTGAGTTGAGAAACATTATTGCTAAAAATTCTGCCTATTCACAACCTTCGTATTATATATGATGTACTATCAGGTCATGACAAGACGTCTGAAGTTGGTGCACTAAAAAGTAGTAACTTTAATTTCTTCAAATATGCACGTATTACATGGTGTGATGTTGAACGTACATTTCCCAACATAAAAACTGTTTAAGTGACCATCGGAGGAGATTACTTTGCAGTCGCTCAAAATGTACGTAACTCTTCACTGCAATGCACATATTCAAGAATGATGTGAGTATCTTACATTAAATTTTAAGAGTTAATATATCTCACTATAAAATAATTGTGTATTTAGGGGAGAGTCGGGTAGTATCGGGCAGTGCGTTTCTTTCATGTACCACCATATGGTAGTACCTGAATGACATGGTTACGTTTCTCTATGCGACATCACAGAAACGTAACCATGTCAATCAGGTACTATCATCGTGTGGTAGATGAAATAAACTTACTGTCCGATATTACCCGCTGTCCGATACTACCCGACTCTCCCCTACATGTTTAGACATTTCCTACTTCAAAGATCATTCATTATATTTCTTCAATGCAGGATACAGGTTTTATTGTAACCGCAGTATACTGCTCAGTGTTTACATCAGAGGCATACTCAATCCTTTGCACGCCCCGTTCTCATACAGTCTATACTGTGTGCGCAGTAAACCTTGCGATTCTTGTGGCAATTCCACGAAGTCTAGTGATGAGTAAACACGATTTACATAATAAAATCTTCAATAGACATTTGAACAAAGCCAAAAGTGTACATAAAATGAACATTGGAATAAAAAATCAGAAGTAAATAGGCCTATGGTTTACAAGTTAATAAAATCATTATAAAGACAACTGAATTAAGTGTAGGCCTACAATTTACTTATTACAAACATGTTAACGACGTCTGTCTCTGCAGACTACGTAAAAAATACGCAGAGAATCAGAAGAGTTCGGAATCTGAAGTTTGATTCTATATAATCGAAATGGTTTTCGAGGATAGCGAATAAATCACTAATAAACTGGACGCACGATGTCTGCTACCAAGTGAATGTTACGTCACAGTGTGTTATATGATACATAACACTACAGTATGTAGACTGTGGTATAATGGGGTTCACGTAAGATGATTTCCTACAAGCTAATATGACTGTCTTTTAATGTTTCCAACGTTGCCAGATATCACCAAAGCAGGTAAAGTCACAATGCAGTGTACGGAAATAATAATAATAATAATAATAATAATAATAATAATAATAATAATAATAATAATAATAATAATAATAATAATCGGAATCCATCTCTGACCACGTGACAGAGGCAATACCGCGTTCTCAGCTGCCACTCATTAGTGTCTGTACCGTTCACTACTTATAGGCCTATTTGCTCCATTTGCCCGGCCTTCCATATTATTAATGTAACCAACGCCATTGCAGATAATGGTGAAGAAATGCAATAAATGTAACAAATATTACTTGTACTTAAATGGTAAATGTATGCCAATGAAATTCAATACATCTTTCCAAACCATTAATTTATTTCTCTTAATTTTTACTCCTATATTACAGTCCACACCTGTGGAGTAACGGTCAGCGCGTCTGGCCGCGAAACCAGGTGGCCCGGGTTCGATTCTCGGTCGGGGCAAGTTACCTGGTTGAGGTTTTTTCCGGGGTTTTCCCTCAACCCAAGATGAGCAAATGCTGGGTAACTTTCGGTGCTGGACCCCGGACTCATTTCACCGGCATTATCACCTTCATCTCATTCAGACGCTAAATAACCTAAGCTGTTGATAAAGCGTCGTAAAATATAAAATAACCTAAATCCTATATTACAGACGTTATTTACGGATAGGAATCTTGGAACCCTGATTCCACTGCCACAGTTTTATTTAACCTTCTTCTTGTTTATTTTGTGTCATCTTGTTCCGAGCGCCTAAGGATTACAGGGGCTGTAATCACAGGTCTAATGAAAAGATCATCGACAAATTGGACAGAATTTGTTTTGATAGCCTAATCTATTGATCTATGTAGGCCTACATTTTAAGTGTTGAGTTGGCTATGAATGACCCAGTGTTTAATGCAGAAGGAATCTTATACTTGAGGAGAACAGCACCAGTGATTTTATTGTAGGCTCAACAGAGGAAACCTTTCTGACTGGGAATTTATCAGCGTGCGTATAACAGCTGAGGGATCTTTATGATTCTTTTTATTAGCAGTAATATTATTTACGCGTTGCGCCTGGTCGGCTTCCTGGTTTGCCAGCCCATTGTGGCTAAGATGACGCAAGTTGCACATAAATCGGGTTAAGTGCAGGCTCTTCTTTGCTCTGCGAAAAGGTCACCCCACGATACAAGGAGTGAAAAGAGGGAGATATCGCGGCAGTAATCGTGAAAAGGACATCAATAAATTATAACCATTTTCTTGAGGCGTATGTAATATGAAAAGAAAAACAAACGTGAAGATAATGTAATTTATTTAAGCAAGCTACCCCATTAGTTTAGATTGAATTCGGATAACGAATAAAACGAGAAATGGAGTTGAGAAATAAGAGTAAATATACACTTCTCCTCTTTCTTTCTCCCCTCCCGACCACATGGACTATTTCTTGCCTTACATCGGTAGGCCCTGTTTAGAATATTTCTTGATATTAATCCTAGGTGAACTCGTGGTGCGACGCTAGTAATGTAGGATCAGCATGTCGCATCACGTTGATGAATGCCAGTGCTCTAGCCAGGAACTGAACCAACAGCCATAGCTACCACGCAGCACCAAGGGTGCGTCTTTTGACGTATAACTACGTCTTTCTCCTCACTAGATATCGGGGTGGGGGGGAGGGAGTAATTTGAAAATTACAGTCACATAAAATTTCAATCTTGCCTTTTTCTTCTTGTATATTCCCCTTGTTTTCCTTATCCACTTGTAGACTATTATTATAACTCATTTGTTCTCATTGTATTCCCCTTGTTTTATTTGTATTTCTCTTGTTCACTTTGTATTTGCCTTGTTCTCTTTATATTTGCCTTGTACTCTTTGTATTCCCATTGTTATCTTCGTATTCCCCTTGTTCTTCTCTTGTTATCCTTGTATTCCCCTTGTTCTCCTTGTATTCTCCTTCTCTTTGTATTCCCCTTGTTCCCTTTGTATTACCCTTTTTCCTTGTATCCCTTGTGCTCCTTGTACCCCTTGTGCTCCTTGTATCCTCTTGTTATCCTTGTATCCCCCTTGTTATCCTTGTATTGTCCTTGTTCCCCTTATGTTTCCCTTTTTCTCCTTGTATTAGGCCTACTCTTGTTATCCTTGTATTCCCCTTCTCCTCCGTCTATTACTGTTATTGTATTCCCCTTGTTCTCCGTGTATTATCCCTGTTCTCTTTTTGTATTCCCCTCGTTCTCCTTGTATTTCTCTTGTTCTAATTGTATTCCCCTCGTTCTCCTTGCACTTCCCTCGTTCTTCTTGTATGCCGCATTCTTCTTGTACCCCCTCGTTCTCCTTGTATTCCCCTCGTTCTCCTTGTATTTCTCTTGTTCTTCTTGTATTCCCCTCGTTCTTCTTTTATTCCCCTCGTTCTTCTTTTATTCCCTTCGTTCTTCTTTTATTCCCTTCGTTCTTCTTGTATTCCCCTCGTTCTCCTTGTATTTCCCTTGTTCTCCTTGCATTGCCCTTGTTCTCCTTACGTTTCCCTTGTTCTCCTTACGTTTCCCTTGTTCTCCTTGTATTCTTCTGGTTATCCTATTCCCCTTGTTATCCTTGTTTTCCCCTCCTTCTCCTTGTATTTCCCTCGTTCTCTTTGTATTTCCCTCGTTCTCCTTGTATTTCCCTCGTTCTCATTGTATTCCCCTCATTCTGCTTGTATTCCCCTCGTTCTGCTTGTATTCCCCTCGTTCTCCTTGTGTTCCCCTCGTCCTCGTATTCCCTTCGTTCTCCTTGTATTCCCCTCGTTCTCATTGTATTCCCCTCGTCCTCGTATTCCCTTCGTTCTCCTTGTAATTCCCCTCGTTCTCCTTGTATTCCCCTCGTTCTCCTTGTACCACTGAAAAGCACAACCGTGAAGGTCGACCTCGGAATACGAATCCTTGACCTCCCGGAAACGAGTATGTTGTTTTCTCAATAAGCCCCATCGCTCGGTTCGCGTTTAGTATGCTGTTTTATAGGCTAAATATAGTAGAAGAGGCAAGACCTGTCTTGTGACCTTATCATGTGCTGCGGCTATATAACCAATGGGTATGAAGGAGGAAGATGTAGGCCTGTTTATGTCTGAGATGAACTCCGTGTCAGTAGATTCGTATAATATTAACCATCATGAAACAAACTCTCTTTCTGATAGCTCATTCTTCCCCCTCTCGCACAGTTCACATGCCAGATCTCGCCTCCTCAACTGTAGATATATCAATGCAGACATTGCTGCGACAGTTGACATTACCGGTTTTGAAATACAGTATATACTTTACCCTCATGATCTTCTGTTTGGTCAGGGTCACAAACGGTGTCTCATTACAAGAATCTGCCGCAAATTGAATACGTATGGCAGGCAAAACAAACATCTTGCATAATCGCCTTAATGAATGTTTTTATTAACCTTACTTTGATGTAAAAAGAAATAGACATCTGAACTTAAACCGAGTCGTTTGATACTACTTAAAGCCTGTCTGTCGTCTGAGCCTTGAGTGAAAACAAACATCAAGAACAAACGGTCTACAGAAACAAAAGCACCTTCATTTGCAATTCAGATTTATTTTTGTTGCTGCGTAAGATTTTGCCACACCCCTTGACGTCGGTGAATCACAGCAGAAAAAGTAGCGGATCCAAGCAGTGCAAGTGGGCTCCTGGGGCCTATTCCACCAAGGTATGCCGTTGCACTGTACATTACAAATTACTTACGAAAGTTGTAAAGTATGGAGTTGTATCTTTCTGTTCCACAATAGAATTAAAATGTGTTGTACATTACCAATGAATTGGTACAAGTGACGTCATATCAATAAACATACTACGTCGTAACATTAAACAGCTGTTTATCTTTGTATTTCATTTGTATAGTTAGGTTAGCCCATACTTTTTAATCGTAATGTAGCCTATTTTAAGGCAGGTTATACGGCAAAGATTCGTTGTGCTGTAATATTCTATGTATTTCGTAATTCTGCAATGTTATTTATTTTAGTTTACTTCTTTAATAACGAAAAATTTACTTCATTATTATTATTATTATTATTATTATTATTATTATTTTATTATTATTATTATTATTATTATTATTATTATTATTATTATTATTATTATTATTATTATTATCGTATTCTTTCGTGATCCCCTCATAAAACTACATGACAGTTTCCCATATTAGCAAACAGATGCCGCTAATAACGATCTTCACCCAGCATACTTAATTTTTACGAAATTGCAAACACTGCAAAATCATCGGAATGGTGTCAAAGAAGATGAAATTGTTTATTTTGAAGGAAATAGAAGCAACAAAAGGTATTCTACACCACGTATTTATCAAAAATACCTTAATGTTATGAAATAAATACGAGTATATCAAAATAGCATTAATACATTATGTATTAGTTTCCTTTCATTGCATTGGTAGAGAATACTTGACAATTCACTAGTAAGTTACACATACTAGTACTTTTGTGGAACACAACCATGAAACTTCATTGGTAATTTGTAACTGTATAGTGGTAAAGTACTACTGTACTGTACTCCAACCACGAGAAAGTCTCTGGGGAATGAGACGAAGCGGGGTAATGCTGTGAATGAATGTTGATGTCATAAGGTCACACACGTGGGTACTCGTATCTGTCTTGGCTAGCTCTCACAGCACAAACAATAACATTGATACACACATATTGATACTACCCTAGTTACAAAATTAGATCACTGTTAATCTCCTGGTCTTTTAATCTCTCCATACAGGAAATAGCATATGCAGGAGAGCGCATGGTTTTTAAACTTACGTTATAACGGTAATGTTATCTATCTACTTCGTTCCAATAGATGACGCAATAGTAAGCACATTCCTTTCACGGTTGATCTCCTGGTTGGAGAACAGTAGAAAAGTCTTTTGTGGAACAGAAACTCCAGTATTTGTAGTAGCCCTACTTACTACAGAATTTACTTGTAATGTAGGCCTACTGTATAGCATCATACCTTTGT